>NW_022060276.1:1770000-2085245 GCF_007364275.1 Archocentrus centrarchus | reverse complement strand
CCACTTTCTACCTGGGGCCTTACTGGGTGGAGTTTTCATGTTATCCACATGTATGTGTGGGTTCTCTTAGGGGACTCCAGCTTCCTACCACAGTCCAAAGACATGCAATTTGTAGGGATAAGTCATTTGGTGATTCTGAATTGCCCATCGATGTGAATGGTTGTCTGTCTCTCTGTCTTGGCCCTGTGACAGGCTGGTGACCTGTGCAGGGTGTACCCTCCCTCTCGCCCTATGGCAGCTGGGATAGGCTCCAGACCCTCTGTGACGCAGAATTGGATAAGTGGAACCAAATGAATGGAATATTTGATTTTTATTAGGCCATGAGATGGTAAATGATTGGCAGCAATATGTTTTTTCATGGATTTTTTTGTTTTTCCTGCAGTGACAAATAAAAAAAAATCATACTTGTGGTTCTGAGGACAAAAAATGTCACCTTCTCAAAAACTGCTGTAAAAATATAAAGCAAAAGAGAAAGACGGTGAGAGACAGAGTGGGTGAGTGAGAGACAGAGTAGGTGAGAGACAGACAGGGTGAGTGAGAGACAGACAGGGTGAGTGAGAGACAGACAGGATGGGAGAGTGTAGAGCTATGTGTCTGTCTGTGATTGTGAGAATCCAGCTAAGGTAAAGCGGAGACTGCAAATGGACAAACTGTGGTGGTCTTTGCATGTAAAATGCATGTAAAACTCCCATATTTGCATGTAAAATTCATGCTGCTTCTTACTTCTACATTCACTGATGAGAGAGGGGCCTGCAGCAGCACCTTGTAGATTTGAGTTGATTCATTTTTTGACCTGTAAACACCATGCCATGTGCTGTAAAATCTTGTCATCTCCAAAAGGGCTAATCCTGCACTACTGTTCATTCTTATAGCCATGGCTGCAGTGCAGGTGCATAATCTACCTGAGCGAGAACCAGAACAAAGTCCAATTTTGTTTTGGTTCTTGCTGCTGAGGCCTCTTTGAAGCACTGAAAGGTCCCTCATTGTTTATTATTCTTGAATTAGGTTTATAAAGCAGAACCTGGCCTTCAAAGAGAAAAGACTTGAAGTTGGACATCACACACGCACACACACACACACACACATGTGCACATGCATGCCCGTGCACACATATACACACACATACACAATGATCCAACATCAGTAGTGACACACACTTATTATTTCGGGAGCAAGAAAACTTTGCAGAAAACAGTAAAAAGTGTGTAATTTTGATGCATGCATTGAATGGTAAAAAAGTAGCGCCACCTGGTGGACACATATAAAAATCAATAATTCAAAGTCAGTAGTCCAAAATAAAATCTTAATGAAAAAGATTGCATTGGTTTATATGAAGATAAATGTGTGATCAAAAATGCAATTTTCAGTGGTTTTGAATGGGACATTTTGTGTCCCTAGGATAACGAGTGTGTCTTTTTGAATTGCTAAGCTAATTTAGGCTATTTTTAAAAACTGATTTGACAGTTCTAAAATTTGTTGAAAATGATTAACCTTTGGCAAGTTTGAGTTATGTTCAATCAGCACAGACAAAATGGCAGGCAAATTAAAAAAAAACAAAAAACGCAAAATGTCCCTAAGATCTCCTAAGGGCTAGTTTGGCTTTTTTGTTAAACACCTAAAAATAAAAGAAGAGTACTTTTTACCCGTGCCTGACGTGTCCTGCATTTAGGGTCCTCCTTCCTGTCTGCCACACAGACGATACATGACAGGATGCAGCTGGATTTCAAAGAGTTTGTTTTTGTCAAACACCACATGTAGGTGTTGTTAATCTACTGCACTGACGCTTAAGTTTATTGTAGAAGTTACTGATTTTGGGAGTTCATGTTTTTCTTTGTTTCTCCCTGTTGATGTGTGTCCTTAATATTACACACATTTAGCATGTCTTGTGAACAGCTGGTTGTTGAATATATTTCTTTAAACGGTATCTTTTGTCAAGTTTTCATTACACAATAGTCACTTTTGGGCCTTGAATCTTGCACCTGATTAGGTATGAAAATACTAACACTAATACTAAAACTAACAAAAACTAAGCATGAAACCAAAAATAAAAACTAATAAAAATGAGAAAAACCACTCTGAAAACTAATTAAAACTAACTGAATTAGAGAAAAAAAGTAAAAACTAACTAAAACTAAACTATAATGTAAAATCCAAAACTATTATAACCCTGGTAGACACGCACACAAAGAAGCCAGTGCGCAGGCAATACTGTCTGCTGTGCGCATGCTGCAGCAGTTTCACGCGCCCGTGGGTGACTCTCTGCACGCGGATCAAGTGTCCAAGATTTAATGAAGTATTGTAGCGATTCTCTTAGTTAGAGAGCGTGTTGATGTTGTGGGATTTCGGACTGTTCGGGAGGTTCGTGAAGGCAGCATGGAGAGAGAGAAAAGACCGAGAGCTTGCCTGTGTGTGTGTGTTGCTGTTCCGTTGTTGTAGTTGTGGTTGGCGTGGCTGTGGCCTACAGCAGCCGTTTTTCTGCTAATAAAGACGACCTTTGTTGTGAACATCGCCGACTGTGGAAGTGTGTTTACAACGTTACATTGGTGTCAGAAGTCAAACTGCTAACCGTCGGCTAGCCCTGCTTCGGCTACCTCAGTTGACAGCCTGCGCTAACTATGGCAGCGCAGCGAGATGTGGCCGGGGCCCGCCCGAAGATCAAGAGAGAGGCTATGGACAGTGACTTTGGGGGCACGCTGGGTCCTGAGGGAGCGGACAGTGCCGGAGAGCGTTTGGCCCGCCTCAGACGGACTGCCAGAGGCCTGGCGGCCGCCGCTGGCTTTAGCCCATCGACTGCAGGAATATACGCGGGCGCGGAGACGCCCGCCCCGAACAGCGCGGGGCCCGTGCTTGGCGATAGTGGCGCCCGGCCCTGCCAGGCAAATGTGAAAACCCCCAAGTACTCCGGTAAGGCTGACTGGGAGGCCTTCCATGCTCAATTTGAACTGTTAGCGCATGCTGCGGCCTGGTCCACAGACACTAAAGCACTCCAGCTAGCCTTGTGCCTCACTGACGACGCTTTGGCATGCCTGCTGCTGCTTAGCCCAGCGGAGAGGGGTGACTACAGGGCTCTGGTTGGTGCTCTGCAGCGGCGGTTTGGGCAGTGTGGCCAGCCTGCTGTCCTGCGGTCCGAACTGACGAGTAGACGGAGACAACCGGGTGAGCCGCTTCGCGCTTTGGCTAATGACATTGAGATGCTAGCGAAGAAAGCATATGCCCACATGCCCATCGACGTGCAGAACGAGCTGGCCAGAGACCAGTTCATCCGCGCCATTATCCCTGGTGAGCTGCGCATCCAGACTCAACTTTCCCACCCCCGCAATCTGCACGAGGCCCTGGAGATGGCCTTGGAGAGGGAGGCCGTGGTGGCTTCTGCGGGGTGCGACCATAGCGAGTATGACCCGGTGGTGAGGGCTGCGGTGCCGGAGGCCCCGGGCCAGGGGGTGCCAGCTTGGGCGGCCGAATTGACCGAACTGGTTCGAGGCGTGTCTCTACAATCTTCACGCCTCGCCGAGACCCTCCTGTTTGCTGGACGTGCGGACAGCTGGGCCACATCAGCGTGCGATGCCCAGACCGTGCCGGTGTTCAGGGAAACGCCTCAGGGCCTGCGTAGGCGGGACGGCGCAGGCCCCTTCTTCTGTGTCCCAATCCGCCGGGGCGCCGGTGGACAGAGCCCAACGGTACAGCTGGGGGTGCGGGGCTCAGCTCCCCCCAGAAGCAGACGACAGCACGGAGTCCGCGAGGGTGGTGGGCTGGACGCGTGCAGGGGATTTTTGTCACATCCCCATCACCCTGGCAGGGGCTCCGTGCACAGCTCTGGTCGACACTGGCTCCACTGCGACCTTGATGAGACCTGACGTGGTGCCGGTAGGAACCCAGTTGGAACCAACTACAGTAAAACTGCGTACAGTGACTGGTGAGTTAGCCCCGATGTTGGGAAAAGGACTGGTCCCTATTCAGGTGGGGGGCCTGGGAGTGAACTTGGAGGTGTGGGTGGCAGCGGTGCAGGACGTTTGCATATTAGGCCTGGACTTTCTGCGGGCCTCACAGAGTGTCTTAGACCTGGGGAATAACAGGCTGACCTTTCCAGGGGGCCCCATGGTTGACCTGGTGCGCCCCGCACAGGCCCCGAACCTACACCCGCCAAAGTCGAGAGCAGCGGGGGTGCACCATGAGGCACACCTTCCGCCCCCGATCTACCCCCCTGCACCCCTGTCCCCTGACCCTGATTTAGCCACCGTGGTGGGTTCTCCTGCCTCAGACCAGCACACTGTAATGGGGGAGGGGGATAGACTGGCAGTAGTGAGGGACATATGGACACGTAGCTGCCAAGATTTAGATCATCCACAGCGGGAGGAGCTGTGGCAGGTGCTGCTGGAGTTCAAGGACATTTTTGCTCTGTCAGAAGACGAGGTAGGCTTAACTCACCTCCTGCAGCACGACATTGACACGGGAGATGCACGGCCTGTGAAGTCACGCCCTCGCCGCCTCCCCCTGGCGCATCAGGCTGCGGCTGATAGTGCGATCGGGGAGATGCTCAGGGCTGGCGTCATTGAACCCTCCGACAGCCCCTGGGCCTCGGGGGTTGTGATGGTTAAAAAGAAGAAGAGCCCCAAAATGAGATTCTGTGTCGATTTTAGGCCGTTGAACAGTGTGACTAAGAAAGACTCATACCCGCTGCCCCGCATCGATGAGTGCCTGGATTTGGTTTCCGGCTCTTCCTGGTTCTCCTCGCTGGACCTGCGTAGCGGGTATTGGCAAGTGCCCCTCAGCCCCGCAGCCAGACCAAAGACTGCTTTCAGCACAGGCAGGGGGCTGTGGCAATTCCGTGTTCTCTGCTTCGGCCTATGCAATGCGCCGGCCACGTTTGAAAGGTTGATGGAAAAGGTGCTGGCCGATATTCCCCGACAGGAATGTTTGGTCTACTTGGACGACATCCTGGTCCACGGAAGTTCCTTCGAGGCAGCTCTGGCATCCCTGCGGCAGATTCTACAGCGGATAGCGGCAGCGGGCCTGAAACTCCACCCTGATAAGTGCTGCTTTATGAGGAAAGAGCTGGAGTTCCTGGGACACAAAATCGGGGGTGAGGGTATCAGTACGCTGGAGGAGAAAGTGCAGGCGGTGAAGGACTGGCCAACCCCCACAAACTTGAAGGACTTAAAGAGCTTCCTTGGTCTGGCGTCCTACTACAGGCGGTTTGTAAGGGGGTTCTCCTGTATTGCTGCGCCCCTGTTCCGCCTGCAGAAAAAGGATAGTGACTTTGACTGGTCAGCAGGATGTGAACAGGCTTTTGAGCGGCTGAAAAACGCCCTAACAGAATCTCCCACCCTCGCCACCCCGGACCCCAGTCTGCCGTTTATTCTAGACACAGATGCCAGCGATGTCGGAATGGGGGCAGTGTTGAGCCAGGTGGGGCCAGCGGGGGAGAGAGTGGTGGCGTACTTCAGCAGAACCTTTAATAAGGCTGAACGACGCTACTGTGTGACGCGAAGGGAGCTCCTGGCCATAGTACGGGCAATAAGTCACTTCAGGTACTACCTTTGTGGCCTGCCCTTCACTGTCCGGTCAGACCATTCAGCCTTGCAGTGGCTAATGGCGTTTAAGGAGCCAGAGGGGCAGATTGCACGCTGGCTGGAGGAATTAGCGCCATACGTCTTCGAAGTGAAGTACCGAGCGGGGGCTCACCACGCCAACGCAGATGCCATGTCCCGCCGCCCCTGTGCTCCAGCTGGTTGCCGGTACTGCGAAAAGCGGGAAGCCCGGGAGGAGGAGCTCCGGGCTGGGGGAGAGCATGATTCCGGGTGTAGCGGAGGTGAGCTGGCCTGCAGAGTGGCACAGGTGATTGACCCGCTCGAGTGGAGAGCGCAACAGGAGCAGGATGTTGACCTCCGGCCAGTGCTACAATGGGTGGAGTCTGGTCAAAGACCGCAGTGGAGCGGAGTGGCTGGATACTCACCTGCAACTAAAGGACTGTTTGTGAAATTTTCAGCTCTCCGAGTAAAGGACGGAGTGCTGCAGAGAGCCTGGAAGGAGCCAGCTACGGGGGAGGAGAGGTGGCTGGTGGTGGTCCCCAGGGCCCTGAGGGAGGCAGTTTTGAAGGCCTCCCACGGAACCGCCGGGGTGGGGCATTTTGGAGTTTCCAAAACCCTTCGGCGGCTCCGGCAGAGTTTCTACTGGGGGCAGCTCAGGAGGGATGTTGAGGACTTTTGCCGCCGGTGTGACCTCTGTGCAGCGCACAAGGGTCCCTCAGACCAGTCCCGGGCCCAGCTACAGCAGTTAGCAGTGGGAGCCCCGATGGAGAGAGTAGCAGTGGACGTGATGGGGCCTTTTCCACGCACAGACAGAGGAAATCGTTATGTCTTAGTTGCCATGGACTACTTCACAAAATGGCCGGAGGCATATGCCATACCCGACCAGGAGGCGGAGACGGTGGTCGACAGGCTGGTGGAGGGCATGTTTGCCAGGTTCGGGATGGCAGAAACCATTCACAGTGACCAGGGAAGGAACTTTGAGTCGGCTGTTTTCTCTGTCATGTGTGAGCGCTTAGGGATGCGAAAGACCCGGACGACACCGTTACACCCGCAGAGTGATGGGCTCGTCGAGCGCTTCAACAGGACCCTGGCGAAACAGCTGGCCATCCTCACTGCAGAGCACCAGCGTGATTGGGACATGCATCTCCCCCTTGTTTTGTTGGCGTATAGGTCCGCTGTGCAGGATTCCACCTTGTGTACGCCTGCCCTGCTCATGCTGGGGCGAGACCTACGGACGCCAGCGGAGATGGCACTGGGGAGGCCTCCGGACGCTCCGGTAGTCGTACCGGGTCCGGAATACGCCAGGAGACTGCAGGACCGGCTGGAGTCGGCCCATGCTTTTGCCCGTGATCAGCTGGAGAAAGCGGGAATGAGACAGAAAAGGAATTATGACTTGAGGGTAAAAGGGAAAGACTTCAGGGCCGGTGACCTTGTGTGGGTGTACAGCCCGAGGAGGAAGAAAGGCCGGTGCCCTAAGCTGGACTGCCACTGGGTGGGGCCTTGTGTAGTGGTAGAGAAGCTGGGGGAAGTGGTGTACAGGGTTCAGCTGCCGACTAGGGGGAGACGAGTGGCCCTTCATAGAGACAGGCTGGCTCCATATAAGGGTGATGTGCGCCCGGTCCAGTCGACCCCCCTGAGAAATGAAACAGCCACAGCCCCAGACTCACTGACTGTGCCCCCTTCTACTGCCCCACAGCTTCCTCCACTTTTGCACCCCATCCCAGATCAAAAGCAGGGTGCTGCAGGACAGCAGACACAGCCCCAAGTGTCGTCTACAAGGGGGCTGCAGAGGCAGAGAAGACCCCCAGGTCACCTCAGAGACTTTGTACGGGATCCCTCGGGGCGAGGGATTTAGTGAGGGGGGGGCAATGTAGCGATTCTCTTAGTTAGAGAGCGTGTTGATGTTGTGGGATTTCGGACTGTTTGGGAGGTTCGTGAAGGCAGCATGGAGAGAGAGAAAAGACCGAGAGCTTGCCTGTGTGTGTGTGTTGCTGGTCCGTTGTTGTAGTTGTGGTTGGCGTGGCTGTGGCCTACAGCAGCCGTTTTTCTGTTAATAAAGACGACCTTTGTTGTGAACATCGCCGACTGTGGAAGTGTGTTTACAACGTTACAGTATATTTTATTTTGACTAGAGGCCTTTATAACATTCACAAATGGTATGGGTTTGGAAGAAACAGTTGTGTTACCTAATGTTACCTAAGAACTGCTGTCAATCCAGGTTAATTGCTGCAGCATATGCACAGCAGACAGGCTCGCCTGTGCACTGACTTCTTTGTGCACATGGCTGCTAAGTTCTATACTTGTGGAAATTCATTGAGTGAATGTGAATGCATTCCTGCACCCATGAAATTAAATTATTTGAGTGGATTATGTTTTTGCTTGTGCGTGACTTTTGACCTAAATATAATTCCATACTAATCTAATCTACTGAAGATGCCTTCAAACAACATGCACAGAGAGCTTTAAACCCAAGCAGCAGTGTGGCATCACAGCCACGTGCCCAAGCTTCTGCTCTGGGACCCAGTGGGTAGAGGATGGAGGTTCATGGTGCACAGCATGTTTGTAATTTCTGTGTGTTTTTGCTGTTTTGCTGAGAAAGGACATTTAGGCACAAGTAGCCTCCCTGGGGTCATAAGGTCTAGGACCAGAAGTTTCCCGATTACATATGTTCAGATTAAAAAGCTAAGGATAATATGTATAGATAAGTTTTCTGTGTGTTGGGACTGGTGTCAGCCAGTCCTATAGGGGAGTCATGTGCATCAGGAAACAGATGTCAGGAACATGGGCAACAGAAAACAGGATGTTTGATGGTATATTAGCTGAAACTTTCAGATGCTTGAGGAGTTAGGATAATTGACTTTTGCCTCTCCCAGATGACTTGAGTAGCGTCCGTTTAACACTGTCTGTTTTTGCAATAAACTTCGTATATGCATCAAGACTTTGTCAGCAAGGTCTTTTCCTTCAAGAACACACCCATCAAAGATACAGCAGAAGATAGGGACGATGGATCTATTAAAATTGTTATGTATCAGAAGGCAACAGCCTGATCTCTATGACCTCACACACCTACACTGTAAGGACGGCAACTGCAGTGAGACCAGCAAATGCCAGTGGCTGTCAGTGGGCTTGGTGTGCACAGAGTTCTGCTCCTGATCATTCCCAGACTGTCCAAATATGGCCAATTTTGTCACTGCTGATTATTTGGAAGTGTGGCACTGATGTTTTGCATTTGTGACATCATGGAGAGTTGATTTACCAAAGCATTTATTGGACATGGCCTACCCCCAGAATGGCTATCAAGACACCTGTGTTTTAGAAAACAATTTAGATTTAGAAAACAAGCACATCAATTCAACAAGCCTACTGTGTTGTATGACAGTACATGTAGCATAATAAAGGTTTGGACTGGAGACTTAATTGTCGCAGTACTTCACTTTCTTTCAGTTGGGGTGCTTCATACATTAAGTGACTTAACACACTGATTATACATGCTACACTTACATGTTGATATTGCTGGATTCAGCCCAATCCCATCTTTCCAACAAGCCATCATTTGTGTTTCTATGGCAATCTCTGGCATAGCAATTATAAAGTAAATGAAAACATTCTGCATAGATATTTTTTTCATGTCTGCCCATTTTAGGTTCTATCTACCCCATACTTTAAGATATTCACATCCACTTTTTCTAGAGGGTAAAGCAACAACCTGACTACATACATGTCTATTCTGAAACCTCTCAGGCTTGTTTTATTAATCTACATCAGTTTTTGTGTGTTAACCCCATGTGGACAGGCTGCATTTTAGCTCCTTTTTTAGGTTTGGGGGTATATAGCAATATCTATCAATTTAATCATCTTGGCAGTAAAATATTTTTTGTCCAAGAATCTATGTCATATATAGGAAACCTCAGAGAGGAGGAAAAACGTGTTGGGTTTAGTTCTACCTCCAGTACGGTTATCTCAAAAACTAAAGCACTTTTTGGCTGTTTGCCACTAGGCTATAAATTCAGGTCAATTCAGTTCAATTTATATGGCACCAAATCACAACAGTCTAAGTAACAACAGTTTAAATAATGGTAAATGGACTGGTTCTTATATAGCGCTTTTCTACTTTGTCTGAGCGCTCAAGCGCTTATATTGCTTATATATTAAGGTGCTTTATATTGTAAGGTAAAGACTCTACAATAATTGCAGAGTAATAAATACTGCTTCAAACTTTCAACTAGCACAAAAAACACTGTGCAATGTTTCTGTACCAAGGTCATCATTATGTATTTAAGTCATTACACTTGCATTTACAAAATGTTGTGCTGGCATGTAAATTACCATTTATGTAGAAAGGAAAAGGAATATTGTAGTTTTTAAGCTGTAACACTAGATGGCTGCAAAAAGCCATCTGAATTCAACCTAATAAGTGCTTAGGAAGAAGAGGGACAGCTGTATGAAATGGATTATGAACCCTGGAAAATGCTATAAGAGACCACAAGATAATGAGAGATTGTGGCTCAATGTGGTAGAATGTTTTTCCACTAAACACATGGGCTGTGTGTTCAAGATTGGGGTATTATATTGAACCTAAAGTTGCTCCTGTGGGTGAATCTGTAAATGAGAACTGTAAAGTGCTGCCATTAAATTGTTAACATTAATCTGTGCTATATATAAAGTTTTTGTTTTTTTTTAACTAACAAACAAACAAAAACAGACAGAAAACCCCTCACTTGTTTGTCTATTTTATTTATAGATCACCATCACATATGTCGTATCCATAACCGAGTTTATATCCTGTACTGGCCAAGATTTGAACACATCTTAAGTGTTTGGACACACAGCCAATGGACACATACAGATGCAGCCACCGAAAATGGCCAGCCGATCCGTGACGCGACCTTGGCCGGTCCTTGGCCGATTGCGTGGCCGAACCTCGGCCTAAACGCGATCCCCCCGCTAATGCCGTAGGAATTCCGGCCACTGGTGGGAACGCCCCTAAGCAGCATTTGGGGGAAAATGGTGGTAATGTCTTGTTTATCCACCAGGAGGAGCAGTAATAGTGGAAGCGCATTCATTTACCAGCCCGCTGTATACTGTACCAAGGATCCTCACATCATTGAACTGTAATTGTAAAGCGGAACTGTCCATTAAAAACAATAGAAAGATGAGATTAAAGCGGTCATTATAGTGGAGCGGTGAGTATTGTCTGGAGGGACGGGCTGGGCTTGAAGTTCAGCCGGGACCTCGGACAGGCTGTGAGCGCTGCACCACCAGCGAAACTGGGTAAAAAATAAATATAATAATTCTGATCACCAGCTGGTTGGCCTGGGAATGACCTGGGAAGCCTAATCCTCTCATCAGTGTCACATTGTTCTTCCAGTCTTCACAATATTAAGCTTTTTGTTTGTTTATATTTTCGCTTTTATTTTATAATCAAAACTGCGACCAAAATGACTCTGCTTCTCAAACTAATAATACCGGCAGTCATCATTGTATGCTGAGCTAGGGTTAGGGTTAGTAATTGCATAATAAGTGGATTAATATTTACTTCTTTGACTCTCCTCCACCTGCTTCATCAAACCTCAGCAGTAAACATATATGAAGGCAGCAGCTGACACAGTAACAGTGAGCGCAGCGCACTGTGCAGTCTAAACTCTGCTCTGATTAATTATATGAATGTACAGCGAGTCAATCAGGATTGTGAAACGTCAGCTGCAGAGCCCCAGTCTCCATCATCAGATCAATGCCCGGTTCATTTTCCATTTTATAAACAATACTTTAGAGGTTTTTGTGAAGTCACACTGTGACAGTGACGTGCATTAGTGTGTGTGTGTCATCAGTGGCTATAAAAGGCCTTTCTTAAAGATAAAGTGGTGTTTGAGCCACAGTTACGGCGGAGCGGCGGCTCCTTGAAATGGGACGCAGCCTTCCTGCGGCAGACAGCTAGCAGCAGGAACCGGACGCGCCAGGTTAGCCTAAGAAGCTACTGAGGCGTCCGTGACAACCACCATAGCAACAGCCTTTTAAAGACCGTTTTAAAAACATCCTCAGAGTTCAAACGAGGCAAAATATATGATTTGAAACAGTTACAGCTGCAGAGCTGTGGCGGCTTCTTTAAACGTTGTTTACATAGATGATCATGAATGATACGATGTAGCTAGCAGTGTAGCTAGCAGTGAATGAGGTGACGTCATTGTGTGCGCATTCACAGCTGTCTGTCTCAGTCTGTGGTGATATTACTCCAATTAACATGTGTTTACTTTCTCTGGACCATCTCAGGTCCACCGTTACAATTTCAGCCTACAAAATGATTTAAATATGAACACACACTCTAACAGCAGTGCGCTTTATGAAGTCCAATCCTTAAAATAAATATTATGTTTGTAAACATTCATGTCTCTGAAATAAGTACAGATGTTCATGTTGTCATTACCATTTTATTTGTTAGAGAATTGTGAACTTCACATTGTGTATCTAATTCAGAGTCTCAGCAACCTTCAGTCAGAGACTGAGACTGGATCACAGCTTTAACCTCTGCAGAGTCACAGACAGACACAAACCTTCCAAATCACACACAAGCAGCCCAGTCTCATCATTTTTGGATGCCTCTACGGTAACACTACACTGTGATCAATATATTAAAATTATAAATGAAAAGATAACATTCACATAAAGCTGTTTGAAAGTAAAATTAATAGGTACTTTCCAATAATATTTTTAAGGATCTCTGTCAGAGACCAGACAGAGCCATGACTCTCAAGAACCAGAGACTGAAATATGGAAAAAAAAATCCCTATGAGAAATAATGTGTAACAGTAAATATTTTGTCCAGTGGAAAATAATCGTTTGAAACAAAAGCTTGGGATATCATCAAACCAGAAAAATAGAACTCATTTTTTTCTTTAATAACACACCTTAGCATGTAGTAAGTGACACATTTCCAAACAACAATACACAGATTTTGTTCAATGTTTGATTGTGGCAGTGAAAACACATGTTGCTGTGTGAGTGTGACTGGCAGCCTGTGCACTGAGACCATGAGCCCACTTCTCTGAAGCAGCTTCTTCTTCTTCTTGGCATCAAAACGAGGTGGGAGAAATCTACCAAAAGGAGAAAGAACATCTGAGGTGAAACCAGTCGGGGACAAATGATTAAATTATATATAGTAGTTCAATACAGCCTCTCAGGTAAGCTTTGTGCTGATTTCAGCTCACTGCTCCTGTCTGTGGACCCGTGGTTTTTATGTTTGTAACCACTTAACTTCCATTCATCTATTTAACTCAGGGAGGAGAAATGTCAGGTTGGTGCAGCTGGTGAGTTTAGGAGGGAGGTGCGTTTGGTTCTCTGTTGTCATTATCTGAAAGATTTGGTTCACCCTGTGGCTGGGCTGTATCTGGGGTTATGTTGGACCTGTCACACTTAGCAAGTTTCCCAGGTTGGTGTTATGGTTTAGAACTTCTAGCTCTGGAGCAGCATCTGTGGCTGTGTAGGGTCCCGCTGGTTTTTGCTGTTTCTCCAGATCTGCGTTGGAAATTAGGTTATTGATCTCAGTGCATTCCTAAACAGGCTGAACAAGGTTATATATCGTCACCCTCCTAAAAAAATGGTCAAAGATGTAAGACAAGCAAAGGTCAGTTGTTTCCTAAGCAGTAAAGCATGGCTATTCTAAATGTGAAAGACAGACCAATTCTCCTTCAGCTGCTTCACAGCACGTGAGTGGGTTTATTATTATCAGTCTATCAATCATAAGAAGACTACCAAGAGACCAGATCTAACTGTTATATTTACAGCATTTCACCAAATAGACTGCATTTTACATCTTCAAGCCTTCTCTCTGTCATGGAGGTTTGGAGTGCTTTGTGCACACCCAGAAAATGAAGGAGGGAAGGGTTCTGGTTCTGGTCTTATTGCTTTTGCTAAAAAATTTGTTCTCTGTTCACGAGAATCACAAGAAAGCTTACGGATGGTACATTATTCTCTTTCATTATTCTCTCAAGTTCATGTTACAGTCTTAAAAGAGTAATACAACACTATGAGAGAGAGAGGCTGGCTAGCTAAACACTGCATATTAGACATATTAGATTGCAAAGACATTCTGTAGGCTCACTGTTTTGTTGACTGGACAGCATTACAGACAGACACTAGTCCTAGAGCCCCTGTAGATCACATAAGAGTTGGGGAAGGAAGCATGGCTTTCCTCTGATACTGCTTCTTGTTAGCTTTCGATAACCTAACAGAAATTTGATAAAGAGCCACTGATAAGTTGAGAAGTGGGGACACTGTGGAGTTTTCTTACATTTTATGGATTCACTTTAATATATTTGATACCTTCTCCTACAGTTAGGCATGAAAGACTAGAGGAAGTGCACATGGTAGTGTATATACAGCCCCAGTAAATTATTATCAGCTGATGAAGTTTATCAGGGCAGACTTATGTGCATTATGACTAAACATAAAACCAAATATGGTTTTGATATGCAATTTACAAATCCAGAACCCCCCCCCCCCAAAAAAAAAAGCCCACAGGGCTTGGTGACGGTGTTTACCTGCCTATGTGGTGTTTATTCTTATGGGTGGGGGTGTTACGGCTGCGTGCCATATTGTCATTATCGCTGTGTTGGTGGGATCGCTCTGCGGCCTCTCTCTCCCTCTCTCTCTACAGTGGGGGCGTCTCCTCCTGATCAGGGCCACAGGATATAAGGAGAGGAGGTGGTGTCGGAGAGAGCAGAGAGCACTGCACGAAAAGAGGCATATCCGTCCCCGTATACTGACGCGGGCGCCGCTAGTAAACGGCAGCTTTCGTCAGCATACGGGGATGCGCGTTTTCGTTCGCCTGAGACGAATATGGTCATTTACGTACCACCAGAATCAGCGGGGGGTAAAGGTACGGAGGAGCCGGCCAGCGGGAGGTGTTAACGACTCCACTTTACATATGAATAGCAGCGCCTCAAGCCGAAGCAGCGGTAACAGACCCACGTGGCTTCTCAGTCATTGGATGAAAAAAATGCCATCACAGTTCAGTATTCACATGTGATTGGCTGGTAGATCTGTCCCCCATTGGCCTTTATAAAGACAGGCCTGGGTAAGCCCCTCCCTAATAAAAAATAACCCAGTAATAAAAATTATTTTTAATTATTATTTCTGTGATATACCTTGTATGTTATGTTGTATTCATGCCATGCTAATAACCTCAACTAAAAGGAATTCAATTAAGAGAAACAAATTGTGAGGCACAAGTTTGAATTTCTTGTTTTTTTTTTTATTATTTACAAAGCAATATGCACACACACACACACACACACACACACACACACACACACACACACACACACACACACATCATATAATCTATATATATAAAGAAAACAAAAACATTATGACATATAATGCTTTGCTACTTCTGGGCCATGTGGTGGTGGCTTTCTCTCAGAGCATGGTCCAGCATACAAACACTTATGGTGCACAGTGTTGTATTTAGGGTGAGCTTCTAGTCTGTCTTGCAGTTTGGCTCAGAGGTCACTGAGCTCCTGGCTGGGGAAGCTTGGGGATCTTAATCCAGCCCGATACGCCCTCTGAGACGCCATCCTCCTCATCCAACATGAGGTCAGTGGTGACACCGTCCCAGAAGGCAACCTCCTTCACTGCCAGGACACTCGTCCTCGCCTCCAGCAGCTGTTGACACAGAGCACACATTAAGTCATTATGAAACTGTATGAAATATTGTGAAAAATCAGGAAACTACACTGAAAGTTTGAGTCTCTTTACTTTGAATGCACACATAGCAGATAAGACCCTGAATGCAAAAAAAAAAAATTAATCAGCCCATCTTTGTCACCAAAAACAATGGTTATGTGACAAAGTACCAACACCTGCATCCTGTGAATAAAAGACAAATGAACAAGTACTTTGAAAAAATGTAACATTGATAAAAGTACTTCAGTGATTTTGGTCATTAACCCTTGAGGCACCTTTAAACTGATTATACACTTTTTATCTTTTAGGTCCCAAAATGTTACAGCTGCTAAAACTATAAACATTCAGTGTTAATTATTTTCACCTTCACTGCATCATCTTTTTATAGACATTTTGGGTTGTTCAAAAGAAGCCAGATTTTATATAAAGTTAAAAAAAATAATAAGTAATATTTCCCAAAAATAAAACTGCATTTCCAAGCTAACTACACAAATACAGCAGACCAACAAAACAATCCAACACGTCTTACCGGCTTCCTTCCTGCACGTCACCGGGCAGGATTTTTAATGGCTGCCGCCTTTTCCAGAACGTGAGGCTGACTGTAGCAGAAGCTGCGGCGGACCGTCTGTAGGTTTAACAAGAAGCTGGAAAACATTTTTGTACATTGTAAACAAAAGAGCATAAACACAGTGTATACATAAACATATCCAGGCAAAAAAGACACAAACACCACCAATAGATACTTACACACAATTATATCACGGTCCACGCATTAGGAACACTCACACTCGTGTTGTGAGGCGAACACAGTCTGTGGAAAATAAAGGTGAAAATAAATAAGAGTAGAAACATTTGAAGTTCTTCTCTCCTCCACACATTGAATACTGCTGCTTTGTTTCTGATTCTTACCTCTGCAGAGGATCATACCGGCTTTTATTGGATTCAGAGTTGTGCAGGAACTGCTTCCTATAAGATGAAACCAAATAAAAATAAGAAACCAAATCACAATACGTCTGTCAGCTTACTGTGACCATTCCTCCACTCTTAGTATTTCTGTTTTAGAAACGACCAAGTCTTACCGCAGTGTTCGGATTGTGCTGCCGTCTTTTCTTTGTTAGAGTCCAGAGCATCGAGTCTCTACACAATAGACGCCATCTTGTCTTTCAGCTGCCCTAGTAGAAACTTGAGTAACTGAGGAGATAACCCACTCATTGCAGCCAACAGTGTCTTCTCGTCTGCAGCGGGGCTGGTTGAAGCTGGCCGGTAGAGAGGCCCGCTATCACGAGGAGCTTCTGGGGTGTTGAAAATATAGACGATGTCCTCCATTGTACCAGGAAAGCAGCGTAGACAAAGAACGCCATTCAGTTTGAACGGAAGAGAACGACCGCACTGATTTCCTTTGGTCATGCAGACCTTCAGCGCGATCCTGCACGTGATCTGTATTGTCCAATCACAGGCGAGGAAGTTGCCACAATGGAATTCAATTCATTTCATTTCAACTCAATAAAATTTTATTTATATAGCGCCAAATCACAACAAACAGTCGCCTCAAGGCGCTTTGTATTGTGGGTAAAGACCCTATAATAATACAGAGAAAACCCAACAGTCAAAACAACCCCCTATGAGCTGGAAGACACACATCCACTGTCTGTTTTTTTTTTTTTTTTTTACATTTTTCTCATGAAGGTTTTGCTGATATCTCTTATGTACATCCATGTATAGCAAAATGAAAGTTTATATGTTTCTATGTTGTCAGGGGCTTGTCCCCCTGGTAGGGTCTCCCATGGCAAACTGGTCCTGGGTGAGGGTC
Source organism: Archocentrus centrarchus (assembly GCF_007364275.1). Classification (NCBI taxonomy): domain Eukaryota; kingdom Metazoa; phylum Chordata; class Actinopteri; order Cichliformes; family Cichlidae; genus Archocentrus; species Archocentrus centrarchus. The sequence goes on along the minus strand of NW_022060276.1, from coordinate 2,068,226 downwards.
CAGACAAAGAGCGGTTCAGAAGACCCTTATGAGTGAAAAAACAAGGGAACAGTTTACCCTGCCCGGGATAGGGTTACCGGGGCCCCACCCTGGAGCCAGGCCTGGGGAGGGAGCTCGAGGGAGAGCGTCTGGTGGCCAGGCATTAGCCCGTGGTGCTTGGCCGGGCGCAGCCCGAAGAGGTTACATGGGCCCGCCCTCCTGCAGGCCCACCACCCGCAGGAGGTGTCGTAGGGGTCGGGTGCAGTGTGTGTCGGGCGGTGGCCGAGGGCGGAGGCCCTGGCGGACCGATCCCCAGCTATCGAAACTGGCTATTGGGACATGGAATGTCACCTCTCTGGGGGGGAAGGAGCCTGAGCTAGTGCGTGAGGTTGAGAGATACCAGCTAGATATAGTTGGGCTCACCTCAACGCATGGCCTGGGCTCTGGAACCAGTCTCCTGGAGAAGGGCTGGACTCTGTTCCAGTCTGGAGTTGCCCTCGGTGAGAGGCGGCGAGCTGGGGTGGGTATTCTTGTATCCCCCCTGGCTTGCTGCCTGTACGTCGGAGTTTTCACCGGTGGACGAGAGGGTAGTTTCCCTGCGCCTTCGGGCTGGGGAACGGGTCCTGACTGTTGTTTGCGCTTATGCGCCGAATGACAGTTCAGGGTACCCACCCTTTTTGGAGTTGCTGGGTGGGGTGCTGAAGAGTGCTCCATCTGGTGACTCCATAGTCTTGCTGGGAGACTTCAACGCTCACGTGGGCAATGACAGTGAGACCTGGAGGGGCGTGATTGGGAGGAATGGCCTGCCCGATCTGAACCCGAATGGTGTTTTGTTATTGGACTTCTGTGCAAACCACAGTTTGTCCATAACAAACACCGTGTTTGAACACAAGGATGTCCATAAGTGCATATGGCACCAGGACACCCTAGGTCGCAGGTTGATGATCGATTTTGTAATCGTATCATCAGATCTGCAGCCGTATGTTCTGGACACTCGGGTGAAGAGAGGAGCTGAGCTGTCAACTGATCACCACCTGGTGGTGAGTTGGATCAGGTGGCGGGGGAAGATGCTGGACAGACCTGGCACACCTAAACGTATTGTGAGGGTGCGCTGGGAATGCCTGGCAGAAGCTCCAGTCCGGGAGATCTTCAACTCCCACCTCCGGCAGAACTTCGACAGCATTCCGAGGGAGGCTGAGGACATTGAGTCCGAATGGACCATGTTCCGCACCATGTTGAGGCTGCTGCTCAGAGCTGTGGCTGCAAGGTGGTTGGTGCCTGTCGTGGTGGTAATCCCCGAACCAGATGGTGGTCACCGGAGGTGAAGGGAGCCATCAAGCTGAAGAAAGAGTCCTATCGGGCTTGGTTAGCCTGTGGGACTCCGGAGGCAGCTGACAGGTATCGACAGGCCAAGCGGAATGCAGCTCGGGTAGTGGCCAAAGCAAAAACTCGGGTGTGGGAGGAGTTCGGTGAGGGCTATGGAAAAAGACTTTCGGACGGCATCAAAGCGATTCTGGCAAACCGTCAGGTGACTCAGGAGGGGAAAGCAGTGCTTCACTCACACTGTTTATAGTGCGGCGGGGGGGGGGGGGGGGGGGGGTGCTGCTGACTTCAACTGAGGCTATAGTCGGACGGTGGAAGGAATACTTCGAGGACCTTCTGAATCCCACTGACACGCCTTCTGTAGTGGAAGCAGAGTCTGGGGATGAGGGGGATGACTTGACCATCACTGGGGGTGAGGTCACTGAGGTAGTTAAACAACTCCTTGGTGGCAGAGCCCCTGGGGTGGACGAGATTCGCCCTGAGTTCCTGAAGGCTCTGGATGTTGTAGGGCTGTCTTGGTTGACACGCCTCTGCAACATCGCGTGGAGATCTGGGGCAGTGCCATTGGATTGGCAGACCGGGGTCGTGGTCCCCATCTTTAAGAAGGGAGACCGGAGGGTGTGCTCCAACTTTCGGGGGATCACACTACTCAGCCTCCCCGGTAAGGTCTACGCCAGGGTGCTGGAAAGGAGGGTGCGTCCGTTAGTCGAACCTCGGATTCAGGAGGAACAATGCGGTTTTCGTCCTGGTCGTGGAACGCTGGACCAGCTCTTTATCCTCTCAAGGATATTCGAGTGTGCGTGGGAGTTTGCCCAACCAGTCTACATGTGCTTTGTGGACTTGGAGAAGGCATTCGACCGTGTTCCTCGGGGTGTTCTTTGGGAGGTTCTGCGGGAGTATGGGGTGTCTGGCCCATTGTTGCGGGCCATTCAGTCCTTGTACAACCGCAGTGAGAGCTTGGTCCGTATAGCCGGTAATAAGTCGGATTTGTTTCCTGTGGGTGTTGGACTCCGTCAGGGCTGCCCTTTGTCACCGATTCTGTTCATAATTTTTATGGACAGAATTTCTAGGCGTAGCCAGGTGGTGGAAGGCTTCTTCCTTGGTGGCCTCAGAGTCTCATCTCTGCTTTTTGCAGATGATGCGGTTCTGTTGGCTTCATCAGGGGGGGGCCTCCAGCTTGCAGTGGAACGGTTCGCAGCCAAGTGTGAAGCGGCTGGCTTGAGAATCAGCACCTCTAAGTCTGAGGCCATGGTCCTCAGCCGGAAAAGGGTGGAGTGCCATCTCCGGCTCAGGAACGAGTTCTTGCCTCAAGTGGAGGAGTTTAAGTATCTCGGGGTCTTGTTCACGAGTGATGGGAGAAGGGAACGGGAGATCGACAGGCGGATCGGGGCTGCTTCTGCAGTGATGCGGACGCTGCACTGGTCCGTCGTGGTGAAGAGGGAGCTTAGCGTAAAAGCGAAGCTCTCGATTTACCGGTCGATCTACGTTCCTACCCTCACCTATGGTCACGAGCTTTGGGTAGTGACCGAAAGAATAAGATCGCGAATACAAGCGGCAGAAATGAGTTTCCTTCGAAGGGTGGCTGGCCTCTCCCTTAGAGATAAGGTGAGGAGTGCGGCCATCCGGGAGAGGCTCAGAGTAGAGCCGCTGCTCCTCCACATCGAAAGGAGCCAGTTGAGGTGGCTCGGGCATCTGATTAGGATGCCTCCTGGCCGCCTCCTGGGTGAGGTGTTCCGGGCATGTCCCACCGGGAAGAGGCCCCGTGGTAGACCCAGGACACGCTGGAGAGATTATGTATCTCGGCTGGCCTGGAAACGCCTTGGGGTCCCTCCGGATGAGCTGGAGGAGGTGGCTGGGGAGAGGGAAGCCTGGGCTTCTCTGCTTAGGCTTCTGCCCCCGCGACCCGGCCCCGGATAAGCGGAAGAAAATGGATGGATGGATGGATAGATGTTTCTATGTTTTCTTATTCCATCTGCCTTGGTAGTCTTTAATGTCATTAATGCATGTAAACATTCACTGAACGTTTATAGCAGCGTTCATGGGATGTTATCTGAATGTTCAATGCTAGCTGGGAAGCCACTGCACAGGAGAGGATGATGGTGTGACAGACTTTTTGTTACAGTGAATTAGACTGAAAACTGAGTATGCTTTTCAATGAAAATAATGCTTGTAGTGTCACCAAAATAAAGATATAGCCTTTGTTTATCTCCCTCAGTCCACTAAAGTTCAGGGTTCACAAAAAACTCCATGACAAAGGCTCACAGACAGAAGCTCACAGACAGAAGCTCACAGACAGAAGCCCACAGCCTTATTGGAAAAAGGGACAAAAGCTGAAAACGTCCAAAAGTATATTTCCAACTAGATAATACTAATTTATAAAATAGAATGACTTCTTCTGAGTTTAGTCTTGTTTGAATGTTTCGCTGTATAATTTATGTTTACATGTTTACATTGAAATGGAAAAAGGCTTAAAAGATGATAATGTAAATTTGATTATATATATCTCAAAATAAAAATATGCTGCTTACAACTGTTGGGAGGGGTAGACCACTGGTGGGTACTGGTGACCACTGGTAAGTACTGGTGAGTACTGGTGAGTACTTGATCTGCATTTGTATGACTCACAGAAACCTCCTTTACATATGAGAGCCTGCCCTAGACCTGAGGAGAGGGGGGAGCTCAGGGAGCACTGACACTGAGAGTCCACGGCAGTTTCCCTACAGTTTAGGGGTGGCTGTAATCAATAAGGTGATTGAAAAGAAACTGCATCATGAGAACCCCCCAGCAGCCTAGGCCTATAGCAGCATAACTAAGGGATGGTTCAGGGTCACCTGATCCAGCCCTAACTATAAGCTTGATCATAAAGGAAAGTTTTAAGCCTAATCTTAAAAATAGAGAGGGTGTCTGTCTCCTGAATCCAAGCTGGGAGCTGGTTCCACAGAAGAGGCGCCTGAAAGCTGAAGGCTCTGCCTCCCATTCTACTCTTAAGTATCCGAGGAACCACAAGTAAGCCAGCAGTCTGAGAGAGAAGTGCTCTGTTGGGGTGATATGGTACTATGAGGTCTTTGAGATAAGATGGGCCTGATTATTCAAGACCTTGTATGTGAGGAGAAGGATTTTAAATTCTATTCTAGATTTAACAGGGAGCCAATGAAGAGAAGCCAATATGGGAGAAATCTGCTCTCTCTTTCTAGTCCCTGTCAGTACTCTAGCTGCAGCATTTTGGATCAGCTGAAGGCTTTTCAGGGAGCTTTTAGGACAGCCTGATAATAATGAATTACAATAGTCCAGCCTAGAAGTAATAAAGTGGCTTGCAAAAGTATTCATACCCCTTGAACTTTTCCATATTTTGTCGCATTACAACTCCAAACATAAATATATTTCACTGGAATTTAATGTGAAAGACCAACAGAAAGCGGTATACAGTTGTGAAGTGGAAAGAAAATTATACATGATTTTACAAATAAAAAACTGAAAAGTGTGGTGTGCAAAAGTATTGAGCCCCCTTTTCTCTGAGTGCAACAATTGTATTCAGAAGTTGCCTGATGGCTGCTAATTACTAATAAGAGCCCAGCTGTGTGTAATCTAATCTCAGTACAGAGGTTGGTTAAGAGAATGTTGGAGACACAGCAAACATGTGGAACAAGGTGCTTTGGTCAGATGAGACCAAAATTGAACTTTTTGGCCAAAATGCAAAACGCTATGTGTGGCAGAGAATTAACACTGCACATCACTCTGAACACACCATCCCCACTGTCAAATATGGTGGTGGCAGCATCATGCTCTGGGGCTGCTTCTCTTCAGCAGGGACAGGGAAGTTGGTCAGAGTTGATGGGAAGATGGATGGAGCCAAATACAGGACAATCTTGGAGGAAAACCTGTTGGAGTCTGCAAAAGACTTGAGACTGGGGGGGGGGTTCACCTTCCAGCAGGACAACGACCCGAAACATAAAGCAGGGCTACAATGGAACGGTTTCAAACCAAACATATTCATGTGTTAGAACAGCCCAGTCAAAGTCCAGACCTAAACCCAATCCAGAATTTGTGGCAACATCTGAAAACTGCTGTTCACAAACGCTCTCCATCTAATCTGACTGAGCTTGAGCTGTTCTCCAAAGAAGAATGTGCAAAAATTTCAGTCACTAGATGTTCAAAGCTGGTGGAGACATACCCTAAAAGACCTGCAGCTGTAACTGCAGCAAAAGGTGGTTCCACAAAGTATTGACTCAGGGGGCTCAATACTTTTGCACACCACGGTTTTTTATTTGTAAAAAATGTTTTGAATCATGTATAATTTTCTTTCCACTTCACAATTGTAACCACTTTGTGTTTGTCTTTGACATTAAATTCCAGTGAAATATATTTATGTTTGTGGTTGTAATGTGACAAGATATGGAAAAGTTCAAGGACTATGAATATTATTGCAAGTGTCAGTTAAACAGGTTTTTTGTGAAGGAAGACACCTGAAACACTTTAATTAAAAAAGTAAAACATTTAATATATTAAAGAATCAGAAAGATGTCATGGCCGGGGAGGAAACAGGCGAGGAAGGGCAAACACGAGGGACTCCAGAGAAAGGCATAACTTAAAGGTATTTATTTATGTAAGGGAGACGAAGGGAAGACACGGGGAACACAGGAACACGCAGGCACAATAACGTCAACGACGCGACAAGGAACACATGGAAACTGAGGGCTTAAAAACACAATGGGTAATCAGGGTAAGAGGAAACAGCAGGGAACAACAGGTGAGGCAAAGGAAACTAATTACACAGGGGACGCAAAGCTAGACACAAAGCACAGGGAAACCACACTGGCAAAATAATACAGGATGTGATAAACCAAGGAACACGCAGACAAGTCACAACACTGGGAACAAGACATCAAACATACTGGGAGGACAAACTCAGGAAATAAACTATAAACACAAAACGCTGGGCAAACGGCCCAGGACATGACAAAAGAATACACATGCATGCGGGGACTCATAGGAAAAGACAGGCCTGTGTGTGCTCTCTCTCTCTGAGCCTGTGTTCCTGTCTAACCTAAACATTTTTATACTGTCAGCCTCCTGTTATCTTAAACATAAACAATCTCTGGGCGCTATGAGTTGACCTTCGTCACAAGCTGGTTTTCCTGACTCATGATTCCTCAGCTGTGGAGTCATGAAGCACATCATCTTCTTGATGTTTTAGTTATGTGTCCTTGTGGCTGGTCCTCAAGATAAGATGCACTAAAACAGAAAAGTTAGTCTACTACTTTCTGATCACTTGCTCTCTGTCTAATGTATGACTGACTCTTTGTCAGCCTGGCTACAGAGCTGAAAACAAACCTGGGGTTGTTCTTATTTTCTTCAATTAATGATGAATAGTAAGATGTCCTAGCTTTACGGAGGGCTTTTTTATAGAGCAACAAACTCTTTTTCCAGGCTAAATGAGCATCTTCTAATTTAGTGAGATGCCATTCCCTCTCCAGCTTACAGGTTATCTGCTTTAAGCTGTGCGTTTGTGAATTATACCACGGAGTCAGGCACTTCTGATTTGAAGCTTTCCTTTTCAGAGGAGCCACAGTATCCAAAGTTATACGCAGTGAGGATGTAAAACTATTGACGAGATAATCAACCTCACTGGGAGCAGAGTTTAGGTAGCTGCTCTGCACTGTGTTGGCACTGAAGAGCATAACAATGAAGGAATTAGATCCTTAAACTTAGTTACAGCACTTTCAGAAAGACTTCTACTGTAATAAAACTTATTCCCCACTGCTGTGTAATCCATTAAAGTAAATGTAAATGTTACTAAGAAATGATCAGACAGGAGGGGGCTTTCAGGGAATACTGTTAAGTCTTCAGTTTCTATGCCATATGTTAGGACAAGATCCAGAGTATGATTAAAGTGGTGGGTGGGCTCCTTTACATTTTGAGAGAAGCCAATTGAATCTAACAATAGATTAAATGAAGTGTTGAGGCTGTCATTCTCAGCATCTACATGGATGTTAAAATCACCCACTATAATGATTTTATCTGAACTGAGCACTAAATCAGATAAAAAGTCTGAGAAATCAGACAGAAACTCTGAGTAAGGACCAGGTGGACGATAGATAATAACAAATAAAACAGGTTTTTGAGTTTCCCAATTAGGATGGACAAGACTAAGAGTCAGGCTTTCAAAAGAATGAAAACTTTGTCTGGGTCTTTGATTAATTAATAAGCTGGAATTGAAGATTGCAGCTAATCCTCCTCCTCGACCTGTGCTTCGAGCATTCTGACAGTTACTGTGACTCGGAGGTGTTGATTCATATAAACTAACATATTCATCCTTCTGTAACCAGGTTTCTGTAAGGCAGAATAAATCAATATGTTGATCAATTATTAAATCATTTACTAATAGGGACTTGGAAGAGAGAGACCTAATGTTTAACAATCCACATTTAATTGTTTTATTTTTTGGTGCAGTTGATGAAGCTGTATTATTTATTGTTTTTGAATTTTTATGCTTAAATAGCTTTTTGCTGATTTTAGCTTTGTTTTTGGTGGTCTGGGAGCAGGCACCGACTCTATGGGGATGGGGTTTTGGGGGGATGGCAGGAGGAGAGAAGCTGCAGAGAGGCGTGTAAGACTGCAACTCTGCTTCCTGGTCTCAACCCTGGGTAGTCAGTTTTTAGGAGGGTTAATAAATTTGGCCAGATTTCTAGAAATGAGAGCTCCTCCATCCAAAGTGGGATGGATGCCGTCTCTCCTAACAAGACCAGGTTTTCCCCAGAAACTTTGCCAATTATCTATGAAGCCCACGTCATTTTTTGGACACCACTCAGACAGCCAGCGATTCAAGGAGAACATGCGGCTAAACATGTCGCTCCTGGTCTGATTGGGGAGGGGCCCAGAGAAAACTACAGAGTCCGACATTGTTTTTGCAAAGTTACACACCGAGTCAATATTAATTTTAGTGACCTCCGATTGGCGTAACCGGGTGTCATTACTGCCGACGTGAATAACGATCTTACCAAATCTACGATTAGCCTTAGCCAGCAGTTTCAAATTTCCATGAATGTCGCCTGCTCTGGCCCCTGGAAGACATTTGATTATGGTCGCCGGTGTCTCTAACTTCACGTTTCTCAAAACAGAGTCGCCAATAACCAGAGTTTGTTCCTCGGCGGGTGTGTCACCGAGTGGAGAAAAACGGTTAGAGACGTGAACAGGTTGGTGGTGTACCCGGGGCTTCTGCTTAGGACTACGCTTCCTCCTCACCGTCACCCAGCCGGCCTGTTTTCCCTGCTGCTCGGGATCTGCTGGGGGGGAGCTAACGGCGGCTAAGCTACCATGGTCCGCACCTGCTACAGGGGCCTGGCTAGATGCAGGATTTTCCAGGGTGCGGAGCCGAGTCTCCAATTCAGAAAGCCTGGCCTCCAGAGCTACAAACAGACTACATTTATTACAAGTACCGTTACTGCTAAAGGAGGCCGAGGAGTAACTAAACATGTGACACCCAGAGCAGGAAAGTGCAGGAGAGACAGGAGAAGAAGCCATGCTGGTAGTGAGTCGGCTAAGAGCTAAGCTACTAGCTGAGCTAAGCTAGCGAATTTTTTAAAAACAAATAAAGTGAATAATGTGAATACAGGTGATTCAGCAAAGAGTGTGCTCTAGATAAAGGTGAAGATTACACTGAAATACGTTGTTATCTAGATAAATCGAGCTATACAGATTAACCAGCTAACAGACAGCAAAACACCACTGTGCTCCGAAACAGGAACAGGAAGTGATACAATGCCGCAGTGAGAGCCAACACCAAGTCAACAAACAGCAGAACATGGGACAGAGGCAGAAGGGTCAGAGACAGCAGCAGGAATGAGGGTCCTTATAGTGGCAACCTTATCAGTAAAAAAAGTGTAAAAACTTATTGCACATATCAGAAGAGGTATTAAAACAGGCAGACTGTGGAGCATTCAGGACAGAGCTGATAGTTTTAAATAATAGGCTTGGGTTATGGGAGTTGGATGGAATGATAGTTGACAGGTATTTTATTTTAGCCTCTTTAACAGTGTTTTGGTAACCAAGATGGTTTGACAAGAAGAATTAAACCAGACACTGAGCTTCTCCAGATCAGAGGAAATAGAATCAGGGGAAGTAGAGAAGTAGTCAAAAACAGCAGAGAACCAATCAGCAGTGAAAACGCTGAAGATCCAACATTACAAATGTAATGGAAAATTTGTTTTTCAACTCTAATAACCTCTTTGTACCTCTTTGGTATGTAATTGTAATTTTCTAGTACAAAGAGCAAGTGTGCAAAGTAGAAAACAAAATTCTTTCTAGGTTGTGTCCAAGGCCATGACGCACTTATTATCAGGCTGAAGTTACATGGTGGTGGGAACTTGAACTCCCCACGACTAACAGAACAAGACTGTATCAACACAGTGACTTTAAAGGAACTGTGGTTATTTTGCTCTTTGGTCAATGCTGGAGCAAAGACTGTTCGTACTGTATTGATCCCTTTGCAAAAGTTACATTCTTACTTTAAATAAATCATCATAAAATCATTTTGGTTTCAGGGCTCATCTTATTTTTTCCACAACAATCTTGGCGAAGAACAGGATGGGACTTCTCGAGTGACTTCGTCTCTGCTTTCGTGTTGATCCAGGAAAACCTGCGCAGGTGGACTCAACCAGTCTGAAAAGTGCTTACCTCCGAGCCCATTATTGAGGAGACGTGCACCTGACAACTGAGAGCAGGGGGAGTCACTGCTGAAATCTTAATTGATAAAGAACTCAGAGTGGAGAGCAGGTGAGACCAACTTGATTTTCTGACTGTACTATAATTTCAAGGACAAAGAACAATATCAAATTTTAATTAAATTATTTGTTTGGTAAGAGGGTCTGCCATTCAGAGAAAAATTCTGTAAACACAGTTGATGTGGGATCAACACTGTTGACTTGGGCTGATCGCCACCAGCGGATGCAAATTGACAGTTGATTTGGGCTGATTGCTGTGGGCACACACAAATTAATGGTTGGTTTCCGTTGATTGCCAGGCAGACGCAGGTTAATAGCATTGGGGGATACATGAGTGACGACTTACTGGGGCTTAATCACAAATAGGCATTGGAGAGTGGGTCTCTGAGATTAAAGTCTATACCACCAGGAACTAAATGGGGAACTCCAAATTCAAAACAGAAAAGCCAGCACAAATAACCAAAATAGTCCAAATGTCCAATTTATGAAAAACAAACATGGTGAGGAAATTTTGCAGCAATTAAATGAGTGGGTAAATGAACATGGGTTTCCAGAAGAAGGGTCTTTTAGTATAACGCAATTATTCCTTTCGGTGCTCTTTTTTGTACTTTTTGTATTTCTTATTTGTTAGTTTTGGTGCATTTGTCTCCGCAAACAACTGCTACACACGCCAGGGTCTTGTGGACATTGGCTACCGGCACAGGATATCAGCATCGAGTGATTTTCACTACACTCATAACATCCCAGACGACATAGTGAGACCGCCGGGTGCTCTGTGGATTGTTATCGGGTCTGGAAGGCGCCACTGACGGCAGAGGGAGAGGAAGCAGAAGCGGGGCTGCAGGTCCGGCCTCATGCTGAAGCTAAAAACACCAACCACACAGGCCTCCTCTACCGAACCTGTATCTCTCCAACACCAGATCCATGGTAAATAAAACGGATGACCTAGAGTTACAGCTGGCTGGAAATGGCTATGTTCGTGACTGTTGTGTAATGATTATCACAGAGACCTGGCTCAACCCACAGATTCCCCGATGCTAGCGTGCAGCTACCAGGCTGCACTCTGCTACATGGGGATTGGACTATGGACTCCGGTAAGAGCAGGGTAGGGGGGCTCTGTATTTACGTGCATGAGGACTGGTGTAACAATGGAACAATCATTGACAAACATTGTTCCCCAGACCTCGAGTACATGTCTGTAAGATGTCGGCCTTTTTTCTACCCAGAGAGCTAACAGTAGTTAGCTCATTGTTCCCCAGACCTCGAGTACATGTCTGTACGATGTCGGCCTTTTTTTCTGCCTAAAGAGCTAACAGTAGTGATCGTCACAGCTGTGTATATAGCTCCCGATGCTAATGTTAGCATGGCGCTCTCTCTCCTGCTGAACACCATTAACGAACAGCAGCGGGTCCACCCCAATGGTGTTCATATTATCGCGGGAGACTTTAACAAGGCCAACTTAAAGACTGTACTCCCGAAATCCCACCAACATGTCGAATGTTCTACAAGAGGGGAGAACACTCTTGACCATGTTGACTCCAACATTAAGCACGCTTACAGAGCCAATCCCCTCCCCCATCTCAGCCAGTCCGACATCTTTCCCTGCTGCTCAACCCAGCATACACCCCCCTCAGACGGAGAGCCAGGCCTCCTGTAAAAACCATTACAACCTGGCCTGAAAATGCACACTCGACCTACAGGACTGCTTTGCATACACAGACTGGGACTTATTCGAACACGAGGACCTAGAAACATTCACAGGGACGGTACTGGACTACATTAAGTTCTGTATCGGAAATATGACTGTTAGCAAAAGCATCCGGGTTTTCCCTAACCAGAAACCCTGGATGAACAGCCAGGTCCGTTCACTCCTCAAAACCCGTGATGCTGCCTTCAGGTCAGGCGACAGAGCTCTGTACAGTGCTGCTCGAGCTGACCTGAAAAGAGGAATTAAAAAAGCCAAAACCGACTACAGGAGGAGAACAGAGTCCCATCTGTGCAGCAATAACACACGGGAGGTGTGGCAGGGCATTCAGAACATCACAAACTTCAGAGGCTGTGATGTGACTGCAGGAGACCTGAGGGTGTCACTAGCAGAGGAACTTAACTGTTTTTTGCTCGCTTTGAGACACCTCAGGACCACCCAATCATCCCCGTGCCCAAAAGGTCATCTGTCACCAGCCTAAATGATTACCGCCCTGTGGCCCTCACACCGGTAATCATGAAGTGCTTTGAGAGGCTGGTTCTCCAGCACATCAAAGACCATCTGCCCCCCACTTTCAACACCCATTAGTTTGCATATTGTTCAAACAGATCCACAGAGGACGCCATCGCTGTAGCTCTCCACTCTGTGTTGAGCCACTTGGAGCAGCAGCAGAGCTATGCTCGCATGCTCTTTGTGGATTACAGCTCAGCGTTCAACACAATCATCCCGGACATTTTCACCACCAAACTGCACACCCTGGGCCTCCCCCCTCTCACATGTTCCTGGATCAAGGACTTCTTAACCAACCGGCCCCAGACTGTGAGACTTGGCCCCCATCTCTCCTCCACCCGCACACTGAGCACTGGCTCCCCACAGGGCTGTGTGCTGAGCCCCCTCCTGTACTGCCTCTACACCCATGACTGCAGTCCGGCCCACAATAACAACCTCATCGTCAAATTTCCTGATGACACCACAGTGGTCGGACTCATCTCAAGGGGAGATGAGGCAGCTTACAGAGAGGAGGTCCTGAAGTTGACAGTCTGGTGTTCAGAGAACAACCTGCACTGAACACCATGAAAACCAAAGAAATCATCATCGACTTCAGGAAGCACAGGACTAACCCAGCCCCCCTCTACATCAACGGCGAGCATGTGGAGAGGGTCCACACCTTCAGGTTTCTCGGTGTCCTCATCTCTGCTGATCTCTCTTGGTCAGATAACATCACAGCTGTTATCAAGAAGGCTCAGCAGCGACTTCACTTCCTGAGGGTCCTCAGGAAGAACAACTTGGACTCAAACCTGCTGCTGACCTTCTACCACTCATCCATTGAGAGCCTGCTGACGTACTGTATCACAGTATGATACGGCAGCTGCACTGAGGCAGACAGGGTGAGGCTTCAGAGGGTAGTCAAGACAGCACAAAGAATCGTTGGCTGCCCTCTCCCCTCCCTGATGGACATCTACACCTCCTGCTGCATCATCAGAGCCAGGAACATCATCAAGGACAGCTCACACCCTGGCTTTGACCTCTGACCTGCTGCCCTCTGGCAGGAGCTACAGGAGCATCAAAGCCAGAACAAACAGACTCAAGAACAGTTTCTTCACCAGAGCAATCACCACCCTGAACTCTCACACGCACCCACTGCAACACCCACATCTCTGTGCAATATTATATTATTCATACTGAACAATATCTATCACTCCTATATTGTGTAATATCCAATATTCATTCACTAGTGCAATATTCATTCACAAGTGCAATATTCATTCACTAGTGCAATACTCACCATCTTCATTATTATATGTATACACTTATTTTTTGTTTTTTACAACATATATATTTTTATACTTTCTCTTATTTTCTGTATTTTTAATACATTTTATTTTCTGTATATATTTTTATAAATTTTATTTTCTTTATATTTTTAGATTATATTAGCTTATTATATTTTTATTTTAGAGAGTTTGACTTTCTACAGCATGGCACTGAACAGGAGAGGTCCTCCAATTTCATTGTACATCCTGTATAATGACAATAAAGGCATTCTATTTTCTATTTTATTCTATTCTATTCTAAATGTACTAAAACAATCACTAGAAAAAAGGGAAAGTGAAGACAGAGAAAAATTCAAACAACTGAAGAAAAAAAGAAGTTTGTTCCTTTTCATGCAGACTGGAAAGCATTTTTTTTTTGGCTGGATGAAGCAAAACTCAGGGAGAGAAAGTGTGGACAGGCGGGGCCAAAAAATGTTACTAATCAAGTGTACCAGTGTGTCAAAAGCAGGGTAGACCTGGATTAACCGCCTCCGCGAGCACAGAGGCCGGAGCAACACAACAGACCATCACAATCAACATCATCTTATCCAGTATCAGACCGGGGAGAATCCTCCACAGCTTCACCTCCACCTTCTCTGACTCTGGAAAACGAGCATCACTGCTAACCAACCTCCCTCAGCCTACACGAGAGATTGCAGGAGCAACTGCACCACCTCTGTCCTCTCATGTCACCAGATCGGGAACAGAATTTAATCCAGGAATGAGTAAACAGGCTATCAGTTTGGATGACAGCATTATGACCATGCCCATGGTTGAAGTTATGGGTACAGATGGAAATATAGCTTTGGTTTACTGACCGTGGCCTGAAAATGATATGAGAGAAGCCGCAAAACACCTCCCGGACCCCAAAGAGGACAGCGAGGACTCTGTGGCCCAGTTCTGTTCCTTTCTTGTGGAGTTTAAACCAACAACAGCAGAGATAAAAAGACTGATCATTTTAAAATGGGGACAAAGCGTCTGGTCAAGAGTCAGCAACGGCTGGCTGGATAACAATGTCACCCCAACTTAACTGGGGGACCAGCAGCAGCAGGTGGTATGACTTCACATGTTGAAAAGGCAGCGTTACAAAGGAAATCTGGACTAAATCTATATGCTGACCAGTTTGAACCATGTCAGAGCCAATCTAAATCTCCACTAGAGTGTCAAGCTGTCACTGTCAAGCCAAAACTGACTGATGACTGATGGCCAAATTCTCATCACGAGGAGATTGGGAGAAGGGGAACCCTCTTTCCTCTGGTCCGACTACACACCCGGCTGGCTATGTTATGGATTCCTGTGGGGATTAGGGTTTAATATTTTTCCCGAAAATGACATGAATCAAATCCCGGGAAATGACGAGCCATTTCCCGGGAATCCCGGGAAAAAGTTTATTTATTTTTTTATTTTAATTAGGCCTTCTGTAGCCTGTGTCGGCCTTAACCTATTGTGATATTGTAGAGGTAGCTTTCCAGCTATGTCCTGTTATGCCCAGTAGGGGGAAACGTCGGCTTGATTAATGCAATAAAACCTACATCTCGACATTCGAGTGCTCGAGCTATGCGGTGTTGTATCGTTCCTCAACACTCCCTTAACAAATATAATTCGAATATTCCTCCATTGTACATGGAATTATACCAAGATATTTTTACAACTGCTGGTGCAAAACAATACGGTTCATCTCCACAGCATTGATAAAGGCTCAGCCACGCTGTCGTGGCGACATCTGTTGCGCTATATCTCCACCAGTGGAACGCTGTAATAGTCATTGAAAAGTTAACTACCGTACTACACTATAATATGGCATAACACAGGGCCTTGAGTAATGCACTACGACTTGGTCATTGCCATTCTGGCAACAGCAAATTTATAACACCGTGTCTGAGGGTTAAAGTAGGTTCGCTGTGAATCGTCTATTGAAAAACTGGCCAATCCTTATAGCCTAAAAAATATACATTTTACTCAACTCCATTTTAAAAGCGAAATATGTTAAAGTAATCTATTTCATGATACTTTCTTCACACATTAGGCCCGTATCCTAATTCATGATTGTTAGTAAGCGGCTGCAAACGAGGAAAAGAAACACTCGAAGTTAAACAGATATTTCTTTATTGTTCAGGGCAGGCATATTTTATAGGCTATATAATGCAATATAACAATATATAATAATATAAAATTATATAATACAAAATACCTTAGGGTAAACACATTGCCTACGATTTCAACAAATTAAAGAGGAAAAAAGCACAACTGTGTAATACCTCTATTAAAACGCTTGAGATGAAGGCTGAAGCCTTAAACAGAGGCTGAACGTGCCTAAAATGAAGAGTAATGCTTTTTGCATTAAACGAACCCTTCTCTCAATATTTCCTTAAATTTAACATTCTGAAGCTTTCTTTTCTTTCTGAAAGTCAAATCGACGTGCGCGACTTTTTTCCCGGTTTCCCGTCTAACATTTCCCGGGAAACGGGAAATGGTTCTGATCGCATTTCCCGGGAATCCCGGATCCCGGGATTAAACCCTAGTGGGGATGGAAGATAACGTTCCTGGCTGCACTGTGTGGACGTGGCATATATATTGATACCAGGATTTCTTTTCCTGAATTGGACCTGGGGATACCTGATATCCGGGCAGCTGTTCAGGCCCTAATAAGGCTGCCTATGAGGGATGCAGAAACAGTACGAACTCAATCAGACTCAGTAGAGCTGAATCGAAATGGATTACATCTGGATGAGTGTTGGAGTCTCTGTTCTGTGTGGCGGAGTAGAACCAAATTCGGATTACTGGACTTCTGAGAGGTAACCAGAAAACTGTAAGGTCTGTCAGCAAATAGTTATGACGGCCTGAACCAAAACAATTGCACTATTTGGAATTTGGCTCCCAGACGGCCTTGGATGGCTGTCTATCTAAATCGCCTCTTGGAGATGTAAACAGATGCTCTTTACCCCCGCCCCGTGTTGTGACCTGTAGGGATCAGCGATGGAACGCAGACGCCTGCAGAAACCATTAGGGGATGGTATGGGACCAGAGGCTCGGTGTGTTTTTTGATTGTGACAGTTATTTTTGTGATTTTGGAGAACAACTGCATGCGACTAGTCGTATGACATGGCAAAATAGAATGGCATTAGACATGTTAGTGGAGAAAGTAGGGGTGTGTGTGATGGTTGGTGATGCATGTTGTTTAATCATTCCTGACAATACTGCCGCTGACGGCTCATTTACAGAAGCTCTTACTAAATTGGAAACATTGGCTTATGAACTTAAAGACAACGCAGGCACAAAAAGTTCTATGTTTGAGCGGTTTGATGGAATTTTTGGAAAATGGAAAGATTTGTTCTTGTTATGTTCCCCCTAAAAAAGTCGAGGGGGTTTGGGGGAAGTAACATTGTCACTCGTGACAGGAGTCATTGGAGCTTTAGGTCTTGTATCACTGTGTGGATGCTGTGTCATCCCCTGCATTACAAGCCTGATTGTTAGAACCACTGATAAATTTGTCTCAAACCAAATGGCTTCTTTACCTGAGCAACAGCCCCTAATGGGGGACCAGCTGGAACTAAACCTGGTACCTAACTGGACACCTCCCTATCATGATTATGATGATGTGGAGACCACAGACGATGAGCAAAATGATGTTTAAAATTTTAAATTTTCTTCACAGGTATGATCATTATGGTGCCTGTGTTTCATTAAACAGTTATTTCACCTTCCAATTTATGATGTGTTTACATAAACCCCAGGTGTGTAAGCACGGATGTTTTATGGAAGATTTTGTTTTTGTCTTTTTATATTTTCTATTATCATTACTAAATTACTATTACAAACAAAATGTATAAGATGATTAAAAAATAATCAGAAGGGTGGAAATGTAATGGAAAATTTGTTTTTCAACTCTAATAACCTCTGTGTACCTCTTTGGTATGTAACTGTATTTTTCTAGTACAAAGACCAAGTGTGCAAAGTAGAAAACAAATTTTCTTCTAGGTTGTGTCCAAGGCCATTACGCACTTATCAGGCTGATGCTATATGGTGGTGGGCTCAACTTATTTTTTCCACAACACCGAACAGGGGCATAAGTTTTGACTGTGATATGAGACAACCCAACACAGGCAGACCATGAGAGAGAACAAGATCCAGTGTGTCCAAGTTCATGCGTAGGACAAGATACACATTGCACCAAATTTATAGAGTCAAAAAAGTCCTTTACCAATGCCTTATCAACACACATGGATATTACAATCTCCAATAATAAGGACATGATCATAATTAGGCATGATTCTAGCCAAAAAGTCAGAAAACTTGGTGTCCTTATTGTATTTGGGGGGTCAGTAGATGACAGCACACAGTACCGGGTTAGAGCGACCCACCTCAAATAGAGTCAATTCAAAACTGGAGAATGAAGTCGATAAAAAACACTGCTTACATTTATAGTCCTTTTTATAAACAGCCGCTGTGCCATCTCCTCTCATCGAAGTCCTAGGGGAGTTAAAATAACAACAATCAGCTGGTAAGACTTCGGACAGAGCGCTGGTCTCATCAACAGTCAGCCATGTCTCAGTCACACAGAGAAAATCCAGTTCACGGGAACTGAAAAAATCCCAAAGGGTAAAAGCTTGAATTTCAGCTGGACTGTGATGAATGACCACAAGTTTCAAAAATTCACCACACGAAAGCAGAGCTGAAGCAAAAGGGGCGGCGGGGTTGAAGTGCCTCATCCAGGCTGACCACAGGTACCAGGAAGCTATCAATGGGATCCAGGAAGCACCAGTACACAAAGAAGCGTGGAAATAATCCATACTTTCCCCAGAAAACAGTAGAAGGGCATGGCTGAGAAGTCTTCAGCTTTACCGGCCATCCTGCATGTCTACCGAGGCAATGGCAACGTCCTCACCATGAGGGCAGAACCAAAGCTTGGCACAGGTAAGTTGGAACTTGTGTAGGAATGGAGGCAACAAATACTGTCTGATAACATCAGAGATAACTAGATTTTTAATAGGTGGCTGGAGATCCAAAAGTGTTTGGCGATCATAAACCAGTATCAACATGATCCCTGCAGAGAACTAGAAACAGCAGAAAAACAAACAAAAATGACAGTGACAGATGGCTATCCACACACACTGGTGCCATCTTGAATTATTATATTTCTTCTTTTGGTCACTACCCAAAAGCTTGTGACCATAGGTGAGAGTAAGGATGTAGCTCGACAGCTTTGCTTTTACGCTCAGCTCCCTCGTCACCACGACAGAATGACCATGAAATTGCTACAAATTTCAATGGAATCAGAGGCAAGTCTGCTTCCTGTGACAGTAGCTAATTGCAGCCACAAGATTGCAGTAAAGAGGATGGATGAAACCAGGTAAGAAGCTTTGTAACAGAACGCTGTTTGAGATGAAAGTGTCAAGGAGCAGTGGCTACCAGGATACGAGTGATAACGAATTAAATCCCTTTACTGACAAATGTGGGGGGGGGGGGGGGGGGGGGGGGGTGGCTACTGGAAACAAAAATGCATGTAAGTACATCAGAAAAGATTAGTGGGAAAGCTAAATGATGAGCCTAACTATCACTCCAAGCGTGTTGACATTCTGGAGCTCCTTCAATCCAGCTGGCTGATGAAGCTGATGGGAGACAGGTGAGCTCCACATCTGTGGAAACCCAGGCTGCACCTAGGAGGGAGGAACAGTAAAACTTTGGTTTTAACTGTACTTTACTTTTTTATTTCACTTGGCAAGTACTGCTTGCCTTCTTCTACTCCTGTGCCAGCACTGATGCGGATGTATCATTTAGGAGAATACTGTAGTGAGAGTAGTGTGCCCTCAGCCCCAGTATAATCAGTGAGAGGGATGAAAACGAATGCAGCAACCATAAATGGCCCATCTGACACTGCACAGAAACAACTAGAGACAGTTCTCTGTCCATGCAGACCAATGTGTGCTGGGCAAAAATGATGAAAAACAGTATAGCTTAGACTTTCAAAACATTATTCTGTGTACTGCTCATCACTTGCCTGTCTTAAGCAATTATAGATGAGAAGATCATCTGCTGATCATATTATGATCATATTTCCAAGGATGTGACCAAGCCACTGTTATTTCTTCATTTTACTTGATTATTTTCATTTAGTCCACCCACACACAGCTTCTTCTGACGCCATCCTAATTCTACACAGCACCACATTCATTACATTGGAAATGGCCTTATGGACACTTTGTATGTGTGGAACTTCTCAACAGAGAGATCAAGATAAAATTTGGAAAAGCTCTGTTTTCAGAGGTAGAGTTTTTGCTTTGGCCACCGCACAAGCCACGCTCGACTTGAATTGCCAGCACCAGTCAGCTGCCTCCGGAATCCCACAGGCTAACCAAGCCTCATAAGACTCCTTCTTAAGCTTGATGGCTCCCTTAACCTCCAGTGTTCACCATCTGGTTCAGGGATTATTGCCACGACAGGCCTTGCAGCCTCATTTCTGAGCAGCAGCCTCAACAATGGCGGTGCAGAACATGGTCTATTTGGATGCAATGTCCTCAACCTCCCTCAGAATGCTGTCAAAGTTCTGCCAGAGGTGGGAGTTGAAGATGCCAGTACACCCACACTATACATTTAGGTGCATCAGTCTGTCCAGCATCCTCCCCTGTCACCTAATCCAACTCACCACCTGGTGGTGATCAGTTGACAGCTCAGCTCCTCTCTTCACCTGAGTGTCCAGAACATATGACTGCAGATCTGATGATTACAAAATCAATCATTGACTTGTGACCTAGGGTGTCCTGGTGCCACATTCACTTATGGACATCCTTATGTTCAAACATAGTGTCCATTGTTGACAAACTGTGTTTTCCAATAACAAAACACCACTTGGGTTCAGAACAGGCGGGCAGTTCCTCCCAATGTGCCTGTACTCCCTCCCCACAAGAGCACTGCTCTAAGCTAAACATAACAATTTTATACTACAAGCACTATCAATTCAAAAACAGTGGTTTAGACTTGGCCTTCTCAGATTGGTTCGTCCACTGGTTGGTTTCAGCATCATGACACAAGCTTCTCTAATCAGCAATAAAAGCTCCGTAAAAGAAACACACACCTTCCCTCTCACATATTCCTAATCATGACTTGGCAGTTTTATTCTCCTTAGGAACAGAGTTCGATGACCTCACACACCCTTCCCTCCTTAGACACAGATGCACATGTTTTGGCAAAACCTTTGAGGATAAGATAAACATATACTTCTCTGAGACCGAGAAGGTCATAAGTAAGATAAACATGTCACTGAAAGGCCGTGAAGTTGGTTTGGCACTATCGATCTGTCACTCTCTGTCTAATGTATCATTTAATTGTCTATTATTTGGTTCAGCCACTGTTTATTAATTAATTTACTGAAGTTTACTTTTAGACATTAGTCACTTCATTCATTGGGTAAAAAATAATCGTAAAACAACTTCTTGAGAAGTCTAAAGGACCATCTATCCCCCCACATACTTACAAACAATTGAGACTGTGACAGTGTGGTATGGAAGTTCCACTGTGGCTGAACAAGAGGCCCTGCAAAAGGTGGTTATTCTGTATTTATGCATATCCATAGACCATAAATATATATTCATATTTACATCTGTCTCATACTTATCGTACTGTGGTAATTGTACTATGCACTTATCCATAATTGCACAATACTTTTTACTTTTTTACTCTGTAACTGCACAGTTTTCATATTTGCACTCCTATGACTCTGCACAATGCTACTATTTGCACTTCTGGTAGACGCTAACGTTGCCTTGTACTTGTACTGAGCAATGACAATAAAGTTGAATCTATCTATTGCACCCAACTCCTATGACACCTCCTGCGGGTGGTGGGCCTACAGGAGGGCTTTTGTTGGTTTGTTTTCTAAATTAGCTCACATTGTAACTCTGTTTATGCTCACTCCTCTTCAGCTACCATGACTGCAACTTTGTGGACAAACAGCATGCAGCTGGGGCAATGTGGCAGTTTACCTGTCTCTGCAACATCAGCTGAGTTCATTTTTCTCATGTAAAATTAACTTGCTTGGCAGTATTTTGTATTAAATTGCTTATCAGATTTAATTACTCATTAACTGAAGATGCTGGAATACTGTTCTTGATTGGTATGGTCCACTTTAACCTCTGTGTATCTCTAAGACCAAGTTACCAGGCCTTTGATAGGGTGTGACAAAGTGAGACGTGGCCAAAAGCTCCTCA
Organism: Archocentrus centrarchus; assembly: GCF_007364275.1. NCBI lineage: Eukaryota > Metazoa > Chordata > Actinopteri > Cichliformes > Cichlidae > Archocentrus > Archocentrus centrarchus. The sequence goes on along the minus strand of NW_022060276.1, from coordinate 2,046,481 downwards.
CATATACAATATGCTGTGACTTATAACTCAAAGTGGTTCTCATGATAATGCATGTTAATGTCATATCTTCAGATCTGCATGTGTCAGTGTAAATGTGTTGTTACACACCTTAGCATTGCTTCTATCCATTTACCACTGAAGGTGTAAATATGACAGGAACACAGTGATTTACAGTGCCCCCACCACCACCCCCCACCCCCACCACCACACACACACACAGTGTTTCTCTAGCCTCTGGTATGGAAAAGTAAATTCTAACCAGTGGCTTGCTAATATTTCTCTTTATGACATCAATGGTGGAACAAACATGTTCTCAGCAGGAAGTTAATTACTTGTTACAGTCAGGGTCTAATAAAAAGACAGACTGATACGGTGTGACACCTGAAGCCATTATCTCCCACCTCCACATACACACATCAACAGCTATGCACACACACGTACACATACATACACACACACACACACACACAGCAAATTAATACATGAGTACAAGGTGCATGAGTGGGTAAATGAAAACACTGTGTGTTTAGTCACTGTCCAGGAGGTCTCTGTCACCTCTGTAATAACACTACCCCAGGGGTGTCAGCTGAATTAATTAAAAAGTACACACATAAGCACATGTGTAGTCTTTCACACACACACACGGTGCTAGAGCATTTAATTAGGTTCACTTACATCAATAGTGAACACATTTGGGGCTGGTAGATTTAATTTTCATAACCGCTTGGATATTAGCTCTTCAAAGTTGTAATACTGTGAAAAGAGTGACACAGGAAGTGTGTGCATGTGTGTACACTTTCAACCAGTTTGAGTTGTAAGCCACTGGATTGAGAATATCTTAAGAATGGAACATTTCATTGACATTCCTATTGCTTGTTCCTTTTTATCACATTTTCCTCACTTCCCTTAAAAGAAATCTTGAATGTTGTGGTTAGAATTAGATTTAGGGTTTAGGATTAGGGCAATGCTTGGAGTTAGGATATCTCAATATATGTACATAAACAGTGCCAGAGAGAAAGCTAATGGTTTACTTTCAGCTCGGTGGTTTGAATCCATCTTCCAGTCACCACATTTACATTAGCATGGATTTTATAAGTCCTGTCAAACCAGTATATGACAGTCTGAGCTGTGAGTGGCCTCTGTTGATCTGCACTTAATGTTTATGTTGTCTGAATGTTTACAGCTTGGGAATGGCTCAGTAATTACTATTAATAGAGACTGCAATGGAATATTATTTACACGTATATATGTATACACACACACACACATATATACACATTTACATACATACACACATACATACATATATACATATATATAATAAGATTCAAATAACATTGTTATTTATTACTACACTATCCTTATCAGACACTTTATTTTTTAATGTTTACTTGGAATATTGTCTCCAAATATATGATTTTATCCTCAAAAGTTTTCTTTGTTTCAAATGCTCATACCTCAGCAGTATGGCAACTGTGGCTTTAGTCTTAGATAACTGTAATTCAATTTGTGACCCTTTCCAGAGCAATTCTTCATCTCTGTCATGATTTCTACTTCTTTGGTTAGTCCAGGGTGACTGTGCTCAAGAGGCAGTGCAGGGCTGCTCCAGTCTGCATGCCAAAATTTCCTTGCGCAAGATATTGAACTCTGAGTTGCTCTCAATGCGATCATCAAAGTGCGTGAATGTCACATGTAAAGTATTCAGACAAAGAATGTGTGGTTGACTGAGACATGCTTGGTAAAGTGCTTCAGTTTGCTCATGTAGAGTAGAAAAGTGCTATAAAAGAGCCAGTGTCCATTCATCTGTCATCGTCCTGGCTCTTTGACTCAGTGTTTGACTTTTTGTGTCCTTGATTTCATTTGTGTGTTTGAGTTTATTCTGGCTTCCCTGATGTGCTCTTGTATTTTGTTGTCAAGTCATCGTCTCTGTGGTTGGTGTTTTCCTGTTTAGTTGCTTGTCATTTTTATGGTCGTACAGCTGTCAAACTCACATGGATTTGGGCCTCTGCCTGGACCTGAGTCCTGCATTTGGGGTCACAAAACTTGCAGATACTCAGCATTTCATGACATTTTCATGTCATGAAATTAGACTTAATTGTATTAATTGCCAATAAAATAGCCTATTTCCTTAACTATACTGTATACTGTCCACTCCCTGCACATCGTTACATATTTAATTTGCTTTGAAGTAATCCATAATTTAGGCAGCACAGTTTTGTGGTGGTTAGCACTGCTGCCTCACAGCTAGTAGGTCTGGGTTCAAATGGATAATCAGTAATTTTACTTATACCTGCATTACTTCCTGAGTAATCCTACTCTGTAATAATGTGAGTAAAACTGTTTTCTAATTGCTCAAAATCTTTCTTCTAATTAGTGATGTCACCATGTGATTGCATTAGTTGTGATTAACAGGAAATTTACATTAATTGAATTTAGATATTTTCAATTACATTTTTTTATAGATTTTAGTATAACCGTTTGTGAATGGGATAATGGGTTAATTGTTTTAGGTGTTTCCTTTTTACCTGTTTCATAACTGTGGTTTCGTATGCAATAAACCAGTTATGTGTGCTGCAGGCCTGTGCTGTTATCATTAGTCTTGCCATCTGTGTGTCAGAGGGTGGCAGCCATACACCCCCTGTTTTGTCCCTGCCTCCAGCTATTAAATTATAAAGCAGCTCACACTAAGTGTGCTGCTCCATTGTGGAGAACTGACTCACTGTCGCCTCACAGTCAACTTAATAAGTTACAAAGTCATGAAAAGCACTGCTAAATATACAGATTCTAACTGACGCAGTCCAGTAAAACAGATCAAAATATTTAATTTTACTAAATATTTAGCATAGCATTTTGCATATTTAGACATGGTGTCTTGGTTATTTCTAGGACTATATTTCCATGCAGATTGTTCAAATGCTGGCAAGTAATGTAATGTGATTTATGCCTCCATAACAACAGAACATGGTTTAATAAAACTGTGTTGCCAATAAAAACAAATGTACTGGTCTTGTGTTTGGTCAGTCATTTAAAGAAAAAAATAGAAAGAAAGTCTGGAAGATTTCAACAGCTGTAGTTGTGCAACAGATGTGAACAGCAACTGCTGTTTGATATTAAAGGTGACACACAACTCTCAAAACTACTGTGGTTTATTGGAGAAGACCTCATTCTGTGCATTTTCTATCTGCTTAATCTATTTTTGCAAGCATCAGGTCTAATAAAACCTAGATCTCTTCGCAAGAACACACAAAATAAAAACAAAGAGTTTTACAGGAGGGCTGAGATGGTGCTGTCAGTTTGCTTTCACCAGGGTACAACAGGAATCTGGGTTTTAAACAGCATAATGTTAAGGAGTCAAGCAGCAGCAGGCACATCAAAGGCAAACCCATAAATCCAACCCTTCACAAGAAAGCCTGTGGTGGTGGAGCAGTGACACTCAGAGATCCTCAGAAGCAGAGGTGTCAGAATTTATTACAAAAGAAATTACACAACACAGAAAAAGAAAAAGCTTTTGTTATTTTCATATCATAAGTCAAATATGATCAGGGACTTCATAAACCAATTTGTAATGCCATTGTAGCTCGATCTGTCTTTCATGGTATGCGATTTGGAAATGAATCAAAATGAAACAAGATTAACATACATTATAAACAAGTTAGTGACATTAGATATCTGAAATGTTGTCAGCATTGTCTTGAATTCTTGATTTATGGCCAAAAATCATTCTTCTAGTTCACATTTACACACATACACAAACACACGACAGGTCAGGTCAAATAGGGGAACAATATGAGAACAGCACCCCCACCAAGGCAATACTGGAAGAGCATATGGGAGAAGAATGCAACACACAACACCAATGCTCAGTGGCTAGTGGATCTAAGAGCAGACCACAGCAACCTCCCAGTAACCATCACAGTGGCAGACATCCAGGAAAGAGTCTCCCAAATGAAGAGCTGGACCGCACCAGGCCCTGACATGATTCACAGCTACTGGCTAAAGAAACTAACTGCACTCCATGAGTGCCTGGCAGCACAAATGAACCAGCTGCTAGAGGCTAAGACACACCCAGAATGGCTAACAGTCCTGATCCCCCAAGGATCCCCAGAAGGGACCAGTCCCATCCAACTACCGGCCCATAACCTGCCTCAGTACAACATGGAAACTCCTGTCAGGCATCATAGCAGCTAAGATGAGTAGGCATGTGGCATAATATGCCACATGCCTACCCCATAATAATATTGGGGCTAGATTCGTCTTAATTTACTATTGTGCACTGTATTTTAGTAATCATTTTTATCACTCATATTTTTATTATTTTATTATTTATTGTCTGAGGCACCTAGAAAGGAATGCATTTTAAATTTCGTTGTGCAACTTCTGTGTACAATGACAATAAAGATTCTGATTCTGATTCTGATTCTGATAATACATGAGAAAGGCCTAGAATGGGATAGGCAGAAAGACCAGAGGAGCAAAACACCAGCTACTGGTAGATAGAGCAGTCACTCGAGACTTGTGTACCACCTGGATTGACTACAAGAAAGCCTATGACTCGATGCCACACACATGGAATGCCTAGAACTATATAAGATCAACAGGACTCTAAGAGCCTTCATCAAGAACTCAATGGGAATGTGGAGAAGAACACTAGAGGCCAAGTCAACATCAAGTGCGGGATTTACCAAGGAGATACCCTGTCCCCACTGTTGTTGTGCATAGGCCTGAATCCCATCAGCCAGGTCATCAACAAAACTGGCTACGGATACTGACTATGGAATGAGCCACCTCCTCTACATGGATGACATCATGCTGTATGCTAAGAGTGAATGAGATATTGATTCACTGATCCACACCACCAGGATCTACAGCAATGATATCGGAATGCCATTCAGACTGGGGAAGTGTAGACGGATGGTAACTAAGAGAGGAAAAGTAGTCAGAACTGAGGGGATTACACTACCAGAAGGCAACATTGCAGACATTGAAGACAGTTACAAGTACCTTGGAATCCCACAGGCAAATTGGAACCATGAAAAGACCCACTGAGACAATCCAGCACATAACAGCAGGGTGTAAGATACTAGCAGGCAGGTCATACATGGAACACCATAACCAAGTGACCGGCATAGTATACTGAAACATCTGTGCCAAGTATGACCTGGAAGTCCAGAGGTCAAAATGAGATATGATGTTGAGAATGATCATAGTGGTCGTGGTGATAGATGTTGCAATACCAAGTGACGGCAACATCAAGAAGAAGGAACACGAGAAGCTCAATAAATACCAAGGACTCAGAGAGGAGCTGGAAAGGATGTGGAAGATTAACTCTTGCCCCCCGCAATTGTGTCAAGCAAGCCAGAGACTCAGCACCCCCCCCCCCCCCCCCCCCCCCCCCCCCGGTTCCCTAGACCCAACCGCAGGACAGGGAATGCAGGTTCAGGGCCTTAAGCGACCACACCCCAGGGCACCACCGTGCTCAATGCCGGCACCTACCACCCACACTACAGACAAAAAAACGACACAAACACCCAAAAACAAAAGACAATGAACATCACATACACACACACACACACACACACACACACACACACACACACACACACACACACACAGACTACAACAAACATTACACGCAAACACACACAAGAAAAGACAACGACAAACATCATGCCCACACCCACACATAGGTACACACACACACAGGCCTCTTTCCCACCAACAGGGTTCCGGAGCCGGTGCCTTTATCTGAACCGTTAGGCAGGTTTTCCACCGTGGAAGCACTCGGTGCTCAGCCAAAAAACGGGTTCAACTCTAGCCCTGCTAACTAGCTGGTCTGGCGTGACGAAAGTGGCAGAAGGGCATTACTCTGCCATCTCAACATTCTGGGCACCCCAGAATCCCGGAATGCCAGCCAGACATCCTGACGCGGGTCAACCTACCCCACATAGAGGTGCGCCCAAAGGGGCGCAGGGAGGGGCCCAACTGGGAAATGGGCGACCCCAGGCACCGGGGTCCCAGACCCCCACAGAGGAGGCCCGCCACCCGGCCCGGGGCCAGCACCCACTACCACAGGAACCCCAGCCCCCACGCCTCAAGATCATAAGAGCATCCATCCAAGCCCCTCCCACCAGCAACCAAGGCCCACACAGAGAAACCACAAAATGGAAGTCACCATCTCCAGTCCAAGAGCCATCGGACACCCAAAATCCTCCGGCCCACCCCCAGTCCCCTGCCAGACACACCAGGGGACAAGACTACAGCTCATCACCCCCACCAAGTGATGGAGTTGAACAGTGGAGACCAGAGAGTTTAAAATTTGTCCAGTTGGTTTTTAGAGGTGCCAGACATTCTTTCCAGACTAATGTGGTCTAAGAGTAAATTCCTATAATGAGTAATGCACAAATCATTTTTGGATTTCCAAAAATGTGTGTCATGCTAATTCCCCAGCAAGATGGTGGCATGCCTAGTCGAAGCGGCTCAGTGCTCCCTAAAGAAATGCTGCGTGTGGTCACTGTTTATATTATGTCTCATCGCTAGACTTACTCAGAGTACACGGAATATTTACAACAACAGAAAGGATTTATTGCACATAGGGAGAATATGTCATATTCCAATAACAAACGCCTTCCTCCAATCGCATGGGATTCCTCTAGATATGGCTAGGACGCCGGCGTCTTGATGATAGCCACACCGAGCGGCAAACCCCGAAGACGGAGAAGAGAACTTAAACAGAAGCGGGGCTGCAGGTCTGGCATTCTGGCTAGGCTAAAGAGGTCTCTGTATAGACCTTCTCTGCCCAGTCTCTATGTTGCAAATGCCAGGTCCTTAATGAACAAGACGGATGAGCTAAACCTGGAAATATTGACCCCCACAACCATACGAGACAGTTCCATCATTGTCATCATGGAAACCCTAACCCTAACCCTAGGCTGTGTACTGAGTCCCCTGCTCTATAACATCTACACATATGACTGCACCTCCTCCCACCCTTCAAATACAATAATAAAATTTGCAGATACAACAACAGTGATAGGACAAATCACCAACAACAATGAAAGCGCCTATAGGGATGAGGTTTACAGAATGACAGGATGGTGTACTGAAAACCACCTACACCTGAATGTCAGGAAAACCAAAGAAATAATCGTGAACTTCAGACGACGGAAGGTGAACCCTCAACCTTTCATCATCAACGGTGAGTGGAAATGGTCTCCTGTTAAGTTCCTGGGGGTTAGGCTCTTGGCGGACCTAAAATGGGAGAGGAATACCACCGCCCTAGTGAAGAAAGCACAGCAACGGCTCTACTTTCTACGACCAGTGAAGAAAAACAACCTGCCTCCCGAGCTGCCAAAGTCTTTCTATCACTGTTGCATTGAAAGTGTCATCAGATACTGTATCGCGGCATGGTATCACAACTGCACAAGTAAGGACAAAAAATCTCTCAGCCGGGTCATAAGGTCTGCTGAGAGAATTATTGGGCTTCCACTGCCTCCCCTGGAGGACATTTTCAAGACTCGCTGCCTCCGCCATGCACGTGGCATTTTGCATGACAGGACTCATCCTGCAAACCACCCCTTCACCCTATTACCTTCTGGAAGACGCTTCCGGGCCTTTTCTGCCCACACTTCCAGACTACGGAACATTTTTATCCCCAAGGCCATTGGGTTGATGGAAAGATCTCGCTCCCATTTTGCAGTTGGGAGGGAATTGAGTCAATAATTTTTAAAAACAACATGGATTTTGATAACAATTTAGGGGTATAAAGATTTAGAAATTCTCTTACACATACAGGGATTTTTAATTTCAGATCATTTAAATTAAATGGACCTCAATTGCTGATATTCAAGAAATTTGCTATTGCTAATTCCATATTTTAAAATAAGCTCTTCAAATAAAATAAAGGTTTTATCTTGAATAACATGTTCTATATTCTTTATTCCTTTCTCTTGCCATGCTAAAAATTTTTTAGTATTTTCTTTTTCTGACATACACTGCTCAAAAAATACAGGGAACACTTAAACAACACAATATAACTCCAAGTAAATCAAACTTCTGTGAACTCAAACTGTCCACTTAGGAAGCAACACTGATTTACAATCAATTTCACATGCTGTTGTGCAAATGGAATAGACAACAGGTGGAAATTATTGGCACTTAGCAAGACACACTCAATAAAGGAGTGGTTCTGCAGGTGGGGACCACAGACCACTTCTCAGTACCTATGCTTTCTACTGATGTTTTGGTCACTTTTGAATGTTGGTGGTGCTTTCATACTCGTGGTAGCATGAGACGGACTCTACAACCCACACAAGCGGCTCAGGTAGTGCAGCTCATCCAGGATGGCACATCGATGCGAGCTGTGGCAAGTAGGTTTGCTGTGTCTGTCAGCGTAGTGTCCAGAGGCTGGAGGCACTACCAGGACACAGGCCAGTACACCAGGAGACGTGGAGGAGGCCGTAGGAGGGCAACAACCCAGCAGCAGGACCGCTACCTCTGCCTTTGTGCAAGGAGGAACAGGAGGAGCACTGCCAGAGCCCTGCAAAATGACCTCCAGCAGACCACAAATGTGCACAAACAGTTAGAAACTGACTCCATGAGGATGGTATGAGGGTCAGTAATGGTGTAGGATGGCATTTCTTTGGAGGGCCGCACAGCCCTCCATGTGCTCGTCAGAGGTAGCATGACTGCCATTAAGTACCTAGATGAGGTTCTCAGACCCCTTGTGAGACCATATGCTGGTGCGGTTGGCCCTGGGTTCCTCCTAATGCAGGACAATGCTAGACCTCATGTGGCTGGAGTGTGTCAGCAGTTTCTGCAAGAAACCTGAATCCGATTGAGCACATCTGGGACATCATGTCTCGCTCCATCCACCAACATCACGTTGCACCACAGACTGTCCAGGAGTTGGTGAATGCTTTAGTCCAGGTCTGGGAGAAGATCCTGTTGGAGTTATGGTATAAATTCCATTCTGTTTATTATAAATTATCATATCTTCTGTTTGTATATTTTCTATAAGTTGTTTTATGTGCATATGATACTGTTGTTTTTATGTTTGAAATGGGAACATGTGGTGGTATTTCTTACAAAGGAAGTTGTAGTTATCTGCAGGCTGCTCTCAGCCTGCAGAGAACACATATAGGATACGTGTCTCGTATACGCCATGTTACATGCGCACATGTCACAGTATGCTTACGACCATATATGGTAAGGAAAAAGCCAAGAATGTTGTTTATTACATGCTGTAAACTGTGTTTGATGTAACCCACGTGATCTTATTGTGAAAATCCGAATAAAAGCGCTGCGCAGGAAGCAGTTCGCCAGGACAGATAACTTCCGCTCAGCTGAGAGCTGAGTTCAAGGAACGGATCTCTCCTCCTTGCGCAAGTTCAAAAGAGTTGTGTGTTTGTCCTCTGAGTTTTTAAAATGATCTGAACCTATCATTTTTTGGTCCTTCGAGAGCCGGATCGGGACAGTTGCTGACTGACGCTGGAGGAGACGAACACCGAAGACTGTCTGACAGCCAGGATCATCAGTTGACCTGAAGAGAAGTCCTGAACCGTGAATTCGTCTTCAGGCCGGTGATTAGTTTCGCTCCTCCAGCGCCGTTCATCGCTCTCCCGGAGTCCGAGGGGACGTAACACCAACTGTAACACAGGTATGTGAAAGCCGCGCGTTATAAATTAGGTAGGCTCACCGAAAGGAGTCCGTTTTATCCGATAGTTACCGCTGTGGTTTTCGGTTCAGAAACGCACAGGTCTGCTCAGGTTGGAAGAACGTAAAAAAAGAACTCCAGTGGTTACCGCTATACTTCTGAACCTTGGTCCAGATTTCTGGACCAGTGAGGTATAGGTCTGCTTCGGGCTGGAGAAAATTGGTTATCCTCAGTGGTTACGCTGCATTGGGAATGGCAGGCTGCACACGCTGAGAAGACGGTACTGTGGGGTTTACTTTTGGTAATAAAAAGAAAGTAAATAGGCAACTCTCGCCAGGAAGAGAGGTTTCCCAAATTCGGATTTTAGAGATTTAAAATAGGCGCCGAAAATACGCGTATGTGTGTGTGAATGTGAGTGAATGAGAGCTTGAACGCCGCCTTTTGACGTGGAAGCAGCAGCGTGAAGGGATACCCTACGGGTGCCAACGAACTTTACGGCCTGTTGAAGTACACAGTGACGGGCGGATTTGTTATTAGGTCCCAGAAGGACACGTGGTCCGATCGGGACAAAGCACGGGAAGTAAAATGGGGATTATGAACAGTAAACTGAGTAAGCCTGCCCTAGAGGGGGATTTAAAATATATGGAGAGATACTCTCCGGGCAGCACAACGTTCTGCAATAAATGGAAGAAAAAGTATGGTTTTAGTGGAAAGTTAGAGTTGAGGGGATGTGAAGAATTGGTAAGAAATTTAAAAATCAGTGTGGCAACACAAGAAGGGAAGTGTAAAGTTGAAAAAGAAAGACAGTTAATGGTAGCAAAAACGTGGTTGGAACAAGCTCAGAAAAGGGCCGCGGGCAGAGAACAAAAGAAGGGAAAACAAACCTCCTGTAATGTGCATGCTGCATTGTTAAGGCCAGAGGATGAGACAGTTAGGCCTTGTAGGGTGCAACCCCCACCTCAACCACCTCCCCCAGCTCAGCCACCTCTTTCAGCCCAAGCAGCGGAACTTATAGCTCTCATAGAAGCCTGCTTATTTTATAAGGATAAGACTGTGACAATTTATACAGATAGCCAATATGCATTTTCAACAGTGCATCTTTTTGCAGCCCAGTGGGCAAGAAGGGGAATGCAGACGTCTACAGGTCAGCCAGTGAAACATGCTACATTATTAAAACAGTTGCTCTTAGCTATTATGAAACCCAAAAACATAGCTATCTGTAAATGTGCAGCCCACACTGCGGGCAAAGATTCTGTCACCTTAGGAAATGCCTTTGCAGATAAGATAGCTAAGGAAGCGGCACAGGGCCTTTATGGCCACAGCGACATATACTTACATATACAAGAGCCAATAAGCCAGGAGGTTTTACAGGACATGCAAACACAAGCCCCGAAAGCAGAAATAGAGCAGTGGCTTAGGGATGGTGCGACATTGAAGGATAACATTTATCATATTAATGATAAACCGGTACTCCCTAAAGCCCTGTTCAAAACTGCAGCATTATTGAGTCATGGGCCTTGCCATGTCTCAACAGGAGGGATGGTACAGACAATAAGTAAATACTTTTATGCAAAAGGCTTTAATAACTATTCAAAAATTTTTGTAGAGCATGTTTAACTTGCTGTAAAAATAATCCACAGGGTAATCTGAGACCAAGAAGGGGTAGATTTCCAACACCTTGTTATCCTTTTCAGTTCCTTCACATGGATTTCATAGAACTGAATCAATGTAGGACTTACAAGTACTGTTTAGTACTTGTAGATCCTTTTACAAAATGGGTTGAAATTATTCCATCGGCAAAAGCGGATGCACTGACGGTTGCAAAAGCCTTATGTAAGACCATAATTCCTAATTATGGCATTCCAGAGAAGCTGTGGAGTGATAATGGACCACACTTTGTAAATGAGATAGTATCTAAGGTGTCTCAAAATTTAGGCATTGAACTGAAGAACCATTGTGCATACCACCCGCAGAGTGCAGGGTTAGTGGAAAGAACAAATGGGACGATAAAAAATAGGTTGAGGAAAAGCATGGCAGAAACGGGGAGACCTTGGGTGGACTGTATAGACCTAGTGAAAATGTACATGCGCATAACACCATCAGAATTAGGACTTACTCCGTATGAAATATTATATGGCAGACCATTCAGGCTGCCTGTATATACGGAGGAAGAAAAGGCAGAAGAGAGCTGTGATTTGAGTGACTGGATGAGGAAATTTTTACAAAGTAAACAAGTAATTGATGCTAGTAAACTGCCAGAAGCATCTTCTTTCTCTTCACAGGTGCCACTGATACAGCCAGGAGACTGGGTGCTGGTCAAGGTCATCAAACGGAAGTGCTGGTCAAACCCGAGGTGGGACGGTCCATATCAAGTTCTACTGACCACACCAACAGCAGTGAAAATCGCTGAAAGATCTACGTGGATTCATCTGAGTCACTGCAAGAAGGTGGAGCCACTTACTTCGGAGTAAAGGTGGAAGTCTGGTTACAAAGGGGGAAATTCCTTATAGTGGTTTTTTCGTCTCAACCCAGTGAAGACAACAACTGATCCCTACTCCTTTAGAATGGCGCCCTTCTGCAGCCTCATAATTATTTTCAGCGTGAGCACACTGCTAATTTTAGGAGCAACATCTTCATTAAATTACACCCAGTACCCACATGAATATGCAACCAATGAATGGTGGCAGTTAATGAATGTCACAGCTCATGTTAATAATTGGACAAATTGTTATGTGTGTGCACATATGCCAGTGGCAGGACACAATACTGGACTGAGGCCTTACAATGTTAGCTGGGAGCACTCATGGTGTCTCTATGGGTTGGCTACACATCCAGGGAGAAGAGCTAAATGGAGTGAAGCAAATTTTACCTCAATTCTTAACGTAAAGGGGATAAGTTCTCCCATTAATAGAAACTGTTCTATGTTAACAGATTTGCTCACTTGGCCCCAGTTAGCTAACCCCCTTCCTGAGGTACTGATGTTGACTCATTTGCCAGAGAAAGCTTTTCCAGCATGTGTTATAGCAAATGGAACCATCAAGGTGGGTAGATTACCAGCCACTCTCTGTAATGCTACCTATTCGTACTGTCCACCAACAGATGAGAGACAATGCCTGACCTGCCTCAAAAATATTGCTTGTTATAATAATCTAACTGTACGGAGGAAGGAATGTCAGTCTGACCTGGCCTACAGAATACAGATGGACACTGGAGAGCTGAGTCAGTGCTCACGAGTAGCACCAGGACCCAAGGGAACAAGAGTGTTAGCGGATTGGTATTTCATCTGTGGTCACAAAGCATACGTGTCCCTTCCCCCAGATTGGGGAGGCCTGTGTAGTGTTGCATATGTGTCAGATCATGTCTTTTTCATGCAGTACCAGGCCAGTCATACACATCACAAGACGAAGCGACAGGTTGGAGAGTGGCTCACGAGCCATTCAGAAGTCCCAGAGGAGCTCCGGATTTGGGGAGTCGGAGCGAAGATTGCCCAGTCTATCTTTCCAGGAATTGGACTGGGATTTGTGCGTGACCAAGTGGAAATAAATCGCTATGCACTATTACGTCTGGTAAATACAACTATAGCTCTAGGACAAGGAACTTTAAAAGAGTTAAGTTCACTCAGAGCAATGGTGATGCAAAATAGGATAGTATTAGATCTTTTGACAGCGTCCCAGGGTGGCGTGTGTAAGATTATTGGTAAGACATGTTGTACTTACATCCCAGATGAAGATGATGCTGGTGGAGCCATAAGGGAGGCACTCGACAGACTGACTGAATTACAGAAATATGTACAACAGCACACTCAGGAAAGCCAGAGTGATTGGTTTTCCTGGCTAAATGCGGGAACTTGGTGGCAGGTATTGTTAAAATGCCTGACTCCTGTTTTGTGTGTGTTAGTGTTGATTTGTGTGTTTACAATGTGTATTCTGCCCTGCATCAGATCCATGATAACAAAGATTTTTACTGGTTATGTTGTGTCATATTTGCAGCTTCAGATGGTCGACCAAGACGCTGAAATGCCTGAGGATATTTTGTAAATATGTATATATTTGGCAATGAATGAAACCCACACTGAAAATGTGCAAGCAAGTGGTGTGGCGTGGAAAAATATGCCAGTGAAGTTATGATAAACAGGGGGGAAATGTTGGAGTTATGGTATAAATTCCATTCTGTTTATTATAAATTATCATATCTTCTGTTTGTATATTTTCTATAAGTTGTTTTATGTGCATATGATACTGTTGTTTTTATGTTTGAAATGGGAACACGTGGTGGTATTTCTTACAAAGGAAGTTGTAGTTATCTGCAGGCTGCTCTCAGCCTGCAGAGAACACATATAGGATACGTGTCTCGTATACGCCATGTTACATGCGCACATGTCACAGTATGCTTACGACCATATATGGTAAGGAAAAAGCCAAGAATGTTGTTTATTACATGCTGTAAACTGTGTTTGATGTAACCCACGTGATCTTATTGTGAAAATCCGAATAAAAGCGCTGCGCAGGAAGCAGTTCGCCAGGACAGATAACTTCCGCTCAGCTGAGAGCTGAGTTCAAGGAACGGATCTCTCCTCCTTGCGCAAGTTCAAAAGAGTTGTGTGTTTGTCCTCTGAGTTTTTAAAATGATCTGAACCTATCAATCCCTCAGAAGACCATCCGCCACCTCATCAGGAGCATGCCCAGGCATTGTAGGGAGGTCATACAGGCACGCAGAGGCCACACACAATACTGAGCCTCATTTTGACTTGTTTTAAGGACATCACATCAAAGTTGGATCAGCCTGTAGTGTGTTTTTCCACTTTAAGGCCTTTACACACGGGACGCGTAAATTCCATGCGAATGTTTTGCGCGTTAAAAATATTTTTCAGACTCGCCTGTTCTTAATGCAGCCGTTCACACCAACCGCGTCATTTCACAGGACGAATTTGCAGCGTTTATTTTTTTGGATCAAGTTCGATTTTTCTGACTTTCACAAGCGAACAAACAGGTCTGACCAATCAAAGCACTGCATCTAGCAACATGTGAGGTCATAGCTCAAAACGCGCACCGATGTACTGAATATACAGTGATGTGGGAACAGTAAACTCGTACTATTTTACCTCAGACACACAGCTACACGCTGCTCCGGGTCAGTCGGCTCTCTGATATTATCCTCTGCCTCCTCACATGTGATCCCGACTCTGCCAACAACAACCGCCCACTGACATCCTGAAGTATGCGTGAAAGCATCCGTGATGCGGCTTCCGGTGTGTATATAGGTTACACGACAGGTTCGCATCCGAAAGATTCGGAATTTCGTGTCGTTTTTATGCAGCACATCCGGTGTGAAACGGCCTTTAATCTTACCATCCTACAAAAGATGGATGAATCCACAAATGCCCTGCTGGGTCTTATGGGGCGCTTGGTTGCTGTAATGGAAGGACAGCAACAGCGTCTGCTACAAGGACATACAGCCTAAATGCTGGGCATTTACATTACTGTGGTTTACACAACAGTTACAAGAACGTTACCTTGCACTGTACCAAACTTGTCATTGCACATATCCCTTTTCACTTTTTGTAATTGCTCTTTCAACAGAACCCAGTTAGAAATTGCACATCTATCTGTACCCTTTTTAAAATTTTTCTTTAAACACTTTTTGTTGTGCACGTTATGTGTGAAAGTGTTTACCTGCACATTGCAATGTGCACCGTTATGCTACTGTACATTTCTGTACCATTGTGATGTACTCCTTTTTAAAACTGTAAATTTAGGTGCCTGTGGATTGCGACATGCAACTATGTAATAGTGTGAATTTTTGTGTCTTTGCATTATGTGCACATTTTTAATACTGAGTTTTTTTTACATTTGCATTGTGATGTGCACCTCTTGAATACTGTGAATTATTGTGCCTTTAGATTTTCATGTGCACCTTTTTAACACTGTAAAAGTTTGTATCTTCGCATTACGATGTGCACCTGTTTTTGTATAGCTGTCGATTTTTTTTTTACCCGCACATTGTGCTGTGCACTTTTCTTTATAGCAAAATTGTGAATAAATGGAAAAAACTGTTAAAAAAATAAATGCCTGCTGGCTATTCAATATGTCATCAGCACTGTTTATTTGCCAAACATTAATATTTACACTCAGAAATGAACATACTGGTCAGCGATCATTCGCACTGAAGTATTCCAGAAGGGCAGCTCTAACATCTGTTCCTTCTGGTTGTCCTTGTTCAGGCAACACCTGTAGAGGCGGTTCAGCATTTGCTGGTGTATTCAGTGGGTCGTCACCATATACATCACCATACTCCTCACGTATATTGTGCAAGACACAGCACGGCAACACCATTTTCTTTGTACGTAGGAGGTTACAGTCATTCTGTTTTAAGAGACACCGCCACCGTCCCTTTAGCCGACCGAATGCCATTTCAACAACAGAACGGGCACTGCTTAAGCGGTAGTTGTATACTTGTTGGTGTAGTTTCAATCTGATGTAATGAGGGTGTCTGATGCAATCTGCTCCAATGTCACGACCAGCGATGTTCTGCTTGTTCTGGCTCATGACCTGTCTGTCACTCAACAACTCCCACAGCTCAGACTGTCGAAGGACACAAGCATCACGAAGTCTGCCAGGATAGCCTACAAACAAATCCCAAAACAGGCCTTTTCCATCCACAACAGCCTGAGGAATCACAGAATGCCATCCCTTGCTGTTGTACTAGTCATGGGCAAAGCTCTCAGGGGCTTTGATTGGAATGTGACTACCGTCTATAGCACCGACACAGTGTGGAACTCCCCAGCAGAGACAAAAAAAGCCGGCCATGTCAACTAATTTTGCAGAATCTGGAAAACATATGTGGTCGGGAAGAAGTTTTTCTACAACTGCACTGCAGAATTCCTGGACACAGTTGCACACAGTGGTTATGCCGACCACAAAAACGTGACTGACCGTTCTATATTCACTGTTTGTGGCAAGCTTCCAAATGGTGATGCCGACTCTTTTCCGCATGGGCACACATAGCCTGTAGTTTGTATTCCTCCTTTCCAGTGTGTGCGCAGACGTCCACAGATATAGACTCCGGTGACACCCTAAAGTTAAGGGTGACCTGGGCTGCATGGAATCTAGGAGCAATAGTGTCCCACCAGTAATGAGCACGTGGATGTGCCCATGCAACGGGAGGCCGCCGTAGTCTGAACATATGCAGCATAACCTAAAACACATGAATCACAAACGTTGATGTTTTTGTGTGAAGGTGTCTTTTTAGCTTTAGTGGCAATAATATGTGAAAGGCACAGCCAAACACAATTGTAGACATTGAAAAGCAACAACAATGCCTGGGGGTTATATAGCTATCAGAAATTGATATGGACAAACTAAGAATTGAAATTAGGTAAAAAACTTTAGTTGTTTATAGGTGCAGGTAATCTATATTTAAGGTAAAAGATTACACAGGGCCGTACAGGACTAGCGCGTGCTTTGTTTCAGACACATCATCGTTTATACCACAAAAAAATTTATTTTAACACAAAGAGGAAAGAGGTCAGTGTAAGACAGAAATCACAAACATATACGATCCCAAACATACCTCTTCTCTGTGGAAGATGTGTACTACGTAAGAAAAGACCAATTTCACACGGTTTTCATGGTCGTGTATTCGGTAGGGCCCCACAGTAATTGTATCACGACATAACTCACAAAACGAAGCAAATTGCATACCTGACGTCTTACTCTTGATCGCTGTCTGCAATTCTCTCTCCGTGCAGCACACAGATGTTACAGTATTCATGTTTGTAGAGTTAAAAAAGTTCTCATCACGAGAAAAACAGTATGTAAAAGGAGACCGTGATCCGCCATGTTTGCACTCGTACAAAATGTTTCCATGCTACGAACAGCGGTCTTCGGCTTCCGTTTCTGGGCAAGGACCCGCCAACACATACGTCATTGATCAGTTCGCAAAGTATGGTGGGAATTCGGCCCGTTCTTAAGCATTTCGCCGGTTCCTTGTGATCAGCACGAGCACTGGCACCGGCTCTGGAACCTTGGTGGTGGGAAAGTGGCATTTGTTAGGAGTTGTAGAAGGCTGCATAAGTGTGAGGGAACTGTGGAGAGGAGAGTGTGTGCGCAGATGTTCTGGACACATGTGTCTCCTGTAGAAACACGTCAGCCTGTAAATCATTTAACCGATTAATAATTTTAACTCTCTTTGCCCTTGAACCAACTCCGTAGTGGCGCAAAAAGTGGGTATGCACTATATGCAATGCATAAAGGTGCCGCACAAAGTGGGGCGCCAAAGCGATGTGGGGAAATTATTTCTCTAGTTGCATTTTTTGTATTTAACAGCTGTGCATATGATATGATCAATAACAGAGGCACGGCGCTGATTAGGCGCCCCTGTGAAAGTATATAGCTGCACTCCTGCAACTCCGCATACATTCCATGAGACAAACCTCAGCATGCTCATGTTTACACTAGCTTGTGAAGTGTTGTGTGTTCACTAAAGATGTGTGGTGTGTGCGTGGGCTCTCTCGCATGT
Organism: Archocentrus centrarchus; assembly: GCF_007364275.1. Lineage (NCBI taxonomy): Eukaryota > Metazoa > Chordata > Actinopteri > Cichliformes > Cichlidae > Archocentrus > Archocentrus centrarchus. The sequence goes on along the minus strand of NW_022060276.1, from coordinate 2,028,312 downwards.
ATCCTGTATGACCCTGTGTATCTTGTATGACCCTGTGTATCTTGTATGACGGTGTGTGTGCTGTATGTCTGTGTGGCAAACATGTTGGGTGCAGAGAGAGAAGAGAAAAGGAGCGTAAAGTGAGAAAGAAATGAAACGGTGCAAACACCAAAGAGCCGCTCCAAAGTGACAAATAAGCATAAAAAAACTCAACATCTTAACAAAACAGTGAGCTACGCTGACTGAACCGGCATTAATTGTCATATACGGACACGTCTAATGAACCTGAAAAAAGAAGTAATGAAGATTTACAGAAAAAGGCGTTGTTGTGAACACAGATCACCTGTTAGATCAGTACAGCCATGGCGTGGTTTCCTGGTCGCGGTACAGCTGTCTGTTCACGTAAAGTTTATGACAGCGCGAGAGCCTCCTTGGATGTGTTTTTTCCGGATCGGGAACGGGACCCTGCGTCGCTCCAGGATCTCCTTGGGAAACTGGTAGTTAACGCTAAAGTCCGTTCCTTTCAGCTCCCGGCCGTGGCTCTTCACCATCTCCTTTTGCTTGAAACGCTCAAATTTGGCCACGATTGGTCTCGGTCTGTGTCCTCCGGGTCGCTTTGCTCCTATGCGGTGAACACGATCGAAGATGATGGTCTTCACTGTGTCCTCCGGGAGCTTCAGGGAGGTTTGTAGGTTTACTGTTATTTCCGGGTCTTCTTCAGCCTTCTCCGATATTCCCAAAAACACGAGGTTGTCCCTCATGGTGCGGGCCTGGAGCTCGATGATGGTTTCCTTGATTTTTTTTGTTTGTTTGTTTCTACAGACTCGCGGAGAGCCTGAAACTCCTTATGGAGAATTTCCAGAATGGAAAGGCGAGCGTCGAAACTGGACATTTTCTTATCTATGGACTCCAAAATATCCACCACTTCACTGGAACGTGAAGAAGCAACCTCTGGGGAATCTTCAGGTCGACTCCTCTTTGTGGATGGAGCTCCTTTGTTGCCGGAGGGAGTCGGAGTCTTGTCTGGTTTACCCATGACAACTCGCTCGAAACACTCAATATAAATCTGCAGACTGTCCAGGTCCTCGTCGCCGTCCTCCAGTGCGCTTCAGTTAGTGACTGTCTAGCTAATATAAATTTTATAGCCTTTAAAGTTGTCTATAAATAAGCTGGTGAAGAAAATTAATCACTAAAATGTCTAACAATCACTGACTCGCAGCCTTGTTCGATACTGCTGAGATTCGCGCTGAAGTCTCGCGTGTCTCTTTTCCTCGCCTGTGGTTTGGGGGGGGGATCCAGAGGGAGACAGTGCATCGCTGCAGGAAACGCTGCACTGCAAAGTCCTGTAGACACAGCGCGCCATACACGCCGCAACACACACCGTGAACTTTATAAGAGGCAAAGGTTTAAATCAGTGGCAGTTCTGAAACAGCTTCTGAATGGGCTCCTGGGTGAAAGCTGGCTGTGTGAGCCGGCTTTTCTCTGTGACATAATGAAGCATCTTAATACGTGTGAAGTGCAGAAATTCACATGATAGTTTTTATATGAAAAAAATGGAAATTGTCATCAGCTTGAAATATATTCATTATTCCTGATGTTATATTTGAAGAAAAACATAATTTTATATATTATTTCATGTGTTAAGAAAAAAAGTTGCTGTATTCTGACCATTCAAATTCATATTATTGATTAAAATTATTATTTTAATCCTGTTCGGCCCGTGACTCAGACTTTGTCTTCGATTTTGGCCCGTCCTGTGACTGAGTTTAACACCCCTAATATAGACTAAATCATCCAGAAGGACTTAAACACAGTTGATGAAAACACTGATGTTTTTCCAGAGGTGTTTCACCAATAGTGACTGTCCACTTGTGGTGTGCCACCAATGGCAAATTTCCACAGGGTGAGATTGGAGTTTTCAACCAGTGGAGCTCCACCATTTGTCGGAATCTCCAAAAGCTGGACAAGTGTAGGAGTATAAAAAAATATATATAAAAAAAAAAGCAGGGTGGCTGTAGCTCAGGTTATAGAGCAGATCTCCTATTAATCATAAGGTTTGTGGTTTAATTCCTGGCTACTCCAATCCTGTAGAAGGATGGGTGAATGAGGCACTATAAGAACCAGTCCATTAACCATTAAAAGCCCAAAATGTTAAACAAATATAAATAAAATAGCACACTGCAGCATCAACGACACGTCTCCAAAAGAGTTGGCGGCTTGTTTTTAGGCTAAACAAGTAATAGGTAATGAGAAGCAAAAGGCATTTAAAGCGTTACAGTCGTCCGTCGCTGTATCGCGGTTCACTTACTGGGTTATTTCACTATATCGCAGATTTTAAAAAATATATTTAATTCTGTTTTGTGGAGTTTTCACTATATTCCTCTTCCTGCTCTTGACGGAGACGGTCGTATTCTATCTCTCTCCCTGCCCTCCCCATCTCTCCGCTTGCTGTGAGAGCGTCTCTTACACACTGTCCGAATAAGATTGAGAGCAACATGGATCTGGCAAACTGGGCCTTCACCACCATTGATCGAATTTTTTCCACTATGAGATCGGGGAAAGGGGAGCCTGCGTGTCCGAGTGGAACAGACCCGGTTGGACAGTCATCGATTCTTGGAGCTCGTGGAGACCTGTGTGCTTCTCGGCCCTCGAGGTTGAAGACGTGGAAGACGCCTACATATTCGGCCATTTGGTAGCGGTATCTTTTCTGTTTGGGCTCGGAGGATACCCGATTTACCGGGAAATCAAGAAAATCTGGGCGGCAGTTCGACATCTGCAGAGGCTGCCGACCCAGGTGGACGGCCTGTCCAGAGCCGTACAAACCCAGACTCAAAGCCTGTTGGACCTGAGCCGTAGGGTTGGTGAGTAGAACGTGCTCGCAGGCGAGAGGGTTTAGATCTGGAGATAAGGTTCGGTTCTGCACAGTGAGGACGGTAACTAATGAATTTGGAATATTGGATTACTGAATGGTTTCCAGTGAGACTGAAGGCTGTTGGAAAAAAACAAGCAGCCTGTTCCAAAACAACATCTGCATTATCAGGATTCAGCTCCCCTGCTGGCCTTGGGCTGGCAATCATATCTCTCCAGGACTATGTGTGACGGTTGCTCTTCCCCCCACTCCGCTTTGTGATTTGTGAAGCTGGATCTGGTGTACCACGGCTGCTGATGAACTTCCATCACTATCAGCAAACTGTTTTGGCTAGGAGCTGGTATCTGGCTCCACAATGCCCCCACCCTCTCGTCTCCGTCTGCATCCCCTCCTGACCTGACCTCACCTACCGCTGCTATTCTGGCTTTAAATGTGCAAATATGCTTTGCTAAGGTGGTTTTTTTGGACCCTGGTATGGTGCTCTTTTCGAGCACTGTACCAGATGACTTTTTTTTTAACCTAACTACCCCATGATGTGTGTTGTTTTCTTTTTCGGGGAACTGTAAAGGTAGCACTGCAAGTCGGCTGCATAACCTCAGGACACCTGTCCCCCCGTGTTGTGTTTGTGTTTGTTGTATTCTTGGATGGGTGCTTTGTTAATTGCAATTTCCAATGTGTGAACCTGTTCACCCACATGGCAATAAAACCTTCATTCATTCATTCATTCATTGTGGTATTCTGCAGTATATAGGTACCATATAAGATACCGCCCCATAACTATGTTCATCACTCAGACGAAGAGATCAGTCACACCTACGCCTTTATCGGAAATAGAAGTTACAGCTGAGGGTGAAGATGCTGCACAGCTACATAATTCATCACTTTCATCATTCAAGTTGTAGTAAGAGAGTGGGAAGGGTTTATAAAGCCTTAAAATAAATATAAATAATAAAATAAATATATAATAATTACAATGCTATTTCACTTATCACGGGGGTCTCTGGAACACAACCCCCGCGATAGGCGAGGGATCACTGTATATGAAAAGAAAGTGTCCTGGGTACTTTGATAATTTTGTCTCTTTGACAAAATTGACACCTTTAAATAAAGCTGAAAGTCTGTATTTGAATCGCATCCTGTTTGAAAATTCAATGTAGTGATGTGACTAAATTTATTAGCAAGAACAAGACCTATAGTTTACAAAATCCCCATTTTGCACTTTCACATTTTACAGATAGGTTTGACTCAGTTCAGTTTTATTTGTCCAGATGCTAATCACAACAAACAGTCACCTCAAGGCGCTTCATATTTTAAGTTAAAGACCCTACAATAACTCCATCCATCTTCTCCTGCTTATCCAATTCAGGGTCATGGGGGACTGGAGCTAATCAGTAATTTGTAAATTGTCTGAACACTAATATAAATTGTAATTATTAGAATTTGTAATTATTTATGTAAATTTCTCTCTATGTGATTCTTTTTCAATCCCTTTCAGTCCTCATGCCATTACTTATTTAAACTCCTTGGAACAGCCGCACTATTTACTGGCACTACTGTGTGCATCCCCTCCCACTCCCTCCTCTTCCAGCTACAGTCATGATAATGACTGATCTGTTTATTTGTGTAAAGCATCAGCTGTTACAACAGCTCTCTCATAAGTACAACATGGATTAATACTTGTCCAGGGGTTAAGTATTGAAGCGATTCTATTTTCATACAATAGCCTCTACAGGACTGTTATAAACAGTTTCTCCTTCTCTGCAGTTTGCAGTTATTTCAAAGCTACATCATGAAGCTTTCTGAGAAACAAAATTGCAGTATCAAAAATATTAGTTTGGAATAACAGCAACCATGATTGAGTGGTGCAGTTTGCTAAATTAGATAGCCAGTGTTTGGAATAGAAAACACCTGTAGTGTGTACCATATATTAAATGTTAGCTTTTTCGCTCACACAGACTTCTTCTGTGAAAGGTGAAGGGAAGAGATGATGAGTCATAGAAAAAAAAGTGGGAAGTCTTTTTTTCTCCTGTACTGTCCAGCAGCTTTAGCTTTATCTTTAGCTTTGTTTATTTATGTTACAATTTGCTTTAGTATCCATGTCATTTTGGAATGCCAGAGCTGACAGGAGGGGAGATTACCCAAGGCAGAGGGGAAGTGATGAAAAAACAAAAGGAGGAAAAAAAAGGAGTTCTTAAAATGAAATAAAGTTTCTGTCTTGACTAACATGTTCTAGGTTCTTTAAACTCTTATTATGGCATGATGGAAAATTCAGTATTGTTTTTCTGACAAAAATCTGAGATAAGTGAAGATTTAGTTTTCTTTTTTTTTAAATTCCCATCAGGCTGTAAGACAGGTGTTTATGCTAAGGTTTTTTTTTTTTTTTAAAAAAAGCAGTTATGATGCTTAATACTAGAGCTAAAGAAAGGCAGATGAGAAATTTGTACTTTTCCACAGAGCGCTTGTTCTAGGATCAACCACGGGCTGTCTAACAAGCTAGACTGGATCCATTTTGAAACATATGGCAATATACTGACTAAGAAGTAAGTTTGATAGTTCTAGACCACCATTATGTTTGGTTCTTCTAGAGTTTTAAACTTATTCACAATGTTTTTTGTTTTGTTTTTTTCATAAAGATTCTGAGATATTTGAGTCTAGTGACTTAAACCAACCAACATAGGGTTAATTAGGAATCAAATAGCAATACATCAATGTATATTTTGAATAGATAATTTAAGTATTATAAATCTACCTTCTGGATCTGTTATAGACTTGCTAATGGTAAGTTGATCTTTTTGTTTTGAGTTGTATCAGGCTGAGTACGTGTGAGGAAACGATGGACAGAGACAATCTCTGCCTGTAGGTTTTTAGCAAAGTAGCAATTTTTAGCCTCTTTTCCCTGAAAACAACTCTGCATACATTCCATGTGACAAACCTCAGTGTGGTCATGTTTAAACTAACTGCTAGAGTGTTGGGTGTTCACTAAAAGTGTAAGTGTGTGTGTGTGCTGTATGTTTGTATAGTTAATCACAGCATTGAAGGTAAGGGGTCAGTCACAATTATCAACATTTTCCAAAATGTTTCATGACATTTAATTTCCCCTGGTCTTGGTGTTGAAAAATTCTGTAGATCTTGGTATCATATATACTCTTTTCTATCTATTAAAACATTTTATTGTTGCACTAATAAAAATTCATCTATCCATTCTCTTCCATTTATCCTTTAAGGGGTCATGGGAGGGCTGGAGCCTATTCCAGCTGTCATAAGGCCAGATGCAGGGTACACCCTGTAATTAACAGATATACCTATATACGGTGGCTTGCAAAAGTATTCATACCCCTTGAACTTTTCCATATTTTGTCACATTACAACCACTAACATAAATATATTTCACTGGAATTTAATGTGAAAGACCAACACAAAGTGCAATTGTGAAGTGGAAAGAAAATTATACATGATTCAAAACATTTTTTACAAATAAAAAACTGAATGCCAGAAATATTTTTTTTTGCCAAAAAAATATTTATATATATAATATAATATATCGCACTCTTGAGTGTGCGATACTTCAAGATTTGGTATCGATCCTATGTAAAGTAAACACAGGGCCATTATCACCGATACTGATACCGATACTTTTTAATAATTATGAAGAATTTCCATGAAGTTTAACTGGTTTGAGATTTTTTTCCTTTGGATCATTAATTAGTTAAACTCAGGATAAAATTGGGCAAAGTTTATATGTGAGTAGAAAATACTTTATCAAAATAAAAGTTATAGTTCTGAAGCAATAGAATAGTAACAAAATATTTTTCCCCATACACTGATGTCTGGAATTTTTTTTTTTCATAAACTAACTGTACAAAATCATCACTCAAGAACAAATGCAAACTTTTTTCCAGGCAGATCATTCAGAAAGTGTAATAAAAAAAATTAATAAAAAATGTCAGTTCATTCACTAATTTTCTACAAATTTAAATTTAAATTTGATTTAAATGTTTCATAGCAAAATCCTTTTTTTTTCCCAAATAAAATATGTTATGCGTCACATGACAGTATAACAAAACACTGTGGGGAGGGGAGGGGTTTCTTTCTTCTTTGATGAAACCGCAGCACTGCATACAGGAGAGAAACTGAAGCCAAAGTATCGATCTCATTACACTGATATTGATCAATACCAATACCAATGTTGGTATCCATATTATCGATATTAGGATCGATCTGCCCACCACTAGCTCAATGTACTAATGGCGGAGAAACAACTTACTTCTCTGCCGTTACCATTGGTGGTGGCCATGGTAACTTCAGGGTTCTAACAAGAAATATTTCTCACCCCAGCGCTAACGCTAATGCTAATTAGTAAGCTAATGCTAACCGCTAAATGCCGCTCCCACTTGTTAATTGAGTGATAGGGCCTAAGATGTAACTGGAAAGCAGTAATCAGTAATGTTTGTTCTGTTTGTCTTCTTGGATGGGTGTTCTGTTAACTGTAATTTCCCCATTGTGGGATCAATAAAGTATTATTATCATCATCATCAGTTTTTTTGGATGTGTAGTTACATTTCTCGAGGTGCATGTCAGGTTTGGTTCAGAGAGGATTTTCAGTTATGCACAAAGTATCAATGCAGAACTCTAAATCAGGCCTTATTAGATCGATAGAATGATAATTTTTGCATATAATCCAGAAAAGTTACATTTATATATCAAGCATTTAATGTGTCCCAGAGTGCCGTTTCCTTCCACTGTGTTTGCAGAAATCACATAAAAAAATACACAACAAAAACATAATCCAGATTCCTCAGCTGCTAAAAGCATTTCCTACATTTAAATATCAGCCACCATGTTGTGAGCATAAACTATCACGTTTTTAATGCAACAACAGGAAGTGACATCATCTTGCTGGGAACTGTAGTTATTTTATTTTTGAAGGCCTCTCACAGTGATAGGTTCAGATCATTTTAAAAACTCAGAGAACAAACACACAACTCATTTGAAGTTGCGCAAGGAGGAGAGATCCGTTCCTTGAACTCAGCTCTCAGCTGAGCGGAAGTTATCTGTCCTGGCGAACTGCTTCCTGCGCAGCGCTTTTATTCGGATTTTCACAATAAGATCACGTGGGTTACATCAAACACAGTTTACAGCATGTAATAAACAACATTCTTGGCTTTTTCCTTACCATATATGGTCGTAAGCATACTGTGACATGTGCGCATGTAACATGGCGTATACGAGACACGTATCCTATATGTGTTCTCTGCAGGCCGAGAGCAGCCTGCAGGTAACTACAACTTCCTTTGTAAGAAATACCACCACGTGTTCCCATTTCAAACATAAAAACAACAGTATCATATGCACATAAAACAACTTATAGAAAATATACAAACAGAAGATATGATAATTTATAATAAACAGAATGGAATTTATACCATAACTCCAACATTTCCCCCCTGTTTATCATAACTTCACTGGCATCTTTTTTCCACGCCGCACCACTTGCTTGCACATTTTCAGTGTGGGTTTCATTCATTGCCAGATATATACATATTTACAAAATATCTGCAGTCATTTCAGCGTCTTGGTCGACCATCTGAAGCTGCAAATATGACAACATAACCAGTAAAAATCTTTGTTATCATGGACCTGATGCAGGGCAGAATGCACATTGTAAACACACAAATCAACACTAACACACACAAAACAGGAGTCAGGCATTTCAACAATACCTGCCACCAAGTTCCCGCATTTAGCCAGGAAAACCAATCACTCTGGCTTTCCTGAGTGTCCTGCTGTACATATTTCTGTAATTCAGTCAGTCTGTCGAGTGCCTCCCTTATGGCTCCACCAGCATCATCTTCATCTGGGATGTAAGTACAACATGTCTTACCAATAATCTTACACACGCCACCCTGGGACGCTGTCAAAAGATCTAATACTATCCTATTTTGCATCACCATTGCTCTGAGTGAACTTAACTCTTTTAAAGTTCCTTGTCCTAGAGCTATGGTTGTATTTACCAGACGTAATATTACATAGCGATTTATTTCCACTTGGTCACGCACAAATCCCAGTCCAATTCTTGGAAAGATAGACTGGGCAATCTTCGCTCCGACTCCCCAAATCCGGAGCTCCTCTGGGACTTCTGAATGGCTCGTGAGCCACTCTCCAACCTGTCGCTTCGTCTTGTGATGTGGATGACTGGCCTGGTACTGCATGAAAAAGACATGATCTGACACATATGCAACACTACACAAGCCTCCCCAATCTGGGGGAAGGGACACGTATGCTTTGTGACCACAGATGAAATACCAATCCGCTAACACTCTTGTTCCCTTGGGTCCTGGTGCTACTCGTGAGCACTGACTCAGCTCTCCAGTGTCCATCTGTATTCTGTAGGCCAGGTCAGACTGACATTCCTTCCTCCGTACAGTTAGATTATTATAACAAGCAATATTTTTTAGGCAGGTCAGGCATTGTCTCTCATCTGTTGGTGGACAGTACGAATAGGTAGCATTACAGAGAGTGGCTGGTAATCTACCCACCTTGATGGTTCCATTTGCTATAACACATGCTGGAAAAGCTTTCTCTGGCAAATGATTCAACATTAGCACCTCAAGAAGGGGGTTAGCTAACTGGGGCCAAGTGAGCAAATCTGTTAACATAGAACAGTTTCTATTAATAGGAGAACTTATCCCCTTTACGTTAAGAATTGAGGTAAAATTTGCTTCACTCCCCGGGCGCCCTTTGGCTGCCCCCTGCTCCATGCTGTGTGTACTACATACTCTATGTGTGTGATGGGTTAAATGCAGAGAATGAATTTCACTGCATGTAAATGTATGTGACAAATAAAGCTCTTTCTTCTTTCTTAGCTCTTCTCCCTGGATGTGTAGCCAACCCATAGAGACACCATGAGTGCTCCCAGCTAACATTGTAAGGCCTCAGTCCAGTATTGTGTCCTGCCACTGGCATATGTGCACACACATAACAATTTGTCCAATTATTAACATGAGCTGTGACGTTCATTAACTGCCACCATTCATTGGTTGCATATTCATGTGGGTACTGGGTGTAATTTAATGAAGATGTTCCTCCTAAAATTAGCAGTGTGCTCACGCTGAAAATAATTATGAGGCTGCAGAAGGGCGCCATTCTAAAGGAGTAGGGATCAGTTGTTTTCTTCACTGGGTTGAGACGAAAAAACCACTATAAGGAATTTCCCCCTTTGTAACCAGACTCCGAAGTAAGTGGCTCCACCTTCTTGCAGTGACTCAGATGAATCCACGTAGATCTTTCAGCGATTTTCACTGCTGTTGGTGTGGTCAGTAGAACTTGATATGGACCGTCCCACCTCGGGTTTGACCAGCACTTCCATTTGATGACCTTGACCAGCACCCAGTCTCCTGGCTGTATCAGTGGCACCTGTGGAGAGAAAGAAGATGCTTCTGGCAGTTTACTAGCATCAATTACTTGTTTACTTTGTAAAAATTTCCTCATCCAGTCACTCAAATCACAGCTCTCTTCTGCCTTCTATTACAATGAATATATTTCTTATGAATGTATATATATATGCACCAGTGTATACTTTATACATCTCTTATTTTCTTTAGTTTTAATATACCTTTTATTTTCTATATATTTGATTATATTAGATTATGTTATTTTCATTTTAGTAAGTTTTGACTTTGTATTATATGGCACTAAACAGGAGTGACCCTCCAATCTCATTGTATATCCTATATAATGACAGTAAAACCATTCTATTCTATACGGAGTAAGTCCTAATTCTGATGGTGTTATGTGCATGTACATTTCCACTAATAACAAAACTTTAACCCAAGAAAGTCCCGTCTCCTCATAACATTTGGCCAGTTTGTTTTTCAAAGTATCATTCTTAGTATCCCCCCTTTGGAGACATGGTCTGACCCATGACTCCATTTTTGCAAACCAAGGGAAGGCAGACAAGTGTTTTTTTTTCTTTCTTTCTTTGAAGAAACCATCCACGAAGGGTGGAGGTACACTTAGCTCAAAAACGACACTCCTCCAGAGTAGCAAAGGCTTGAATCCCTGAAACAGAGGATCAGAGCCAACATGGTTGACACCATCAGGTAATCTGTGAAAGGAGCCACAAAAAAAAAAAAAAAAAAAAAAAATGGCATGTGGATTAGGTACTATAGGGGCTCTGGGAACAGCCCTATTTTTAACTCCACAGGGAAAAAAGGAATAGAAACGGGAGAAGACATGAAACAATAACTCCAGTAGCCAATAAGGAGTTAAATACTTGTGTTATGCCAGCAACAGCCTCTGGTTTAAGAGGATATTGTTTTTAACAAGGGCAAAAAGCAGATTTCAGTCTGATAAAAGGTTCACAGTCCCTAATAGGGCCTACATCATACTTTGGCATAAAATCAGAATTAGGACTCACCAAATTGCGTATTTCATCTAAATTTTTTAGAAAAATGAATTTTGACTTAGTTTCCACTGGTAGATATAATCGGACAAAGTTAGACTTAATTTTACTCCTGGAAGCTAAAACATTTTAGGCACTAAAAGACTGGGTGAACAGTTGTCCTGACTATTTTTCCTGAGCTTGGAACTGCAAAACTTATTTAACTGTATTCCCAGATGTGGACATTGAATAGATGTGGCGTCCACTTTAACTTAAATGAAACAAATAATGCATATTCACGGACAGTAGAATTTGTTGCTCCCGAATCAACCAAAAAAGAAAAATTTTCCCATTTACAATTAAATTTAGCATAAGCATTTTCCTATGCAATTCCAATGCAACTGTACATGGATGCATTAAAATAATATGTTACAGGAAACCTGCTGAGCAGGTTGCTGCACGTGTGCTAGACTGTGTGTTAGACGCCAGTAATGAATGAGTGTGTGTGTGTGTGTGTGTGATATCTCACTTCCCTTTTCTGCTGATCAGGCAACTCGCCTTCATCTGACTTGTCTGGAGTCCTCCTCTCCGATCACTGTGACACAGTCTGGTTAGTCCGTGTTCCCTTCACCAGTCTTGGGCATTCGTTTCACCAATGACCCATCAGGCTGCAGTTGTAACATCTGTCATCTAGACGCACCTGGAAAAGTCACCCCGTCTTCTTCCACGGGCAACACTTTACCTAGTGACAACGATTCAGTACAGAGTCAATGTTGCTGTTCTCTGTCAGCATCTTATTTGTCCTTTTTTCTTCTGGTGGTTCTTCTTCTCATTAACCATCTCCTGCGTATGCTGCTCAGTTCAGTGTGACGGCTGTCACACTTCAGGTCTCTCCTCTGAGCAGCCGATCTGGTCTGTCTCCATACAGGAGAGAGCAGTATTAAGGGCTCTTCTGAGGTGGAGCTGTACTGCTTGTCTGCAGGTTGTGGTGCAGTAGCGACTCAATGAAGAGGTGGAGGTGGTGGGTCTCGTTTTTACTGACAATCATTCTGGTCCAGACGATGTCTGATCAGAGGGCAGGAGTCCAGATCTGGGTCAGAGATTTTCAGCGCTTATAAATTTGCCTGCAAAAAGGGCACAGAGAGATGAGGTATCACAAGTAACAACAAATGGAGTTGGCCCCAAAACCGCCACTCCATTAATTGGGACTTCAGCTGTTCTGCTGCTCAAGTTCTGCTAAGATCTCGCTCTCCGCCGAGTTCTTTAACTATTAATTTTCTATTCCTACGTTCCCATTTCCATTTTCCTTAACACTCAAACATTTCATTTGTTTTTCATATTTAGTCGTTTTACAAATTTTCACTTTTTTCTGCACACTCTAACCCAAAAATTTACAGATCCCAAATATTTGGATCCATATCTCTTTATCTCATTTTCATGTGGCACTGTCAGGGGAAGGGTTAACATCACTGCTCTAAGATCCCATTTTTCCTAGTGAGACGTCTCTCACAAGTTTTCTTCAATGTCTAGAAAACAAAGAAAAAGATCACATTCAATGAGGCCTAATCACCTTAAGTCAAACAACTTATCTTTAACCTCTTTTACACGTGCCTCAGTCTGCGTGCCACCCACTTGCTGGTGGGTGTTACCCTTTTAAGCAGACTCCCAATGTCTATCCAACCCTGACAGTGACAAATGCAATTTTAATTTACCTTTTAAATCAAAAATTTTATTTTATTTTTTCCCAGTTCCTATTTTAAATTATTTGGAATCTTTCTCACTTAATGGGTGTTACGGCCGTGCCTCTAAGGCAGGGTTGTTGAATCCAGGCAGCTGTCCAACAAAGAAGTGAAAATTCGAGTTCCTCAATTTGCAAATGCAAGAGGACTGAAGCTTTTTTTTTTTCTTCAGCTGGGCCAGAGACTCGTCACTCTTTGTGGAAAAACTCACTGGATCTTACCAACAATCACCAAAATTGTTATAGAAATGTATTTATCAAATGAGGCAGAGAAGATTCCTTTACATACTTTATCACTCGTGCAAGGATTAGTCACATACATACATTCCTGAGTATGTATATGAATTCTGCCTGTTACAGAGAAACACAATGCACCTATATCTTTTTACACCCCCCTGTTCTCCCCCTCCTTAACCCTTCCATAAAGAAGAGAAGATCCTCCCCCAGTTACATGTCCCTACATAAAAGACTAACCAAAGGACAATAAAACTAACAAATGTGACCCCCATTAACACAGGAGATCCTGAGGGAGGAAGGGTGTGTGTAGGTTACAGATAAGGGAATGCTCATCTGGACAGTTTTTACAACCTACATTGATTCAATTCTATAGAATGCATGTGGATTATTTTTATAGCAAATTAAACATGCTCTAAAAATTTTATTTTTTATTTATTTTTTTTAAATATTTACTAAAACCTTTTACATTTAAATATTTACTTATCTTTACCATTCCCCCCTGTTGAGGCATGGTAAGGCCCATGGCTCAATAATGCTACAGTTGTTTTTTGTTGGTTTTTTTTTTCCTAAAAGATAGATATCGCCTCATCCTTCCTGCTGTTAAATTTAATTGCTGCACTAAATCCCCCTCCTCCTCAACCTGTAAATTACCATCTGCCCCCTGTAACTGCGGGGGAGATGCTTGGGCTGGGGGAGATGGTTGAGGTGGGGGTTGCACCCTACATCCTCAGCCCTTAACAAAGCAGCAAGTTTCTTTGTTTTACCTTCTTTTGTTCTCTACACACTGCCCTTTTTTCTGCCTGCTCCAACCACGTTTTTGCTACCATTAACTGTCTTTCTTTTTCAACTTTCCTCTTCCCTTCTTTTGTTACCACACTTATTTTTAAATTTCTTACCAAATCTTCACATCCCCTCAACTCTAACTTTCCACTAAAACCATACTTTTTCTTCCATTTATTGCAGAACGTTGTGCTGCCCGGAGAGTATCTCTCCATATATTTTAAATCCCCCTCTAGGGCAGGCTTACTCAGTTTACTGTTCATAATCCCCATTTTACTTCCCGTGCTTTGTCCCGATCGGACCACGTGTCCTTCTGGGACCTAATAACAAATCCGCCCGTCACTGTGTACTTCAACAGGCCGTAAAGTTCGTTGGCACCCGTAGGGTATCCCTTCACGCTGCTGCTTCCACGTCAAAAGGCGGCTTACACACACACTTTCATTCACTCATTCACACACACATACGCGTATTTTCGGCGCCTATTTTAAATCTCTAAAATCCGAATTTGGGAAACCTCTCTTCCTGGCGAGAGTTGCCTATTTACTTTCTTTTTATTACCAAAAGTAAACCCCACAGTACCGTCTTCTCAGCGTGTGCAGCCTGCCATTCCCAATGCAGCGTAACCACTGAGGATAACCAATTTTCTCCAGCCCGAAGCAGACCTATACCTCACTGGTCCAGAAATCTGGACCAAGGTTCAGAAGTATAGCGGTAACCACTGGAGTTCTTTTTTTACGTTCTTCCAACCTGAGCAGACCTGTGCGTTTCTGAACCAAAAACCACAGCGGTAACTATCGGATAAAACGGACTCCTTTCGGCGAGCCTACCTAATTTATAACGCGCGGCTTTCACATACCTGTGTTACAGTTGGTGTTACGTCCCCTCGGACTCCGGGAGAGCGATGAACGGCGCTGGAGGAGCGAAGCTAATCACCGGCCTGAAGACGAATTCACGGTTCAGGACTTCTCTTCAGGTCAACTGATGATCCTGGCTGTCAGACAGTCTTCGGTGTTCGTCTCCTCCAGCGTCAGTCAGCAACTGTCCCGCTCCGGCTCTCGAAGGACCAAAAAATGATAGGTTCAGATCATTTTAAAAACTCAGAGAACAAACACACAACTCATTTGAACTTGCGCAAGGAGGAGAGATCCGTTCCTTGAACTCAGCTCTCAGCTGAGCGGAAGTTATCTGTCCTGGCGAACTGCTTCCTGCGCAGCGCTTTTATTCGGATTTTCACAATAAGATCACGTGGGTTACATCAAACACAGTTTACAGCATGTAATAAACAACATTCTTGGCTTTTTCCTTACCATATATGGTCGTAAGCATACTGTGACATGTGCGCATGTAACATGGCGTATACGAGACACGTATCCTATATGTGTTCTCTGCAGGCTGAGAGCAGCCTGCAGGTAACTACAACTTCCTTTGTAAGAAATACCACCACGTGTTCCCATTTCAAACATAAAAACAACAGTATCATATGCACATAAAACAACTTATAGAAAATATACAAACAGAAGATATGATAATTTATAATAAACAGAATGGAATTTATACCATAACTCCAACAACAGCTCTACTGGTGCGGAAAACTGTTTGACTATGGCTTTCTGAATACAAGTAGGGCTGCAACTATCAATTATTTTAGTAATCAAGTATTCAATTGATTACTCCGTCAGTTAATCAAGTAATTGGATAAAAAATTAATTTTTCATTTTAACAATTCATCAGCATATTTTAACTTCCGTACTGCAGATGTTTCTCTGTGTGAAACAAACAGGGTGGATGGAGCAGCTACAAAGTTCTCTGTTCTTCATGTTGCTGATCAGGTGGTTGATAAAAACATTTTGATGGATCCCCTCTGTACTGAAGGGGGGGGGCACCAAACGATTGCTAGTGCTAATGGCAGCCCCCCCCCCCTTTCCCCAGTACACTGTGGTTATAGGTCTGTTCAATTCAATTCAATTCAATTCAATTCAATTTTATTTATATAGCGCCAAATCACAACAAACTGTCACCTCAAGGCGCTTTGTATTGTGGGTAAAGACCCTACAATAATACAGAGAAAACCCAACAGTCAAAACGACCCCCTATGAGCAAGCACTTGGCGACAGTGGGAAGGAAAAACTCCCTTTTAACAGGAAGAAACCTCCAGCAGAACCAGGCTCAGGGAGGGGCAGTCATCTGCTGCGACCGGTTGGGCTGAGGGGAGAGAAAGACATGCTGTGGAAGAGAGCCAGAGATTAATATCAATTAATGATTAAATGCAGAGTGGAGTATAAACAAAGTAAATAATGTGAATGAGAAACAGTGCATTATGTGAACCCCCAGCAGACTAGGCCTATAGCAGCATAACTAAGGGATGGTTCAGGGTCACCTGATCCAGCCCTAACTATAAGCTTTATCATAAAGGAAAGTTTTAAGCCTAATCTTAAAAATAGAGAGGGTGTCTGTCTCCTGAATCCAAGCTGGAAGCTGGTTCCACAGAAGAGGGGCCTGAAAGCTGAAGGCTCTGCCTCCCATTCTACTCTTAAGTATCCTAGGAACCACAAGTAAGCCAGCAGTCTGAGAGCGAAGTGCTCTGTTGGGGTGATATGGGACTATGAGGTCTTTGAGATAAGATGGTGCCTGATTATTCAAGACCTTGTATGTGAGGAGAAGAATTTTAAATTCTATTCTAGATTTAACAGGGAGCCAATGAAGAGAAGCCAATATGGGAGAAATATGCTCTCTCTTTCTAGTCCCTGTCAGTACTCTAGCTGCAGCATTTTGGATCAGCTGAAGGCTTTTCAGAAAGCTTTTAGGACAGCCTGATAATAATGAATTACAATAATCCAGCCTAGAAGTAATAAATGCATGAATGAGCTTTTCAGCATCACTCTGAGAAAGGATGTTTCTAATTTTAGAAATATTGCGCAAATGCAAAAAAGCGGTCCTACATATTTGTTTAATATGTGCATTGAAGGACATATCCTGGTCAAAAATGACTCCAAGATTTCTCACAGTGTTACTGGAGGCCAAAGTAATGCCATCCAGAGTAAGTATCTGGTTAGTCACCATGTTTCTAAGATTTGTGGGGCCGAGAACAAGAATTTCAGTTTTATCTGAATTTAGAAGCAGGAAATTAGAGGTCATCCAGGCCTTAATATCTTTAAGACATTCCTGCAGTTTAACTAATTGATGTGTGTCATCTGGCTTCATTGATAGGTAAAGCTGAGTATCATCTGCATAACAATGAAAATTGATGCAGTGCTTTCTAATAATACTGCCCAAGGGAAGCATGTATAATGTAAATAAAATTGGTCCTAGCACAGAACCCTGTGGAACTCCATAATTAACCTTACTGTCTGAAGAAGACTCCCCATTTACATGAACAAATTGGAGTCTATGAGATAAATATGATTCAAACCACTGCAGTGCAGTACCTTTAATACCTATAGCAAGCTCTAATCTCTGTAATAAAATGTTATGGTCAACAGTATCAAAAGCTGCACTGAGGTCCAACAGGACAAGAACAGAGATGAGTCCACTGTCAGAGGCTCTAAGAAGATCATTTGTAACCTTCACTAATGCTGTTTCTGTACTGTGATGAATTCTGAAACCTGACTGAAACTCTTCAAATAAACCGTTCCTCTGCAGATGATCAGCTGTTTTACAACTACTCTTTCAAGAGTCTTTGAGAGAAAAGGAAGGTTGGAGATTGGCCTATAATTAGCTAAGACAGCTGGGTCAAGTGATGGCTTTTTAAGTAGCGGTTTAATTACAGCCACCTTGAAGGTCTGTGGTACATAGCCAACTAATAAAGACTGATTGATCATTTTTAAGATTGAAGCATCAATAATTGGAAAGACTTCTTTGAACAGTCTAGTATGAATGGGATCTAATAAACATGTTGCTGGTTTGGAGGAAGTAACTATTGAAGTTAACTCTGAAAGATCAACTGGAGCAAAAGAGTCTAAACAAATACCAGCAGTGCTGAAAACAGCCGAACATGAAGAATAATCTTTGAGATGGTTATGAATAATTTTTTCTCGAATGTCTAAAATTTTATTTGTAAAGAAATCCATGAAGTCACTACTAGTTAACGTGAAAGGAATACTCGGCTCTACAGAGCTATGACTCTTTGTCAGCCTGGCTACAGTGCTGAAAAGAAACCTGGGGTTGTTCTTATTTTCTTCAATTAATGATGAGTAGTAAGATGTCCTAGCTTTACGGAGGGCTTTTTTATAGAGCAACAAACTCTTTTTCCAGGCTAAATGAGCATCTTCTAATTTAGTGAGACGCCATTCCCTCTCCAGCTTTCGGGTTATCTGCTTTAAGCTGTGTGTTTGTGAATTATACCACGGAGTCAGGCACTTCTGATTTGAAGCTTTCCTTTTCAGAGGAGCCACAGTATCCAAAGTTATACGCAGTGAGGATGTAAAACTATTGACGAGATAATCGACCTCACTGGGAGCAGAGTTTAGGTAGCTGCTCTGCACTGTGTTGGCACTGAAGAGCATAACAATGAAGGAATTAGATCCTTAAACTTAGTTACAGCACTTTCAGAAAGACTTCTACTGTAATAAAACTTATTCCCCACTGCTGTGTAATCCATTAAAGTAAATGTAAATGTTACTAAGAAATGATCAGACAGGAGGGGGCTTTCAGGGAATACTGTTAAGTCTTCAGTTTCTATGCCATATGTTAGGACAAGATCCAGAGTATGATTAAAGTGGTGGGTGGGCTCCTTTACATTTTGAGAGAAGCCAATTGAATCTAACAATAGATTAAATGCAGTGTTGAGGCTGTCATTCTCAGCATCTACATGGATGTTAAAATCACCCACTATAATTATTTTATCTGAACTGAGCACTAAATCAGATAAACAGTCTGAGAAATCAGACAGAAACTCTGAGTAAGGACCAGGTGGACGATAGATAATAACAAATAAAACAGGTTTTTGAGTTTCCCAATTAGGATGGACAAGACTAAGAGTCAGGCTTTCAAAAGAATGAAAACTTTGTCTGGGTCTCTGGGTGGCTACAGCTGACGTAAAGAAAAAATAACAGCTGACATCCTCTGAACAACACGCGCGCACATTCAAACACGTGCACTCACAGCACAGAGAAGTGGGGGCGTGGAAAAACATCTCAGCGATCCACTCGTGTTAAAGGGTCGTTTTTGTTCTTTTCCAAATGACGGAAATCTGTTACAGCGATGGAGAACTAATGTGGAGGAAATGCTCCGCTTACACAGAGACACCTGAGCTGCAGAGTTGAAACCAAACATCAAAGCAACAAATCTGTGTCGAGGATTTTTAATAATCAAATTGAGTTACTCCAAGAATCGTTGCAGCCCTAAAACTTGCATCAAATTTTCAGTTTGTGTATCAAATACATGAAGGTTGGTATTTACCTTTCATGCTGGGATTTTTTTGTTGAATCGGAAGCCTGAAATTTTCCTTTGATCTTCATTTTCCCTCTTACTTCTCTTCGTGTTCATGCCGGTTGTTATTTCGATTTATGCAGTACACGCATGACCATAGTGAGATCAAACGTGCACAGTGTGAATGAAACTGTCCGTGTTCTGTGGTAGTGTCATGGCCGGGGAGGAAACGGACGAGGAAGGACTCACATGAAGGACTCCAGAAGCAAACATAACTAAAAAGGGGATTTATTTCAACGGGGGAAACACAAATACAAAAACCTTGGAAGGGAGGCACAGGGAGACGAAGGGCAGGCACAGGGAACACAGGAACATGCGGGCACAAAACATCAACGACGCGACAGAGAACAAATGAAAACTGAGGGCTTAAATACACAATGGGTAATCAGGGCAAGAGGAAACAGCAGGGAACAACAGGTGAGGCAAATGAAACTAATTACACAGGGGAAGCAAAGCTAAACACAAAGCACAAGGAAATCACATTGGCAAAATAAAACAGGAAGTGATAAACCAAGGAACACGCAGACAAGTCACAACACTGGGAACATGACAAACATACAGGGAGGACAAACTCAGGAAATAAATTAACACAAAACGCTGGGCCAACGGCCCAGGACATGACAGTACCCCCCCCTCAAAGGCCGGCTCCCGACGGCCAAAACCAGAAACAAAACCAGACAAGGGCGGGAGGCGGGGGACCAGGAGGGAGGGCCCGAAACAAAAACAAAGACAGGGAGCAAAACAGAAAGCACAGGGCGTGAACAAAACAAATCAAACCCGGACAGGAAGAAAACAAAAACACAGGACCAGAACAAAAGGCGACGGCACATGGCCGGAGAGCTCCAATGTCCAAAACAGGGGGCCGAAACAAGGAACAGTCCAGGAGCTATGACAAAACAAAAAACAGCAGGGGAAAAAACAGTCCACAGTTCAGGGGAGTCAGTGGGAAATCCAAAAACAAAAAACACACAGTTCAGGAGGCCGCAGAGGCCAAGGGGCCACAAAGCAAAATCCCAACGAGGGAGGCCGACCGCGCTCCCAGCGGCGGCGGCGGCGACGAGGACGAGAAGGAATCACTGGAGGCCGACCGCGCTCCCAGCGGCGGCGGCGACGAGGACGAGAAGGAATCACTGGAGGCCGACCGCGCTCCCAGCGGCGGCGGCGACGAGGACGAGGGGGAGTCACTGGAGGCCGACCGCGCTCCCAGCGGCGGCGGCGACGACGGGGGGGAGTCACTGGAGGCCGACCGCGCACCCAGCGGTGGCGGCGACGAGGAGGGGTCACTGGAGGCCGACCGCGGGGCGTGCGGCGGCGGCGACGGGGAGCAGACACTGGAGGCCGACCGCGGGGCATGCGGCGGCGGAGAAGGGCGACCCCGGGCTCTGGTGGGGAACCCTCGGGTGACGTGGAGCGCTCGGACTGAGCAGAGACCCCCACCGGCTCGGACTGAGCGGGACCCCCTGGCTCGGAGCGCTCGGACTGAGCGGAGACCCCCATCGGCTCGGACTGAGCGGGACCCTCGTGCGCGGAGCGCTCGGACTGAGCGGAGACCCCCATCGGCTCGGACTGAGCGGGACCCTCTGGCGCGGAGTGCTCGGACTGAGCGGGACCCCCTGGCTCGGACTGAGCGGAGACCCCCATCGGCTCGGACTGAGCGGGACCCTCTGGCGCGGAGCGCTCGGACTGAGCGGAGACCCCCATCGGCTCGGACTGAGCGGGACCCTCTGGCGCGGAGCGCTCGGACTGAGCGGGACCCTCTGGCGCGGAGCGCTCGGACTGAGCGGAGACCCCCATCGGCGCGGACTGAGCGGAGACCCCCATCGGCTCGGACTGAGCGGGGCCCTCTGGCGCGGAGTGCTCGGACTGAGCGGAGACCCCCATCGGCTCGGAATGAGCGGAGACCCCCATCGGCTTGGAGTGAGCTGAGCCCATGGGCTGAACGGGGCCTACATAGTGAGGCACCGGATGCGTAGGCTGGGACCGCGGAACAGGGCACACTGCTGCTTTATTGAGCAGCAGGGGCTGCTCGAGGAATAGCCGAGGTGCAGGGGGCTGCGTGGAAGCAGGCCGGGAGACGACTGGCTGCGTGGAAGCAGGCCGGGAGACGACTGGCTGCGTGGAAGCAGGCCGGGAGACGACTGGCTGCGTGGAAGCAGGCCGGGAGACGACTGGCTGCGTGGAAGCAGGCCGGGAGACGACTGGCTGCGTGGAAGCAGGCCGGGAGACGACTGGCTGCGTGGAAGCAGGCCGGGAGACGACTGGCTGCGTGGAAGCAGGCCGGGAGACGACTGGCTGCGTGGAAGCAGGCCGGGAGCCAGAGAGAGCGGGCTGTGAGCTAGGGAGATCTGGCTGCGTGGAAACAGACTGCGAGCGAGAGAGAGCAGACTGCGTGGAAGCAGACCGAGAGCTAGGGAGATCTGGCTGCGTGGAAACAGACCGAGAGCTAGGGAGATCTGGCTGCGTGGAAACAGACCGAGAGCTAGGGAGATCTGGCTGCGTGGAAACAGACCGAGAGCTAGGGAGATCTGGCTGCGTGGAAACAGACCGAGAGCTAGGGAGATCTGGCTGCGTGGAGACAGACCGAGAGCTCGCTGACACTGGGGCCTGAGAGGGAGCTGACACTACTGGAGCTACAGAAGGAGCAGGAGCTGAGGGAACTGGGACCAAAACCGAAGGAACTAAGACAGGGGCTGAGGGAACTGACTGAGAGGGCACTGAAACAGCTGACACTGGGGACCGAGGAAGAGTTACTGGAGCTGACTGAAGGCGAGGGAGAGCGACTGGAGCTAGAGCTGACTGAGACCCTGCTGCTGCAGCTAACACAGAAAACCGATGCGAAGGCTTGGACCTGGTTACCCCCACCCGCGGAACAGGAACGGGTGCAGAGGTCAGCCCGTCCGTGGCTGCCCCCACCCGCGGAACAGGAACGGGTGCAGAGGTCAGCCCGTCCGTGGCTGCCCCCACCCGCGGAACAGGAACGGGTGCAGAGGTCAGCCCGTCCGTGGCTGCCCCCACCCGCGGAACAGGTACGGGTGCAGAGGCCAGCCCGTCCGTGGCTGCCCCCACCCGCGGAACAGGTACGGGTGCAGAGGTCAGCCCGTCCGTGGCTGCCCCGACCCGCGGAACAGGTACGGGTGCAGGGGGAGCTGGAGCCAAGGGAGCGGGAGCAGGGTGAGCAGAGGGAGCTGGAGCTAACTGAGGGGTCTGAGACTGCGACTGAGGAGGAGCTGGAGCTACAGCTGACTGGGAACACTGCGACTGAGGAGGAGCTGGAGCTACAGCTGACTGGGAACACTGCGACTGAGGAGGAGCTGGAGCTACAGCTGACTGGGAACACTGCGACTGAGGAGGAGCTGGAGCTACAGCTGACTGGGAACACTGCGACTGAGGAGGAGCTGGAGCTACAGCTGACTGGGAACACTGCGACTGAGGAGGAGCTGACACTGGAGGAACTGACACTGGAGGAACTGACAGAGTGCTAGGGTGAACAGACATTAGGGAAACCGACTGAAGGCTAGAGGGGCCTGAGTACGTCAAAACTGGCCGCGTGGAAGCAGGCCGGGAGACAGAAAGAGCAGACTGCGAGCTAGAGAGAGCAGGAGCTAAGGGCGTTAGAGCTAACTGCGAGCTAGGGGAGACTGACTGCGAGGAGACTGACTGCGAGGAGACTGACTGCGAGGAGACTGACTGCGAGGAGACTGACTGCGAGGAGACTGACTGCGAGGAGACTGACTGCGAGGAGACTGACTGCGAGGAGACTGACTGCGAGGAGACTGACTGCGATCTAGGGAGAGGAGCTGACTGCGTGGAAGCAGCCTGAGGCACAGCTGACTGGGGAGACTGAGACACAGCTGACACCGGGCACTGAGAATGCGCTGACACTGGGGACTGAGAATGAGCTGACACTGGGGACTGCTGTAGGTGAAGGGTGGAGGTTAAGAAATCCTGCACTAACCCATGCAGAGAGCCAAATAACCAAGGGTAATCATCGACTAGCCCTTGCAGCTGGGCCGTGAGCTGTTGCTGTTCCTGCTCACATGGGTCAGCCAGAAGGTCCATAACCAGTGAATCCACCCAACAGATAATGGTCTGCTTTGCCACCTCAGGGAGGGGAAAGGCAGGGGGGTGACGGGAATAATTGTCCGCAGGCATAGTAGCGTTGAAGCCAGTGTTACTCACGGAAACGGAGGATTGGGTGTAAAGTGGTGAAGCGGTCCGCGGCGTTATACCGCTCGGGTCTCGGGGTGCCTTCCGCCGTTGCTGCCGGGAACTCCCTCTCCTCCGCGGCTGCCGAGGAAGGGAGGGATCAGCGAAAGGGGAGGCAGGTGAGTGACGATGACGGTGACTGTTCAAAGACGCCGGGCCCCCCAGCGCTAGACGAGTGCCGTCGAAAAAATTGGAGCCGGAGGGGGTTTTGTAATGGTCGCGTCGTTCTGTCATGGCCGGGGAGGAAACGGACGAGGAAGGACTCACATGAAGGACTCCAGAAGCAAACATAACTAAAAAGGGGATTTATTTCAACGGGGGAAACACAAATACAAAAACCTTGGAAGGGAGGCACAGGGAGACGAAGGGCAGGCACAGGGAACACAGGAACATGCGGGCACAAAACATCAACGACGCGACAGAGAACAAATGAAAACTGAGGGCTTAAATACACAATGGGTAATCAGGGCAAGAGGAAACAGCAGGGAACAACAGGTGAGGCAAATGAAACTAATTACACAGGGGAAGCAAAGCTAAACACAAAGCACAAGGAAATCACATTGGCAAAATAAAACAGGAAGTGATAAACCAAGGAACACGCAGACAAGTCACAACACTGGGAACATGACAAACATACAGGGAGGACAAACTCAGGAAATAAATTAACACAAAACGCTGGGCCAACGGCCCAGGACATGACAGGTAGATTGCAAACTGCGGTGAAATGATACAGGCGTAAGCAGCGATAATAGCAGCGACCTAGCCGGGGCGGAGTCTGTGAGGTGCTCCTTTGAGAGGCAGAGGAGCGCAATCTTTGTGGGATTTGAATCAGTACGATTTGTATCCAATAAAAGCAAAGAAGTTAACAAATAAATTGGACAGTAATCTGGCAATTTAGTGATAATTTCCAGAGCTGTGGCCTTGACTGGTCTTGAAATAAAATCCCGAGTCCGCAATGTCCGAGTCCATGACAAGACTGAGACCATCAAAAAGTGGTCTTGAGACCAAGACCGATCTCGAGTACTACAACACTATGCAGCAGTATTTTGGAGCAGCAGCTTATCTACAGCTGAGAGGAAGAGGATAGACAAGCTCATCAGGAAAGCCAGCTCTGTCCTAGGATGTCCTCTCGACTCAGTGCAGGTGGTGGGAGACAGAAGGACTCTGACCAAAATAACATCACTGATGGACAAGGTCTCCCACCCCATGCATGAAGCTGTTGCTGAGCTGGAGAGCTCCTTCAGTGACAGACTGCTGCATCCTAAATGCACAAAGGAGCGTTACTGCAGATCCTTCCTCCCAGCAGCTGTAAGACTTTATAACCATCACTGCTCCCAACAAAACCACAATAACCTACACAATGTAGGATAATACATAATATATTGTAAATAGTCCGGCCTCTTAAGGTTCAACACAGGCACATCATGTATATTGTATATAGTATTATTATTAGTATTATTGTTATTATTATTAAGGTTAATCTTGTTTGTTGTTTATATATATATATATATATATATATATATATATATATATATATATATATATATATATATATATATATATATATATATATATATATATTCTTTTTCTTAATAGTGTAATAGTGTATTATATTTATATTTATAATAACTGCGGCTGCTGTTACACCCAAATTTCCCCTCTGTGGGACAATAAAGGCTGTTTCTTCTTCTGTTCTAACCACGATGATCATAGTGTTTGTTTCTCATCTAATGTTTATGTCTCCATGTAACCCCAGGAAGTTCCAACTCACCTCAGCCTGCCTGCCCTCTTGGACCCGCTCGTGTGTCACTATGTACGGACCACCCTCCACACTCACTCATACCTGCCTGCCGTCCCACAGATCATCCAAACCCCTGCTGCCCATACATGCCTCTCCTGCAGGATTCCACTGTTCCTGGATTCAAGTAAGACTATCTCTTTTTGTTTGGAATTTTCAGCTCACTTCCTATCTCCAAGAATCTCACAACAAACTGTCTCCTCCTCTGCCTAGAAAGAGTTCCCATTTCCCCTGGAGTCTGTGTCCTGTGAAAGCAGCTGATAACCTGTCACCACACCGGATTAATCTGCAAGACCCTATTGCTAACCATATCATTGATTGTGTAACCAATAAATTGTTTTCAAATAACTCACGCCATCTTGTCTGCTTCTGCTCTTGGGTCCACTTCGCAATCCTAACTGCTAGTTGTGACAGGTGGTGAGGGAGGAGGGTGGGAGTGACGAGTTAGGTTTGGTGGCATCTGCGAAGCACTGAAAATTAAAAGCAATTTACGAAAGAGGGAAGGAAGGGGAAGAAGATAAGTAATAAAAAGGGGGGGGGGGGGCAGGACAGAACCCTGAGGTACACCTGTGGTAACAAGGGAGGGGTGGGGTTTGAAAGACTTAAGCTGATGAACTGTGTGCGGCCTGTGAGAGCATTCTATCTCTCTCCTCCCTTCCCTCCCCCATCTCTCTTGCTTGCTGCTTGCTGTGAGAGCGTCTCTTACACACTGTCCAAATAAGAATAAGATTAAGAAACAACATGGATCTGGCAAACTGGACCCTAAACACCAATGATCAAATTTTCTCCACTATGAGATCAGGGAAAGGGGAGCCTGCGTGTCTGAGTGGAACAGACCCCGTTAGATACGTCATCGATTCTTGGAGCTCGTGGAGACCTGTGTGCCTCTCAGCTCTGGAGGTCGAGCACGTGGAAGATGTCTACATATTCGGCTATTTGGTAGCGGTATCTCTTCTGTTTGGGCTCGGAGGATACCTGATCTACCAGGAGATTAATAAAACCTGGGCAGCAGTTCGACATCTGCAGAGGCTGCAGACCCAGGTGGACGGGCTGTGCAGAGCCGTACAGACTCAGACTCAAAGCCTGTTGGACCTGAGCTGTAAAGCGGACAGGTAGTCCAGCTGAGAACATGCTCGCAGGCATGGTCGCTCTTCCCCTCAGCCCTCTCTGTGATTTGTGAGAGCTGGATCTGGTGTACCACGGCTGCTGATGAACTTCCATCACTATCAGCGAACTGTTTTGGCTAGGAGCTGGCATCTGGCTCCACAATGCCCCCACCCTCTCCTCTGTATCTGCATCCATTTTTTTAAGTATTTGGGAAATGAAAGGTAGGTTAGAAATGGCGCAAAGATTATAATAATTATTTGGATCAGAACCAATTCTTTTTCAGAAGCAATAGCCACAGTTCTGAAAAGAGTGGGAACGATTCCAGTGGTAAGAGATGAGTGAATAATGGCAGATACAAAGGGGAGGAGAGAGGGGAGGCAGGATTTAACCAGAGCTGTAGGAAGAGGCTCAAGGAGACATGTGGAAGGCTTGGATTTACGGATGAGGTCAGTAATTTCAGAGGAATTTGGTAGTTGAAAACTGGAAAATGACTGAGAGAGGGGGGGAATTCAGATGGGGGGGTAGGGCGAAGAAACACAGCAGAGGTGCTGGTGGATTTTGTTGACTTTTTCTGTGAAAAATAGCATAAGGCAGTTGCAAGTTGCAGTTGAATAAAAGTGGGAGGGAAACAAGTTAGGGGGTTATTTAACAGTGAAAACAGGGTCTAAGTGTTGCCTTCAATTGAGGAAATAAGTCCAGAATAGTAGACAGATTTGGGATGTGTCATGGCTTGCTGCTGTGAAGGCAGGAAGGGGGACCCCAAAACACAGACTCCAGGAAGGGTGTAATTCACTCATGCTTTATTTACACCAATCTTATAGACATCAATATGAGCTCTCCCTGGCGTAGACGTGGGAGAGACGTGAAGCTAACTAGACTTGACTTACTCAAACAGACGTACATGCAGGACAGCGGAGAACAACCAATGACGCAACGACAGGCAAGGAAAACACCAGACTTAAAGACCATGACAGTCACCCCCCCCCCCCCCCCCCCCCCCCCCCTTAAGGGCCGGCTCCCGGCGGCCCACAACAAGAAAAACACAAGGCAGAGGGGACCAGGACAGAGAGCACGAGGCAATGAAAAACAAAAAAGGGCCACACAGTCCAAACAAAAACCAGAAATAAACACAAGGCGGCAGCAAAAAGCTGGAGAACAGTCCAGTCTCAAAACGGGTGACGAGACAAAACAGTTCAGGGGGGTTTGCTGGGAAATCCGTAACAGAAGATAACAGAAGATTAAGTCCAGTTCAGGGGGCCAACCACGCTCCCAGCGGTGACGGCAACATGGCAAGGTGGGAGGCCTACCGTGCTCCCAGCGGTGGCGGTGAGACGAGACTGGGGCTGACCACACTCCCAGTGGCGGCAGCAACAAGACGAGACTGGGGGCCGACCGTGCCCCCAGCAGCGGTGCTGGGGGACCTTGGGCGGGCAGCCGCGTGGCATGCGGTGGAGATGGAGGATCTCGGGCAGGCGGCCGCATGGCATGCGGCGAAGACGGAGGAACTTGGGCAGGTGGCTGCGTGGCATGCGGCAGAGGTTCTCCAGAGCCTAAGCTGGCCTGGACTGTCCTGAGCCCTGGATGGTCGAGGACTCGGAACAGTTGGAAGACTCGGAACTCTTGGAAGACTCGGAACTCTCGGGCTGAGCGGGACTGCTTGGCAGCTCAGGCTCTGGTTTGGGACCCCCTGACAACTCGGACTGAGTGGGAACCCCTGACAGCTCAGTCTGAGCGGGAACCCCTTAGTGATTGAGTCCTTATAGAGTAGTACATGAGATAAATAAATGTCTTTGTGGATAGTGAGACGTTATTTTTTTAGAGACTCTCCAAGTGTTGCCCTTTGGCTTTCATGGACCAGAGTTCAGGGGTAAACCAGGGGAAGGATGGGTGAAGGAAACAAACCGTGTTTTCACTGGGGTCAGAGAATTGAGGATGTCAGTTAAACAAGTGTTATATACATCAGGGGTGGAAGAATGGTCAGGAATCAGACTGTTGGTGATATTTCCAGACAGAATATCCAAATCAATATCCTTAATGTTCCTGAATGCAATAAACCATGATGCTTTAGTTTGGGAATGATGGAGTAAGACATCAAAGTACATAAAATGATGATCTGTAAAGGGAAGTTTGTCAGTGGAGCATTTGGAAGGGGTGGGGCCAGAACAACAAATTAAGTCCAGAGTGTGTCCTTTGGTGTGAGTAGGGAAATTGGTGAACTGATGAAAACAAAACTCTCAAGGCAGGATGAAAAGTCCTTGGTAAGAGGAAGGTCAATATTGTCCATGTGAATATTAAATTACCCTAGTAATATTACATTAGGTGAGAGAGTAGAAAGATGAGAGAGGAGAGCAGCAGAATCATCCAGGAAATCCCTGTGTGGCTTGGGGGGGGGGGGGGGGGGGGGGGGGGGGTTAACTGTGGCAGTGATGGTGGGAGTGGGTCCAGACAGTTTACACACGATGCACTTGAACGAGCTGACGGTGGGTATTGACACAGGTAGGACTTTTCAGTTTTCACAATGAATTATTCCAAGACCACCACCACGACCTGAGTCACAGTGTTGACAGATGTAAACAAAGCCAGTGGGAGTTGTGAAAAGTCGGGCACCAGGGTGGCTCAGAGCATGAGCAGGTGACTATGGTTATATTGCGTGGTGCTGCAGACAGCACTGGTTTGATTCCCAACCAGTCACTATTTACAGCACGTCTTCCCCATCCTCCCAATTTCCTGTCACTGTCGAATAAAACTGTGAAAAGGCCAAAAAAAAAGTTGTGAAAGGTCCATGGGTTGTTGCCAGGTTTCAGTCAAACAGAGAAAATCAAACTTACGGTCAGTGAGGAGATGCTGCGTGAGATGTCCTTTGCTCATGAGTGAATGAATGTTGAGCAGACAGACGTTGACAGCGGTGAAGGCAGGTTTGACAGATGGATCAGCTGACCTGGCTGGGCTGGCCAACAGGTTGATGTCAGCAGAGCGGCTAGCATTCTTGGGAGACGGAAGAGTGGTGGACCAGATAGAATGGATGGGTTTTGATCTGTTGTGCTGGAAGTTTAGGCGAGACCCTCGATGAATTTATCTTTGGTGAGGCAGGAGAGCCATAGCTGGGTAGAGATGCAGCGTCACTGGCGGAGGTACAGACAGGTGCCAGCTGAGTTGAAGGAGCTCAGCAGCTGTAAATTGGAGAAGACCTGACACTGGTTGAGCGAGGAGTGGCCGAAGAGTCCAAACAAGAGCAGACCAGATGTAAATCAGGCTGACCCACAGCGCAGCGGCCAGGTAAGGTCACAAAGCCGGCTGATTAGAGTGCCAAGGAGTTAAGCTGTTGCTTGCCCAACTGAAAACTGCCCAACTGTATGTGAGAAAAGATAGCTCACATACACAGAAAAAGTCCAATCAGCCAAACGAAGACAATGGGAAAAGATTTCTCGGTGAGTAGGAGATGCAAAATGCGCCAGTGTCCACTCAACCAGAAGTGATCACTATACTCAGTAGTAAGTCTGTCATCTAGTAGGTCGGTCATTTTTTGCTGCATTAACCTCCCTCTTAATTTTCTGCAGGTTTGAAGGCCCCGTTTTCTCAAATTGTGATGCCATTATGTGATTGCTGAAAAAGACGTGGGAATTAGAGGAAGTGGTCTGAGTGATCTGAGGTCCTATCCTCTGTTCTAGCGGCATAACCTGCACCTGTATCCTCACCTGTACACTTTAGAGCTTCATTTTCAGTGCACCCTTGCTTCTTCAGTCCTCTGTAAGGCTAACAACGATAAGGTTTTCTAAGCCTGGGGAAGTTATACCAAAAAGAAGGGATTGCCTGAGCCCCAACACTGTCACAATTTTTTATTCGTGAATACAAATCAATAAAGCACCCCTCACCTCCACCCAAGCACTTCCTCTGTTTATCCACAAACACACCACACACTGGCTATATACAATACTTTATTGATATGCCACAACTGTTTGATTTGCCGGAGGTCTTCCTGTTAAAAGGGAGTTTTTTCCTTCCCTCTGTTGCCAAGTGCTTTCTCATCGTTTTGACTGTTGGGTTTTCGCTGTAATTATTGTAGGGTCTTCACCTACAATATAAAATGCCTGGGGTGGCTGTGGTTCAGGAGGTATGAATGAATGAATGAATGAATGAATGAAGTTTTATTGCCATGTGGGTGAACAAGTTCACACATTGGAAATTGCAGTTACAGAACACCATCCAAGAATACACAAAACACAACACACATGGGGGGATATGTGTCCTCGGGTCATGCAGCCGACTTGCAGCGCTACCTTTGGCAGGAGGAGAAAACAACACATCATGGGGAAGTTAGGTTAAAAAAAAAGTCATCTGGTACAGTGCTCAAAAATAGCACTACACCAGGGTCCAAAAAAACCACCTTAGCAAAGCATTTGCACATGTAAAGCTAGGACAGCGGCGGTAGGTGAGGTCAGGTCAGGAGGGGATGCAGACGGAGACGAGAGGTGGGGGCATTGTGGAGCCAGATGCCAGGTTCCAGCCAAAACAGTTCGCTGATAGTGGTGGAATTTCATCAGCGGCCGTGGTACACCAGACCCAGCTTCACAAATCACAACGCGGAGTGGGGGGAAGAGCAGCCGCACACAGAGCCCTGGAGAGAGATATGGTTGCCAACCCAAGGCCGGCAGGGGAGCCGAATTCCTGATAACAAATGTTGTTTTGGAACAGGCTGCTTGTTTTTCCAACAGCCTTCAGTCTTACTGGGAAACCATTCAAAAATCCAATATTCCAAATTCGTTGATTGCCGTCCTCACTGTGCAGAACCGAACTATATCTCCTGATCTAACCCCTCTCGCCTGCGAGCTCGCTAATCTTGCGGCTCAGGTCCACCAGGCTTTGAGTCTGAGTTTGTACGGCTCTGCTCAGCCCTTCCACCTGGGTCGGCAGCCTCTGCAGATGTCGAACCGCCGTCCAGATTTTCTTAATTTGCCAGTAAAGCAGGTATCCACCGAGCCCAAACAGAGAAGATACCGCTACCAAAAGGCCGAATATATATGCGGAGAATGCCCAGTTTGCCAGATCCATGTTTCAATCTTGTTCTTATTCGGACAGTGTGTAAAAGAAAGGTAGGCTTGCTGCAGCAAGCAGCAAGCAGAGAGATGGGGAGGGCAGGGAGAGAGAGATAGTGTGACCGTCTCCGACAAGAGCAGGAAGAAGAAAGGTCACCGCCTAATCGGAAGGTTGGTGGTTTGATTCCTAGCTGTTCCAGTTTGCGTACCAAAGTATCCTTGGGCTTGGCACCAGGGTGGCTCAGCAGATGAGCAGATGACCATGTATGTGGTGCAGACGGGACAGGCTCACCTCCCAACCTGTCACCATTTACTGCCATGTAATGTCTTCCCCCATCTCTCCTCCTGATTTCCTGTCTCTCTACACTGCTTATTATCAAATAAAGCCATAAAAGGCCTAAAAATAAATAAAAGTATCCTTGGGCAAGATACTGAACACCAAGTTGCTCTCCAATGGAACTGTCAGAGTGTGAATTTTATTTAGAAAGCACTGTAAAATACAAAACTGTTTGTGTGAATGAGTAAATGCAAACACACTGTATAAAATGCTTTGAGTGCTTAGCTAGAGTAGAAAAATGCTATATACGAACTAGTCCTTGTGGCGACTATTGCAATTTGGCACTATTATATAAATAAAATTGAATTGAATTCAATCTTGCATCTCTCCAAGATCTCCTTGGGAAACTGGTCATTGGTGAAGTGTGTTACTCAGTTCCCAGCCACAGCTCTTCACCAGTTTTTTGTTTAATATGTTTACATTTGGCCACAATTGGTCTGTGTCTGTGTCTGGCCAGTTGCTTCCCTGCCAGGTGGTGAACATCATGGAAGCTGATCATTTTCACTGTGTCTTTCAGGAGTTTCAGGTGAGTCTGAATAAACTCTTTCAATGTTGATTCAGGGTCTTCAGTTTTCTCCAGGATGCCTGAAAACACTAAGTTGTCTCTTAGAAAAATAGTTGCTGTACTTATTCTAATTATCATGACGAATTGTTGTATAAGTTGTATGAACAGAGATATGTCTGTGTAAAGACGAAACCTTTGTATGACTTCTCAGGAGATGTTTTGTCCTAATCTCAGACTAAGCAGAAGCGTGAGCTATTGAACCTGTTGACAAGAACTAGTGAGCTGTAAACAACCTTTAAATTGTTCCCGTCTCCATACCCTTTCCAGAAATAGGAATTTCAGAGACATAAACATCACATTCTGTATAACAAACACTTTCTCCTAATCCAATCATGGGACCACCTGTGGCATCAATATGAACAAGTAATTTAGTTTTAATTACTTATACTTTTTTGAAAATTGTTGGTGTAGTTTCCATATGTATTTATTGTATTGTGTTGTTTGTATTGCTTGTATTTTCTCTCCTTCAATTTTGTGTAGTTTAGTCATTTTAATCTTGATTGTATAACTTTTGTTTTAGTATGACAAATTGTGGTTTGTCCAGGGACAACAGATGAAAAATAGCCTTTTGGCTAATTCTGGCATATTTACAGGATTGTTTAATAATGTGCATTGTCCCTACTAAATAAATAAATTCAAATTCAAAATTCAAATTCATTCCAGTCCCGTGGGAAGCCGCAGAGCTTGATTTCTGTCTTTACCTGGTTCTCAGTCTTGGCCATTTTATTCTATGCCTTTGATTTTTGTAAAAATTCACTGATGCCTGAGCTGAGAGCGACTTCTCCTCTTGCAAGAATTAAACTCTCACTACAAAAGCTGGTCGAGTGGGCCTGATTATTTCATAAGTGAAGAAATTCCCTCAGTGAGCGATTTCACCAACTCTCTTAGGACTGCATTTTCTGCAGCGACTGTTTCCACCTGCTACTGGCTGCACTCCACTTATTCATACAGAGGGACAGACATGCATCAAAAATGGACAGTTTCTTATTTATGGACTCTTAAGTGTTCAGTATGTTCCTGATATGTGTGTAGGTTGCTTCAGGGTAGTCTTCATGGTAGCTTCTCTTGGTTAGCAGTGCCTTTGCTGCTGGAAGGAGTCCGCGCCCCATAACAACAGGCTCAATACACACCAGATCCTCTTTATTGTCCACCAGAGTGTTGAAGTTATTGGAAATATAGCTAGAAATATTTTTTATTAGCTTTAAGGCTATATATGAGGCTGTCTAGAAGCAAACTAGCAGAGAAAATGATCACTTATGAAGCACCTTTTTTAAGCCTTGCACAGCAGCAGTACCACTTGCCTCTATTGCCTAGACCAGGGGTCATCAACTACATCTGTCCAAGTGCCGGAATTTTTCTCAGAAGACAGTGTGAGGTCCAGATGCTCAGAGTTCAGATGCAAACCTTCTAAATCTGCCTGGACACTTTTCTTTTAAAGAGCTTTTTTGTTTTTTTTTTAAATCTGGATCTTATGGTAAATTTTAGTAATTTAATTTCATAGCCAATGGTGAGGTGCCTTTTTTCAAAAATGTAAGCAGAGTAATTTACCTACTTTTTAATAAATAATATTTTGTTTTGAGGCAAAACCAGCTAAATCAGTCCGTCCTCTGCCCAGTGTTAATGAAGGCAAAAGACCCAAAATTCAAACTGTGATAAAAAGATTTCGACATAGGTTAAATCAGCACAACAACAATTACACAAACTGGCAGCACATTTATTTTAACAATAACAGAATAGAAGATACAAGGCTGCGGGGTTTGTGAAAAGGTGACAATCTGATTTATTTCCTCATTCATACACATAGTGGAGCAAATTAATTTGTGGTTTATGTTTTTACAAGCACTGAAATCCTCAATTAGATGTTAGCTTGCTTTTTTGTGTACTTTCCATGCAAGCTTTTACAATGATTCATTCAATAATAAATAAGGATGGAGGCAATGTTTATGTCACACATTTATTATCCGCTCAGAAAAAAATCTATAGTCTCAGTCTTTCTAACTCTGTGGGCAGTAAGGCATCAGGCAGTTTCCCCACACATGTTCACAGATTGACTTTCTATGTCAAAGAACATTTTGAAAGGTACAGTGTCTGAAATTCAGAGTCTGACGCTTGACATAGAGTACCAGTCACAAGTTTGGACACACTTACCTGGATTTAGTTCGTTCCGGTCGTGTTCCAGCTCATCCCAATTCAGATCTGTTTTGGATCCATTCATAGCAGCTCATTTTGTCATGATTCAACCTGTATTCCTTATTTAAAATGTCTCACTCTCTTACACAAAAAAAAAAAACCAAGATGGCGCTGGTGAGGTCAGCAGCCGTCGTACCTGCTCCTACGCTTTGTTTGTATATATTAGGTTTAGCTCTAATTTTGGACTTTATAATTCCGCCTGCTCTGTGTCATATCACGTATGACAGACAGACTCTTTTTAATATCAGAATACAGCACTCTGGCTGTATTCTGACACCTTTTTCTCCCGACCCGACTTGGCCTCGGGAGATCCAGCGTTTCCAGTGGGCCAGCTCAAACAAAGGACGCGGAGCCCCCAGGTCACGGACAAGGCCCCGAGGGAAAAGAGCCGGCGTAAGAGAGAGGCTGAGGCGCAGAGCGCACCAAACGCCACTGCCGAGCATCCTGTTGGCTAATGTCCAGTCACTGGATAACAAGCTGGACGAACTCAGGGCCAGGATACAGTTTCAGAGGGACATAAGGGACTGCAACATCATCTGTCTCCCGGAGACATGGCTGACTCCCCTCATACCGGACCACGCCGTACAGCCGTCGGAGTTCTTCAGTGTTCATCGCACGGACAGAACGAGTGAGTCTGGAAAATCAAGAGGAGGAGGTGTGTGCCTAATGATTAATAACAACTGGTGTGACAGTAGGAATGTTGTCCTTCTGAAACAATCATGTTCGCCTAACCTGGAGCTCCTAACCCTGAAATGCCGTCCCCACTACCTGCCCCGCGAGTTCACTTCGGTCATCTTCAGCGCCGTCTATATTCCACCTCAGGCGGACACAAACACTGCACTATCCGAGCTACATGAGGCGATTTCCACCTATCAGGCTAACCAGCGTGATGCGGCTCTCATCGTAGCCGGGGACTTTAACAGTGCAAACTTGAAAAAGCTGATACCGGAGTTTATTCAACACATCGACTGCCCCACCAGAGGAGAGAGGACCCTAGACCACTGCTATTCTCCATTCAAAGATGGCTACAAAGCAAAGCCTCTTCCGCCTTTTGGGAAGTCTGACCACACCTCTGTACTTCTCATGCCGAAATACAAACAACGGCTCAGGCAGGAACCCCCTGCTGTGAGAGAAGTGACACGGTGGTCTGATCAAACAGAGGCCGCTCTGCAGGGTGCGTTGGATTCAACCGACTGGGACATGTTTCGCAGCAGCGCGGGCGGAGACATCGAGGAGTTTACGGAAACTGTTGTGGGATTTATTGGGAAAGTTGTTGATGACACTTCACTTAGGAGGACCATCAGGACTTTTCCCAACCAGAAGCCGTGGGTGGATAAATCTGTCCGCGACGCCCTGAGGTCCCGCACCGTTGCCTACAACTCCGGCCTCGCCTCTGGGAACATGGAGGACTACAAGGTTGCATCATACAACATCCGCAGAGCGGTGAAAGAGGCTAAACATCGCTACGGCCGCAGACTGGAACAGCAACTACAACAGTCTGACTCCAGGGGACTGTGGCAGGGACTACGCACCATCACGGACTACAAAGCACCACACACACACCCGGTGAGTGCCATCGCTTCTCTGGCTGATGAACTCAACATCTTCTTTGCGCGCTTTGAGTCGGGAAGTCGACAGCCCGCTGCGCTCCCGGCCGGAGGGGCGGAGACACTCACTGTGACGGAGCGCGACGTGAGGAGGGCGTTTAGACGTGTAAACACCAGGAAAGCGGCTGGACCAGACGGTATTAGTGGACGTGTCCTTAAGACCTGCGCTGACCAGCTGGCACCTGTGTTTACACTGATATTCAACCTCTCACTAAAACTGTGTGTGATTCCCACCTGCTTTAAAAAGTCCATCATAGTCCCTGTCCCAAAGAAACCACACCCCAGCAGCCCCAATGACTTCAGGCCCATAGCACTCACCTCTGTGGTGATGAAGTGTTTTGAGAGACTCATCAAGACATTCATCACCTCCTCACTGCCCACCACCCTCGACCCACTACAGTTTGCATACCGGCCAGACAGATCCACAGATGATGCCATATCCTTCCTCCTCCACAAGACCCTTTCACACATAGACACTGGTAAGGGGAACTATGTGAGAGTGCTGTTTGTAGA
Source organism: Archocentrus centrarchus (assembly GCF_007364275.1). NCBI lineage: Eukaryota > Metazoa > Chordata > Actinopteri > Cichliformes > Cichlidae > Archocentrus > Archocentrus centrarchus. Next base: position 1,991,546 of record NW_022060276.1, on the reverse strand, counting down.
TTACAGCTCAGCATTCAACACCATAGTTCCCTCCAGGCTGGTCTCTAAGCTGCTGGACCTGGGCCTGGGCCCATCCCTGTGCAGGTGGGTTCACAGCTTCCTGACCAGCAGACCACAGGTGGTACAAGTGGGTCACCTCACCTCATCCTCCCTCACCCTCAACACTGGATCCCCCCAAGGCTGTGTGCTCAGCCCTCTGCTGTACTCACTGTACACCCATGACTGCGAGGCCACGTCAGAGTCCAACGTCATCATCAAGTTTGCTGACGACACTGCTGTTGTGGGACTAATCTCTCACAATGAGGAGACAGCCTACAGGAGAGAGGTCTCCCGCCTGGAGAACTGGTGCCAGGAGAACCACCTCCTGCTCAACGTCAGCAAAACAAAGGAACTGATCGTGGACTTCAGCAGGAAGCAGCAGAGGGACTACCATCCACTTGTCATCAGTGGTGCTGAGGTGGAAAGAGTGGACACTTTCAAATACCTGGGAGTGACCATCTCACAGGACCTGTCCTGGACTCATCACATAAACATCACTGTGAAGAAGGCCAGACAGCGTCTCTACCTCCTCAGGCGGCTGAGAGACTTCAAGCTCCCACTCAAGGTGCTCAGGAACTTTTACACCTGCACCATCGAGAGCATCATGCGTGGGAGCATCACCACCTGGATGGGAAACTGCACCAAGCAGGACTTCATGGCCCTAAAAAGGGTGGTTCGTTCAGCTGAACGGACCATCAGAACCACCCTCCCCAACCTGCAGGACATTTACACCAAGCAGTGCAGGCTGAGGGCCATGAAGATCCTAAAACAGCCCAGCCACCCCGGACACTCTCTCTTCTCCCTGCTCCCATCAGGCCGGCGTTACCGCTGCCTGAGGGCTAAGACTGAAAGGTTGAAGAAGAGTTTTTACCCACAAGCCATCCGTCTGCTCAACTCTGAGCCCTAACTGGACTATCATTGCACAATGTAAATATTATAATTTATAAAAGTGTGTATAGTGTATAGTATATAGAGTATAGTGTATAGTGTGAATTACTTTTTTTAATTTTTATTCTTCTTCTTATTTATATGTGTGTGTATATATGGTTGCAGGTACAAAATACATTTCACTGTGCATTGTACTGTGTATAACTGTGCATGTGACAAATAAAACACTATCTTAATCTTAATCAACTATACTGAAAAATCTCAAATCTGGCTGAGCAGCATATAAACAGCTCTGTAAAGCTTAGACATTTAGACAATGTTTGCCTTTTTTGAGAAAACTTTACATTACTTACAAACTTTACATACATTCTCTTCCTGCTCTCAACAGAGACGGTCACATTCTTCTCTTTCCCCTGCCCTCCCCTATTTACCCTGCCTTGCTGCTCGCTGTAAGTGCCTCTCTTACACACCGTCCGAATAAGAATCAACATGGACGTGGCAAACTGGGCCCCTCAACACCACTGACCGTATTTTCTCCACTATGAGATCGGAGAAAGGGGAGCTCGCTTGTCCTAGAGGAACAGACCCGGTCGGATACGTCATTGACTCATGGATCATGTGGAGGCCTGTGTGTCTTTCAGCACTGTTGGTTGAGGACGTGGAAGATGTATACATATATGGCTTTTTGGTAACAGGATCTCTTCAGTCTGGGCTTGGAGGATGCCTGATTTACTGAGAAATTAAGAGAATCTGGGGAGCAGTTCAGCCCCTCGCAAGACTGCTTAACCAGATGGATGGGCTATACAGAACCGTACAGACTCAGACTCAGTACCTGTTGGACCTGAGCTGCAAGCTGGATGTTTGCATTCAGCTGAGAACGTGCTCGCAGGTGAAAGGGATTAGATCCCGAGTTAAGGTACATGTCTGCACAGCGAGGACGGTAACCAAGCAATTTGGACCATTGGATTTACTGAGAGCGTCCCAGTTAAACTGAAGGCTGCCGAGAAAAATAACAAGGCAGTCTGTTCCAAAACATCTGTATTTATGAGGAATTCAGCTCCCTTAGCCAGCCTTGAGGCCGGTAATCATATCTCTCTGGGATGTTGTGTAAAAAATGCTCTTCCCCCCTCCCTTCTCTCTGTGATTTGTGTGACCTGGGATCTGGTGTACCACGACCACTGACGCACGACCATCACTATCAGCAAACTGTTTGGGCGGGGAGCTAGGGCCTGGCTCCATAATACCCTGACCCCCCTCGTCTCCGTTGGCACCCTGAACCCTACCCGCCCCACCCTCACCATATTGCTATCCCAGCTCTAAATGTCCTATATGCTTTACTGAGGTGTTTTTTTGGAACCTGATACTGTGCTCAAAATGAGCACAGTACGAGATGAATTTTTTTAACCTAACTATCCTAGTGTTTTTGTTTTCTTTCCTGCTTCTGCTAAAGGTAGCGCCTGTTTAACAACTGCATGACCTCAGATTGATGATTATACTAAAGAAACTAATGAAAACCCCAAATTCAGTATCTCAGAAAATTAGAATATTGTGAAAAGGTTGAATATTGAAGACACCTGGTGCCACACTCTAATCAGCTAATTAACTCAAACACCTGCAAAGGCCTTTAAATGGTCTCTCAGTCTAGTTCTGAAGGCTACACAATCATGGGGAAGACTGCTGAGTGACAGTTGTCCAAAAGACGACCTTTGACACCTCACACAAGGAGGGCGAGACACCAAAGGTCATTGCTAAAGAGGCTGCTGTTCACAGAGCTCTGTGTCCAAGCACATTAATAGAGAGGCGAAGGGAAGGAAAAGATGTGGTAGAAAAAGTCAACAACAACAGGAATAACTGCACCCTGGAGAGGATTGTGGAACAAACCCATTCAAAAATGTGGGGAGATTCACAAAGAGTGGACTGCAGCTGGAGTCAGTGCTTCAAGAACCACCGTATGCAGCCATGGTTTCAGCTGTCACAGTCCTCGTGTCGAGCCGCTCTTGAACAGAGACGGCGTCAGAAGCGTCTCGCCTGGGCTAAAGACAAAAAGTACTGGACTGCTGCTGAGTGCTCCAAAGTTATGTTCTCTGATCAAAGTCAATGTTGCATTTCCTTTGGAAATCAAGGTCCCAGAGTCTGGAGGAAGAGAGGAGAGGCACAGAATCCACGCTGGCTGAGGTCCAGTGTAAAGTTTCCACGGTCAGTGATGGTTTGGGGTGCCGTGTCATCTGCTGGTGTTGGTCCACTGTGTTTTCTGAGGTCAAAGGTCAACGCAGCCATCTACCAGGAAGTTTTAGAGCACTTCATGCTTCCTGCTGCTGACCAACTTTATGGAGATGCAGATCATTTTCCAACAGGACTTGGCACCTGCACACAGTGCCAAAGCTACCAGTACCTGATTTAAGGACCATGGTATCCCTGTTCTTAATTGGCCAGCAAACTGGCCTGACCTTTAACCCCATAGACAAGGAAAATAAAGAAAATAAAATAGCCCAAAAACAAACCTAAAGGAAAAAAAAGGTGCAGAACAAAGCTGGGAATAGGCCACAAAGAAAAACAAACGGAACCAAACAGAACAAAAGGCCAACCAGTCCATGGCACAAACTAAGCAGTTCTGGGGGTTGCCCGCAATGCCAGCGGCAGCAGCTAAGCAAGGCAAGAGGCCGACTGCGCTCCCAGCGACGGTGACGAGGACGAAGGCGAGCAGGAGGTCAACCGCGCTCCCAGCAGCGGTGACGAGCACAAAGGCGAGCAGGAGGCCAACTGTGCTCCCAGCGGCGGCGATAAGGACGAAGGCGAGCAGGAGGCTGACCGCGCTCCCAGCAGCGGTGACGAGGACTAAGGCAGGCAGGCTCAAGACACTCGAAAGGCTCCAGACACTTAAAAGGCTCAGGACACTTGAAAGAGCAAGGGAACTGGAAAGAGCCATGCTGCTGAGCAGGGCGCACAGCCGTCTCCTCCAACGACTAGGGCTGCTGTGTGGGTAGCTTAAAGGCAAGTCCTGGCAGGGGTGACTTTAAGGTGGGTAAGGGGACCGAGGCAGAGGGAGCTACAGGGACTGGGGCTGACGGGACCGGAGCTACAGGGACCGGAGCTACAGGGACTGGGGCTGAGGGGACCGGAGCTACAGCTGGAGCTGGGGGAACTGAAGGCACTAAAAGGCTGAGGAAGACTGGGGGACCAGAGGGGACCGGAGCTGAGGAGGGACCAGAGGGGACCGATGGAACTGAAACTGAGGAGGGAACCTGAGGGAACCAATGCTGAGGGGAGTAAAACTAAAGGGACTGGGGCCGAAGGGAGCTGAGAGGCTAAAGGGACTGAAGCTGAGGGGAGAGAAGCTACAGGGGGAGCCGGAGGAACCAAAGGGACCAAAATGACCGAGGAGGGAGCTGAGGGGACCGAGGAGGGAGCTGAGGAGGGAACTGAGGGGACCAAAGCTGAGGAGGAAGCTGAGGAGGGAGCTGAGGGGACCTGAGCTGAGGAGGAAGCTGAGGAGGGAGCTGAGGGGACCTGAGCTGAGGAGGAAGATGAGGGGACCAAAGCTGAGGAGGGAGCTGAGGGGACCAAAGATGAGGAGGGAGCTGAGGGGACCTGAGCTGAGGGGACCTGAGGGGCTAAGGGGACCGAAGCAGCTGAGGGGACCTGAGGGGCTAAGGGGACCGAGTCCCGAATGAGTGGTTACCAGTCTCTGTATAACGTGCTTAATGGTGTCCTGACAGGCCTCATCGGGCAGCTCAATCCACTGTTCACAGAGCAAAATGACAGAGTCAAAATCCTGTTTGCGTTTTTCTGGTGTGTAAACAATCCCGGAAGAGGTGTCATTACCAGTTGTATCGGTAAACGCAGTACTCATGAATTGTCTGGTGTTTTCACACACAGGGGCGGAGGCTGTGGTGACAGTAGTGGTCTGTGGCTGCTGGTGGCTGCTTTTTTCACCGCCGTGAGCCACGCTTCCGTCCACCCGTATAAACCGGAAACGTATCAGTGACAGGCTCTTCCTCAACATCCCACATCTGTGCCAGGAAAGAGGCGGGAGAAGAGCAGGCTGGTTGAGATACAGCAGCTGTCGTAAACGGCAGCTGCTGTGGGGAAGCTTGGGCTGGAGGCGAAGGCGGAAAGCAGCAACGCCGAGGCTTATTCCTCCAGCTGGACCCTCCCAGGGCCAGGCGAGTGCCGATGTACTGCGGCTCGCCTTTCGAAGGCAAAGGAATTAATTGCTAACTCTAAGTGTAAGTCACTACTCAAACTTCTAAAAAAAGGTGGTTGTCCAGACCTCAAATATTTTGCGCATCGGTCTGCAGCCTCAATCAGGGAAATTCTGATCACATTGGGCAATGTCTTGCAAGAAAATGTAGTGAGGAAGGCCAAAGCTTCTAAGTGTTTTGGTCTTCTTTGTGATGATGTTTCAGATATAGCAGTGCAGGAGCAGTTACTTTCATTCATCCGGTATGTTGACAAAGGTAGCATTCAGACTGACTTTCTCTTCGCATCCAATGTATTTGAGCATTCAGATAGCCCCGATTCTGAAACTATTTGTAAGGTCATTTATGACAGACTAGACCAATTCAATCTTTCCCTTGATGAAATGGTAGGTCTCTGTACAGATGGTGCCATTGTCATGGTAGGCAAAAGAAATGGTGTTGCCACCAGATTAAAACAGTTGAACCCAATGCTTGTATGTGTACATGAAAACCCAGCTAGCTGTGAAAAAAATCGCACTCAAGCATAAATGCACAAAAAAAATGGTGTGTTAAAAGATGAAAAAGGCCTGCTGAACAAGGTGGTTGTCCTTTGACAAGGCAGTTCATGCTGTATGATGATCTTGAGGCTGTGCTACAAGCACTTAGGAAACTTGATCTTGAGTTTAGAGATCCTGCAGCGAATGGCTTTTGAACAAAATGTACACTGTCAATTTTGTTGGTGTACTTTACATTCTTTATGCCATCCTTCCAAAACCGAGTGCATTGTCTAAATGCTTTCAAAAGGGTGCAGTAAACATTGGCCCAGCCCTTCATCTACAACAGATGCCCTTACTAGGATAACTGAAGAAGGTAACCATCTCATTCAGCAGTTGATGGATGGTTTGACCCCAGATGGTAGGCTTGGGGCACTGGCACTTACAGTTTCCAATAGGCAGCAGGAGTACCTTCTCTCAGTTCTGGAGAAGTATGTAAATGCCCTGAAACACAACATGGAGGAAAGGTTTGGACCCTCTGCACCTATTTTGGAAGCATTTACAGTATTTGAGCCAAAGCTTCTAACCAACAGAGAGGCACCAGTCTTAGGTGACAAATTCCTCCCTAATGGTGACAGTGATGAGCTGCTAGCAGAGTGGGAGAAGTTCAAATATGATCTTTGGAAATGGAAGAGGGCGGTGTTGAAGCATGAAGGTTTTGAGAAAATGACATCCCTTGTTGAGTGGGCATGTTCAAAGCTCCACACAAGTGGTCTGGTTAACTTCTATCCATTGTTGAGTCACCTAGCAAAGGTCCTCCTCACCATACCAGTTTCAAATGCCTGGCCAGAGAGAGGGGCTAGTCAGCTTAAACTGATCAAGATCAGGTTGAGGGCATCAATGAAGGGTGATCTGCTTCAAGCCCTTCTACAGATTGTGATTAATGGGTCTGATGTTGATAGTCCTGATTTTAATGGCATTATCAAGAAAGCAGTGGGCAAATGGCTAGGTGCCAAGAAAAGTACAAGGTTCCATCAGTTCGAAAGGCTAAGACAGAAGCTAAAGAAGCACTATCTAAACTTCACCTAGAATCAGAATCAGAAGATGAATCAAGTTCAGAAGTGTTTTCATCAGAGGAAGAGTCAGATAGTGATTCTTCATCTGCTTTTGATATTGAAGCAGACTGTTCCTCAGACAAGGAAAGCTGTTCCTCAGGCTTAGGAATGGAATGCTCTGACTAAAGATCAGATGATTGATCGTGTTAATACATGTATGATGTTAGTGCACTATGTACTTTTTCTTCAGATGACTGCCTGCTGAGGCCATGAGTGATGGTACTTCTTGTTCAGTGTGTTCTAGTTCTTGTCTTTTTAGAGACTTTCTTGATTGAAGGGTTCTTAACACTGGAAGAATATTCTGGTTTTGGTATCTCCTTCAAGTGACATTTTCAGACAATGTTCCCTGTCCATGTTAACATGTAGGAATTCCTACTTGTTCCTAAGCTATTTCTATAGCATACATGGACATGGACACAGGAAACACTGTCTGAAAATGTTTGTTCAGAAAACTTCACTTGACATGCTTGAAGGAGATACCAAAACCAGACTATTCTTCAGTCTTGTTCTAGTTCTTCTTGCTAGTTGTTATAAATTTGTTCCTTTGTGATCTCACCTGTTATGTACATCACTGATCAGCCAGTAAAAACTGTCCTTAAGTTGACTAGACTTACATGTATTGTATCCTTCTTAGTCTATTTGTACCTAGTCAAGACAAAAATCTGCTTCCATTGCCTTCTAATCTATTAAGACCTCTTACCTTGAACCGACAAATACAATTTATATGTACTTGTCAGTTCAGATGAGGTCACGACCTGGATACGGAGTGTGGGCGGGGGTGACGCCTATGGAGGACAGCAGAGGTCTTGGTCATAAGGTGCCTGCTATTTTGGCATGCCCCCCGCTGCTCCAAAAAAATTTGAAAGCCCTGCCTGAGTAAGGATGTGCCAGAAATGGATTTGTCTATTGAAACAGGTTCACACCTGTGTCGAGTGTCTGCAGACAATTGAGAGTTCGTATTTAGATCAACACACACAAACATTAAACCCATGTTCAGGTAAAGTGTGTGTGTGTGTGTGTGTGTGTGTGTGTGGCTGACTGCACTTTGCCACTGGCTTGTCTAACACCTGCATGAAAGAAAAATGGATGAAGGAGAAAAGCAAGTACTGCCACAGGCTGCCCCGTCCAGCAGTTGTCAGCTATAAAGCAAGTGTGGTCTTTGTCCTCTCTGAGCCTCGGGAAGTCTGTCGGAACCTTTTACACTCCTACTGACGCTGCAAGCTAAAGTATGCCTGCTTTGAAATACAGCATGCTGACACCAAACTTCTGATTTAAGTGTGCCTGCTGTAGTCCTATTTTATTAAATCTCTGCAACTTTACAAACAAGTGCACACCAAATATAAGATTTGGTTTTGATATGGAACTCCTGAAGCATAATCTATTTACTTTAGATCCTGATAATTTAGAGGATTTAGAAATGATGAAATGCAACCTAAGTGAAGAATCCAGCCTCTTCTCCTTCGTCAAAATTCTAACAATTCAACTTTTTCACCTCTGAGCTGACAGACTCCAGGTACAGACTAACCCCAGAAAGCACTTTCTCAAGAAAGTGAAAATGGCTGAAATGACAGATATAATGACATCACTGTATTCCAGACAATTTTTCTCCACTTAGACTCCCATTCCTTATTGCTCTTCCTGGTTTGGGATTGTTACTTGGCCTTCTTTTTTCTCTTATTAATCTTTTGTCTTCTTTGATCTGAATGGATCTTGACAGAACCTCAGGCCTATGATTTCTGTCAGCTTGCTCAGACTGGAGTGGACAGCTCCTCTCTAACTTAATCTGTAGGGTTATTTCCAAATATAAAGCACTTCTGGAGGGGCCTAGGTGTGTTGTTCCAGCCCAGTCTCACTGCAGTTCATGAAATAGTCACAAAAAATGTATCTATTTCTTGTGTCTAAAGCATATATTTTTTGTTGAGAATGTAGAGAGGCAGCGAACACTGTAGCAACCAATAAAGCAACATTTTAAAAAGGAGTAGCAACTGTGGTATTTGAATGAAAATTGTATTATGTTTCTTATTGTTTTAATGCCTATTTTTTAATTGTGAGGGAGCTCATTGTTATGTATGATTGGGTAAAACATTTTTGGATTTCACAGCTGGAAGAGAAAGTAGTAAAAGTAAAAGAGTTAAAGGCAAAAAAAAAAAAAGGGTAACATTGAAACATAAATCTTATTGTTGAAGGATACAAAATTATTGTTTGTATCCTTCCTTAGAGTCTCAGTGTGTCAACGTGGATTACAACCTTGACTGTGCCCCTGAAGTGGCTACATCTGGAATTTCACCAGAACAAGTTGATTCATCAGATACCTCATCCACCTCAACCTCATCTCCCATAGTCCACCACACCCGACAGTGACATGCAGAACCTCCAGCTGTCCCTTAAATACCTGTGGTTGAAGTGGCAGATACAACTGGACAGCCCATTTTAGTTTTTCAGCCTTGGTCAGAGGCGCAGATTAAGGGATTTGGTTGTTTCCTGCAGAGAATTTAACCCTACTATGGCAGAACTGGAGCAGGAGACTAAGCAAAACTTTCTGTCAAATAACCTAAAGGAAATATCCACAGACAACATTGTGACTGTGATGATGAAGCCGGTCAGGTGTATACGAAGGTCATAACAACCCTATGTAGTGTGTTGAAGGAGGTGTTTCCTTCTCGTGTGGTGTTACATCTACTGGCTGTTGATCCCAGTATGAAGTTTGAAATCTGGTTCTCTGCCCTTTTATTAGTCAGCGGCTGAGTTGGTTACACTCACTGAAGCATGTAAATAGATTGAAGATAAAATTGTTACACTGATTCTATGTAAAGTCTTGGCACAAATATGCAGGACCACTTTTATGCATTTGCACAATATTTCTAAAATTAGAAACATCCTTTCTCAGACTGATGCTGAAAAGCTAATTCATGCATTTATTACTTCTAGGCTGGACTATTGTAGTTCATTATTATCAGGCTGTCCTAAAAGCTCCCTGAAAAGCCTTCAGCTGATCCAAAATGCTGCAGCTAGAGTACTGACAGGGACTAGAAAGAGAGAGCAGATTTCTCCCATATTGGCTTCTCTTCATTGGCTCCAGTCTCTGGTTCTCTCCCGTAATGTGTCTTTTGTCCTGTCTCTCCCCCCTCAGCAGATGACCCCCCCCCACCCCCTCCCTGAGCCTGGTTCTGCTGGAGGTTTCTTCCTGTTAAAAGGGAGTTTTTCCTTCTCATTGTCATCAGTGTAGCAACTTGTGTTGCTACACAAGTTGTTACACAACTTGTGTTGCTACACAAGTTGCTACACTGAACACACAAAAGTAACGTGACCAACACAAAAAGGAAAACGTCACAAACCAAAAGGATTAAGCAAACAATTACCACAAAACAATACCAAAAATAGCAACCAATAATCCCAGCATGTGGTCTGTTGTCCCCACAAAACAAATGGTTTTACTGAGTGGTCCTATGCCACAGCAAGTTACTTTAATCTAGAACATTCAGTAAAGCAGGTGTGCTGGTGACAACCACAAGTGGAGATCCGTGTCCACACAATAATCACGAGTGTGGCTCAGCACCACACAGTTACTGCCATCACCTGGCCAGTAACACTCAAGTGATCTAACAAAAGTGACCAACTTCTCAATAACAGTAAAGGTCACAGCACAAAATACTCATGTCATTATTTGGCATCCATGTGCTTTGATGCACATATGTACAGATATAGCTTTAACATACACTACATGCCAGCTCAATAAAAGGCCTTCCTGTTTCAACCACAAAACCATAACTAGTGACTGATCTCAAAGCTAAGTGTCACTGGTTTATCCTGAGCAACTCCCAGCCTAATATACAAGCAAAAGTACCAGCCCCAAGGCAACTTTAAACACTAAAGTTGCCTTGGGCCTGGTACTCCACTGTACTGCAGGGAGCCAGAGATCATTCACTGCCAATTCCAAAGAATATCCCACCCAGGGAAACCACAGAACACAATAAACTAAAACAACAATGCAAAATAACAAGAGCGTTAATGGAAGGGCAGCACAGCCACCCATCTGAAACACTTACTAAAGGGAGTTTGTTCAGTCACAGTGAAAACCATAAGTAAACCATCACTCGCTTAACAAAAAAAAACAAAAAACCCTCTGATAATTGGACGCCACAAAAATATCCCAAATAGAGTCCAAATGATCCTGAACAAGCCCCCATTTATGACACAACCCGGCTCAAAAACCACAACTAGTTATGTTACTTCTGGTACTAAAGCCCAGAGGCCTGTGTTGAGCAAAGGGGGCATTTCCAAATGAAACCTGTGTAAAAACCCAAATCATTTTTCAGAACATCAGAACATCCCTCCTGCTCTCTGATGGGGACGGTCGCATTCTATCTCTCGCTGCCTCCTTGCCCTCCCTATCTCTCCTGCTTGCTGCTTGCTGTAAGAGCGTCTCTTACACACTGTCTCAATAAGAATAAGATTAAGAAGCAACATGGATCTGGCAAACTGGGCCACCGTAGATTGAATTTTCTCCACTATGAGATCGGGGAAAGGGGAGCCTGCGTGTCCGAGTGGAACCGACCCGGTCGGCTACATCATCGATTCTTGGGGCTCGTGGAGACGTGTCTGCCTCTCAGCTCTGGAGATTTAAGACGTGGAAGACGTCTACATATTTGGCTACTTGGTAACGGGCTCGGAGGATACCTGATTTACCAGGAAATTAAGAAAATCTGGGCAGCAGTTCGACATCTGCCAAGGCTGCAGACCCAGGTGGATGGGCTGTGCAGAGCCGTACAGACTCAGATTCAAAGCCTGGTGTACCTGAGCCGTAAAATGGATGGGTAGTCCAGCTGAAAACGTGCTCCCAGGTGAGAGGGGTTAGATCTGGAGATAAGGTTCAGTTCCTGCCCGGTGAGGATGGTAACTAATGAATTTGGATTATTGGATTTACTGAACGGTTTCCCAGTGAGACTGAAAGCTGTTGGAAAAACCAAGCAGCCTGTTCCAAAACAGCATCTGCATTATCAGGAATTCGGCTCCCTAGCCGGCCTTGGGCTGGTAATCATATCTCTCCAGGACTATGTGTGATGGTCGCTCTTCCCCTCAGCCCTCTCTGTGATTTGTGTGAGCTGGATCTGGTGTACCACGGCCGCTGACAAACATTCATCACTATCAGTGAACTGTTTTCGCTAGAAGCTGGCATCTGGCTCCACAATGCCCCCACCCTCTCGTCTCCGTCTGCATCCACTCCCGCCCTCCCGCCCTCCCTACCCCACCGTCTTGCTATCCTGGCTTTAAATGTGCAAATATGCTTTGCTAAGGTGATTTTTTGGACCCTGGTACGAGACTCCTTTTGAGCACAGTACCAGATGACTTTTTTAACCTAACTACCTCATGATGTGTGTTTGTTTCCTTTTTCTGGGGACTGATTGTAGCGGCGGCGCCAGTGTGGCAGCGGCTGCGGACACCCATCTCCCCTATGTTAGTCTTGTCTGTTCTTCTCTGGATGGTTGTTCTGAACGAAATTTCGTTGTATTATGACGGAATGACGTTATATAATTCGTTGTATAATGATTCATTTTGTTGTATGTATAATGACAATAAAGTTCTATTTTACACGGTGGCGCAGTGGTTAGCACTGCTGCCTCACAGTTAGAATAACATCTGGAAGGCCTGGGTTCGATTCCACCTTGGCCCAGGCCTCTCCCTCTCTCTGTGTGGAGTTTGCATGTTCTCCCCGTGCTTGCGTGGGTTTCCTCCGGGTACTCCGGTTTCCTCCCACATTCCAAAGACATGCACTTACTGGGGTTAATTGGCTACACTAAATTGCCCATAGGTGTGAATGACAGCGTGAATGTGTGTGTGAAAGGTTGTTTGTCTCTGTGTTGGCCCTGCAACAGGCTGGCGACCTGTTCAGGGTGTACCCCGCCTCTCGCCCTATGACAGCTGGGATAGGCTCCAGCCCCCCCCCGTGACCCTGAACAGGATGAGCGGAAGCGAATGGATGGATGGAAGTTCTATTTTATTCTATTCTATTCTACAAAAGCCAAACGAGGCCCCATTTTCTGAATTATGTGACGCCATTATGTGGTTGCTGAAAAAGATGTGGGAATTAGATCAAGCGTTTTGGGTGATCTGAGGTGAGTCCTATTCACTATTCTAGTGGCATAATCAGAAGCACCTATATCCTCACCTGTATACATTAGAGCAGGGTTGCTCAATATGTCGATCGCGATCTACTGGTCGATCGCAAGAGGTGTGCAGGTAGACCGCACGGAACTCCCAATTAAGTTGGGGAAAAAATGTAGATCACACAGCATTAAAAGAAGTAGAAGATGGATGATAAACTAAACTACAAACTGTCACTGGAGAGCTGTCTAGAGCTAACAGATATCACAGTATTCAAAGAAGCCACAGCCAGTATACATGAGTACACAGAGACAGTCAGTGATTACATTAGCTGGTGCACGTCCATTTGTGTCCCTTTCAGATCTGTCCGTGTTTTCCCCAATCAAAAACCATGGTTTAATGCAGATGTCCGTAGTAAAACAAGGAATAGACGTGAGGCGTACAAGTCAAGAGACAGTGAAAAATACAAGTGGGCCTGCTACGAGCTGTGGAAATCCATCAGAGCTGCTAAAAGGGCTTACTCCCAAAAACTTGAAGGCTTCTACCAAGACAACAACACACGTAGTATGTGGCAGGGAATCCAATCTGTCACTAACTACAGGAGAAACACGGTTATGGACATCAGAGACAACACCCTTCCAGACTGTCTCAACAGCTTTTATGCCAGATTTGAGAGACTTAACACAGACTCTCCCACAAAACTCCCCTGTAACCCAGATGATTCTGTCATTCAGGTGTCACACACTCAGGTTTTGAGGGCTTTGAAACAGGTGAGAAGGTGTCTCACCCAGAGTCCTAAAGGCCTGTGCAGAACAACTGGCAGGTGTGTACACGATATATTCAACACCTCTCTTGCACTGACAATAGTCCTCAAATCCTCCACCTAAGAAACCAGATGCATCCACCCTGAACAACTTCAGACCAGTGGCGCTCACACCAGTCACCATGAAATGTCTGGAAAAGCTGGTGCTCAAACATCTCAACTCCATGATGCCAAAAACTGTCGACCATCTTCAATTTGCCTATCATCCAAACAGATCAGTGGATGATGCAGTAGCCATAGCCCTCCAACACACCCTCTAACACCTGGACCACAGCAGAACGTATGTCAGGATTGTCAGGGTGCGGGGTGAGTGGTGTGGCTCTGTGTGTCCTTTTCCTCTCGCTGTAGGCTGGGCCGTTTGTGGCTGGGCGGAGCAGGCGGCTGTCCTCGGTTGGTTGTCGCACCGGATGCTCAACCATCAGTGATTCTTTGCTTTTAAGACCTGGTGAATCCTCCAGTCCTTGCCGGAGTGTTGTTTACCTGCATGACCTCGGACGACGCTTTTTGACCCTCCCAGCCTGCCTGTCCTCCCGGACCACTGCGCCCGCATTACTCACCTCACCTCCCTGGGACTATACTTATCAAGCATTCTAGTAAGCTATTCCACTCATCTCCTTCTCCTGTCGTTACTTTAGACCACTTATCCCTGTCAGGCTCGCTAATCGTTATTTCCCTCTTTTTAGACTTACTTCCCGGTGACCTATGCTTGTTGTGAACGCCGCCTGTGACAAATCCTGCACGCGCTCTGTAGAGACCTTGCATATTCAGCTGTTTGCCTTTTGTAAATAAAACCTTTCCACGTTTGTTGTGACACTTGGCTACCGAGTCTGCTTTTGGGTTCCTCCTTCTGAGTTTTTCCCCGGCCATGACAGAACACTCCGGCCAAAATATGGACCCAGCAGACCTGGTACGAGCAGCACTAGCTAAAAAGGGCGCTAGGTTGAGTGAACATGAGCAGGTATTGAAGTTTCTAGGAGAACAGCAGCTTGAATTGAAGCAGTGTTAAGAGGAGTCACTCAGTGTACTTCGAGCTATCAAGGGAAAGTTGTCCCCTGTTTGTTCACCCGGTCAGTCTAACCCCACCGGTTGTGTCACCGAGCCTACTAGCGAGGGTCCTTCAGCCGGTTCACTGTCTGTGCCGGTGGGGGGTATGAGGATCACCCCACCTACCCCTGAGCCATTTTCCGGCGATGCTGATCGTGTGAAGGGGTTTTTGATGCAGTGTTCGCTTGCTATTGCCCATTCTCCCAGGGCGTTTCCTTGTGATGTTCTTAAGCTATCCTTCTTTCTAAGTTTATTAAGACGTAAGGCTTTGGCTTGGGCAGAGGCTTTTTTTGTGCATAACGATATCGACACCTATCCTTATGAACACTTTTTGAGGGATTTTCGTTTGACCTTTGCCCATCCCGCTTCTGAGGGAGACGCAGCCCGGAGACTGTTAGGGCTCCAGCAGGGATCGCGGAGTGTAGCAGATTTTCAAATCGAATTTCGTACCATCGCCGCCGAGACGGGGTGGCCGCCTAACGCCTTGCAGTGAGTTTTTTACCAGGCCCTGAACGACAAGATGAAAGATCAGCTCGCTTCACGTGATGAGTCGGCTTCTTTTGAAGCCTTAGTTTCCTTAGCTTTGCGCATAGACAACCGGCTTCGGGAGCGCGCCGACAGTAAAAACTCCAATTCCCAGCAACCCGCGAGGAGCTCAGGTGCGGTCACTGCCTCCCTGCCTCCCGTTAACATTGCCGGTCTCACACCACCACCTGTGCCAAATGAGCTCGGACAGGAGCCCATGCAGCTAGGCCATGCCAGACTAACACCGGAGGAGCATCAGCGCCGTTTCTCTGCACGTTTATGTTTATACTGTGGTCAGGGAGGACATTTTGTGGCTAGCTGTCCCCGTCAGTCAAAAGGAGGGGCCCACCGGTGAGCTCGGGGATCCTGGTGGGTGGGGTTAAGCAGTCTCTTCCCCGTTTGGTTTTACCCGTCACTCTCTGCACGAAACAAGACACATACACATCCCAGGCCCTGATAGATTCTGGTGCTGAGCAAAATTTATTGGACAGAGGGTTTGCTGAACGGTTAGGTGTAATCTTGTGCCCTCTTTCCACCCCTGTATCTGTTTCTGCGTTAAATGGTGAAACCCTTGCCCACATCACTCATCAGACTGAGCCCTTGTTATTAGTTTCTGGTAATCATCAGGAAAGCGTCAGGTTTTTTGTTTTTGACACTCCTAACACCCCAGTAGTCTTAGGTCATACTTGGCTGCGCACTCACAACCCCCACCTCGATTGGGTGGAGGGACGGGTAGTGAGCTGGAGTCCCGTTTGCTTGGCCAATTGTATGCGCTCTGCTGTTCCGCGGGGAGGTTCTCTGAAGTCTCCTTCTAGCGTTGCCACTCCTGATTTGTCCTCTGTCCCTTCAGAGTATCATGACCTACAAATGGTGTTCACTAAGGAGAGGGCTTTGTCCCTTCCTCCGCACAGACCTTATGACTGTGCCATCGACCTGCTCCCGGGTGCTCCTTTACCTTCTAGTCGGCTTTACAACGTGTCTGGTCCTGAGAGGGAGGCCATGGAGACGTACATTAGGGAATCCTTAGCAGCAGGGATAATTCGACCCTCTTCCTCTCCTGTGGGGGCGGGATTCTTTTTTGTGTCAAAGAAAGACGGTGGTCTTAGACCCTGCATAGATTTTAGGGGTTTGAACCAGATTACCGTGAGAAACAAGTACCCCCTGCCCCTCATTAATTCAGTATTCGAGCCCTTACAGAAAGCCTCCATTTTCATGAAACTAGATTTGCGTAATGCATATCATCTTGTCAGAATCCGAGAAGGGGATGAGTGGAAGACGGCATTTAAAACCCCCCTTGGTCATTTCGAGTATTTGGTCATGCCATTTGGGCTAACTAATGCACCAGCTGTGTTCCAAGCCTTGGTGAATGATGTCCTGAGAGACTTTTTGAACCTTTTTGTGTTTGTCTATTTGGACGACATCCTGATCTTTTCTAAATCCCTATCAGACCACCGCGTTCATGTACGCTGTGTTCTGCAAAGACTGTTGGAAAACCGCCTCTTCGTTAAAGCCGAGAAATGTGAGTTTCATTCTTCTTCAGTGACCTTCCTGGGGTACATCTTAGAGGGAGGACTGGTAAAGGCAGACCTGGCTAAGGTCAAGGTGGTCATCGACTGGGAGACACCCACCTCCAGGAAGAGACTTCAGCAGTTCCTGGGTTTCGCCAACTTTTATCGGTGCTTCATTCGGAACTACAGCCAGGTAGTAGCACCTCTTACACTCCTCACCTCTGTTAAAAGACCATTTATCTGGACCCCTGAGGCTGAGACCGCATTCAAACACCTTAAGAAACTGTTTTCTACAGCACCCATTCTGGTCCACCCAGACTCCGCTCGACAATTCATTGTTGAGGTGGATGCCTCTGAATCTGGGGTAGGGGCAGTACTGTCACAAAGATCAGCACACGATAACAAACTGAGGCCGTGTGCATTCTTTTCCAGGCGATTCACGCCAGCGGAACGCAACTATGATGTGGGAGACCGTGAACTTCTGGGGATAAAATCTGCCTTAGAGGAATGGCGGCATTTACAAAATCATTTCTCCTTTACAAATGTGAGAAGATTACTTAATGTAATTCAGTACTCGCGCCAGATGAATTGCAGATCCTTTGCTATATCTTTGGACGCCGAAAAGGCATTTGATAGGATTGAGTGGAAGCACTTATTCAATGTGCTGGAGAGATTCGGAATTGGGGGGGACTTTTTGAAATTGATCAAAACACTCTACAACTCCCCGTCGGCCTGTGTCATGACTAATGGTGTCCAATCTCCACCTTTTTTTTTACCAATATATTTTTTATTAGGATTTTTCACTTTGCAAATACAAGCACGTAATTGTCTGAACGGGTTCTCTTTGTAGTTATTACATGGTAGTAATTAGTTTTACTCAACTTAGAGAAATGAAAATAAAGAAGTAAAGGAAAAAAGAAAAAAAAAAAAAAAAAAAAAAAAAACACAGCTTCTCAAAGACAGGGGTATTCGAGCAGATTACAAATTGGTCAAATATGAATATATACATCTATACAACATGGCACACCACAGGTTCCGGCAAATCAGAACTCAAACAAACCTTCTGTCAAGTCTAAGTTCTTAATATAATTAATGAAAGGTCCCCAAATACTCTCGAAAAGATACTGTTTGGAATTCCTAATATATGTTATTCTTTCTAGCGGCAAATTAGACGACATCTGTTTTAACCACTGTGTGGCACTAGGTCTGCTGATGTTTTTCCAAACCAAAGCAATACATTTTTTTGCAGCTAACGAGCTTATATCTATAAAGGTACGTTCTGATTTAATAAAGTTATGTTCCCCAGGATATAAAGCTAACAGGAACAGTTTAGGATCCAATGGAACTTGTTTTGAGATAATTTTTTCAATTATATCTTTCACCTCTGTCCAAAATGCTTTGATTTGTCTACATTCCCACATGCAGTGTATTAAAGTCCCTTTGGAGTTACATTTTACACAAAGATCTGGAATATTATTATTGTATTTATTTAAATGCACAGGCGTAACATAGATACGCATTAGCCATTTAAATTGTAGAATTCTAAGACGGCTGTTTATGGACATTGTGTGAGTTTTAATTAAAGCCCTTTCCCAATCCTTTTCACTGATATTTGATGATAGGTCCAAATTCCAGTTTATAAGCTTATTGTTTGAGTTCTCTAATGAGTTGGAGATCAGGACATTATAAAAGTCTGAAATGATGCCCTTTCTTGATTTATTCCGAATCATTAACTTTTCAAGTAAGGTAAGAGGGGGCTTGTTAAGATTGTTGTAGTTTGCTTTAACAAAGCTTCTTATCTGAAGAAATTTGAAATAGTGCTTTTTATCCAGCTTGAATTTGATTTGTAGCTCTCCAAATGACAAAAATATATCAGAATTTGATGGGTAAAGGTCCCCAATACTTTTTAAACCTTGCAGTGCCCAAAGCCTAAAGGTTGCATCTGCCCTACCTGGAGCAAACAGCTGATTACCCCATATTGGGCTAAATTGGGATATGTTGTTTGGCTCCGCAAGGTATTTTCTAACATCCTGCCAAATTTTTATCATGTTTTTCAGAATGGGATTTGTAGTGTGTTTCTGTAACTTCTTTAATGTGTCGGAGTATATGAACAATGGAAGAGTCAGACTTAAATTGTGGGACTCCATTTCTACCCAATGAGGATTATCTTTATCTGCAAAATAGAACATAATAGTCCTTAGTTGAGTGGCCCAATAGTAAAGTTTAAAGTTGGGGCACTTTAACCCCCCTCTATCAAATGGTAAATAAAGCAACGAGAGGCGAAGCCTAGACCTTCCATTATTCCACACAAAACCTAAAATGTTTTTTTTCAGCCAATTGTATAATTCAGGAGGAGGCGGCAGGGGAATGCTTTGGAAGAGGTATAATAGCTTTGGAAGTATATTCATTTTCAGGACATTAACTCTTCCCAATATGGATATAGGCAGAGATGTCCAGTTGTTAATTGAGGCAGCTATTGTTTTCATTAGGAGTTCGTAGTTGGATTTGACCACTTGTTGTAGTTCTGGGAAAATCTGAACACCCAAATATACAAAATGTTCCACCACGTTAAACTGCTTAATCTCACTGATGGGGTTGATCCTTTCACCTTGATTTAATACCAGAATAGAGGATTTTGTATTATTTACTTTGTAGCCTGAGACTCTCCCAAATTCCTGGATCACTTCCATCGTCGCCGGAATTGAGTTTTTCAGATCTGTTAGAAATAAAATAACATCATCAGCGAATAGAGAAATTTTGTGCTCTGTGGGACCCACCGTGATCCCAGATATTCGTGGATGGAGACGAATAGCTGATGCCAAAGGCTCGATTGCTAGTGTGAATAGTAAGGGAGAGAGAGGGCATCCCTGGCGACAACCCTTCCTGATTTGAATCGCCCTTGAAAATATTTTGTTTGATACTATTTCTGCCGTTGGATTGTTATATAATATTTTAACCCATTTAATAAAGTTACTACCACAATTCAACCTTTCCAATATGTTAAAAAGATAGGGCCATTCGACCCTATCAAAAGCCTTCTCCGCGTCCACTGAAAGAAGACCTGTGTCTTTAGCGTTCTTTTTGAACCAAATAATATTCAGGACTCTTCTAATATTGTGATATCCCTGCCTCCCTACTACAAACCCATTTTGATCTTTATTTATAATATCTGGTAAGATTCTTTGCAGTCGTAGTGCCAATAATTTACAGATGATTTTGAGATCAGAGTTAAGTAGACTAATGGGTCTCAGGTTTTCACATTTATTGGGAGGCCTACCCGGTTTTGGCAGCAGAATAATTAGAGCCTGATTCAAAGAGGGAGGCAAGGTGCCATTTTTAAATGACTCCATGAACATGTCTAGAAGGGGAGAAAGAAGTTTGTCCTTAAATTTTTTGTAAAGGTCAATGGGGATACCATCAGGTCCTGGTTGCTTACCAGATTTCATTCCATTAATGGCCTGTGCTAATTCCTCTTTATTTATTTCTATATTTAAGTCTACTCTACAATCCTCTGCAATGACAGGGATATGTAGTCTACTTAAAAACTTGTCTAATTCCACTTGGTCTAACTTTCCTTTAGAGTCGTATAATTTCTGATAATAATCTTTAAAAGCATTATTAATATCCCTTGGATCTGTTAGAGTTTTATTCTGTGTTTCTATTGATGTAATCGAGGTTGTTGTTTCAAGCCGTTTAATCTGCCAAGCTAAAAGTTTTCCAGCCTTATCCCCCTGTTCGTAAAAATTTTGTTTCAATCTTAAGAGACTGGATGCAGCTCTGAGACTGGACATTTTGTCATATTCTGCTCTGAGGATCAACAACTGTTTTTTCAACTCAGTATCATTTGTTTGAAAAACCTTCTCCTGAATGTTCTTTATTTTATTTTCTAGGTGCTGCCTTTTAGTCTTGGCTTCCTTAGACTTATTGCCTGTAAAGCTAATAATATGACCTCTAATAAATGCTTTAAAGGCCTCCCATCTGATGCATGCTGTTGTTTGATTAGTATTCAACTGAAAGAACTCATCAATTTGTATTCCTATATATTTAACAAAATCTTCATCCTGCAACCATTTATGCTGAAAGCGCCATCTAGGGGGATCCCTAGTAAGATTCTTATCACAGTAGCTCAGACAACATGGAGCATGATCTGAAATCACTATGTTTCCATAGGTACAGTTTTGAATTTTGGATATTAGTTCTGTTGAAATTAAAAAATAATCTATTCGCGAGTACGTCTGAAATGTTGCCGAGTAGCATGAGTAGGCTCTGGTTTGTTGCTGAAGTTCCCTAAAGATGTCTACCAGTCTGAGAGTTTTCATAAACATTTGTATAGTTGTTCTACAGGTGTTATGTGTCAGATCTGACCCTGTGGATCTATCTATTTCTGGAACAAGAGTACAATTAAAATCCCCTGCGATCACAAAGCGCCCCTGCAACGCTGAAAGTGAGAGGAACAAGTTCTGAAAAAACCCAGAATCATTTGTGTTGGGACCATATACGTTAACTAGGTTAATTTTTTCCGATAGTAAAGAGCCCTGAACTATCAAATATCTACCCTTCTCATCCTTGATAACATTGGTTGCAAGGAATGGGACAGATTCGTGGATAAGAGTCATAACTCCTCTTGCTTGAGAAGAAAATGTTGAAGTGAATACATTGCCTCGCCACCTCCTCCTGACCCGCCCCTCATCCTCTTTCATAAGATGCGTCTCCTGTAGAAATACTATTCTGGAATCCAAATCTTGCAGTTTATTAATGACTTGTTTGACCTTCTTTAGACGTTGTAGGCCCCTGCAGTTCCATGTAACCATTTTAACATTTAAGGCTTGCGACATGTAAGATCCATCAAATTACCAGAAATGGAGAAAAAATAAAAAAAAATAAAAAAAAAGTTTACCCCATACCAACATGAACATTTGAGAAGCTTAAACAGAACAAAACTCACAACATATCCCCTAAACCTAGTTTCCCACACCAAGTCCGACTTCCGAGGGACTCCCTCCCCCCTCCGTACACCTCCCGTTACCACGTGTGACTGATCCACACACAGTGAGGAGCAGTCTAACCACTCAATGACCAAAACAAAAAACCGATGTTTACCGATGCTGTTCACTATACATAACAGTACTTTAATCTTCCATATATTTGCTCACGGGTTCGAGCTTATTAGCATGCATGCACACCAACCGGTATGTGCATGCTCCCCCTTGCCATCCCTAAGCAGGAGTAAATGTATTCGTACTAGATCCCTGTTGTTCCATCACCCATATAACTGACAAATAAAGGCAACAACTTGGTTATAGAAAGCCACAAATTGTTAACTTAAGAAACCGTATGGGCGTTTAAGCCACTGTTGCCTCCCCGTTGGTTTTCTTCTGGATTTTCTGTAAAAACTCACGTGCAGCCGCCGCTGTTTTGAAAACATGAGTTCGGTCCTGATAAGTCACCAGCAGCTTGGCTGGGTGAGCCACCCCGTGGCGCAGTCCCAGTTTGCGTAGTTCTGTGCGTATCGGGTCAAACTGCTTCCGAAGCTGGAAAAAATCCGCCGCCGTATCTGGGTAGAGCCGGACTTGATGATTCTGGTAACGAATTTCAGTATTAACTCTTGATGCTAGAGCAATACGCTGCTTATCCTTGTAGCTAAGAAATCTCATTATTAAAGTGCGAGGCGCTGCAGTGCTGTCCCTCCGGGGTCCAATTCGATGCGCTCTTTCCACGACCACCGCTCCAACACCGAGGGTCTCCGGCAGCCACTTCTCTAGGAACTCACATGGATTCTGTCCTTCAGCTCCCTCCGGCAGACCGATAAGCCTCAGGTTGTTTTGTCTCGACCTAGCCTCCAGATCCGTAACTTTATCTTCCAATTCTTTCTTCTTGGACTCTAGCGTATCCACCTTAGTTCGTAGTATTTCTATCTCACTCTCCGCATCAGAAATACGTGTTTCGGTTTCTGTGATTCGTTGAGTACAGTCATTTATCTCTTTTCTTACACTGTCGATGGAGCCCAGAACCTCATCAAATCTAGAGGAGAAATCCTTCTGGATCGAATTAACAACAGAAAGTATTTCATCCACCTTGCTGCTTTGAGACTTCGGGTTCTCTTCTCTGTCTGCGGCAACCATCGGAGCGGAGGATGAGCTAGCATTAGCTTTCTGCATTTCACCACGAAGGTGGTATTCCGTTAGCTTGTGTTGTTTCGCCTTTTCACTTACTTCTTGGGATGTTTTTGCTGCTTTAGGCATTATTCCGAACTCACGCGCTCTTTTGTCATTTAGTTCGTTTTGAAGGGAAGGAGTTTTAGGTAAATTCTTTGACTGGAACAGCAGAGCGGTGAAGACACGTCCTCTCACATGGCCGCCATAACCGGAAGTCCCAATCTCCACCTTTTACTATACATAGAGGGACCCGACAGGGTTACCCCCTATCCCCGCTACTATTTGCCCTCGCATTTGAGCCCCTAGCTGAGGTTATCAGATCACAACAAGATGTGCATGGGGTGATGGTTGGAGATAAAGTCCATAAAATAGCATTATACACAGATGATATTCTGCTGTTTGTAACAAAACCTGACATCTCAATACCAGCTATCTTGTCCATTATCAACAAGTTTGGTTCCTTTTCAGGATCCATCCATCCATCCATTCACTTATCCTGTTCAGGGTCGCAGGGGGGCTGGAGCGTATCCCAGGGAGGCAGGGTACACTCTGAACAGGTTGCAAGCCTGTCACAGAGCCAACACAGAAAGACACACAACCTTTCACACTCACATTCACGGTCTCATTCACACCTCTGGGCAATTTAGAGTAGCCAATTAACCTAACCCCAGTAAGTGCATGTCTTTGGAATGTGGGAGGAAACCAGAGTACCCAGAGGAAACCCATGCAAGCACAGGGAGAACATGCAAACTCCACACAGAGAGAGGGAGAGGCCTGGGCCAAGGTGGAATCGAACCGAGGCCTTCCAAATAGTATTGTAACTGTGAGGCAGCAGTGCTAACCACCACGCCACCGTGCTGCCCTCCTTTTTAGGATATAAAATTAATTTTGACAAATCAGAAGCTATGCCATTAGATACTTCTACCATTCAAAACCTGCCCTCCAGCTGTTCCCTGAGCTGTTCCCAACATGGCTTCACTTACCTTGGAATTAATGTCTCTCCTGACTTGGCAGAGCTATGGAAGCTTAACCTCTCTCCTACACTTAAGAAAATAAAGAGAGATTTAGAGAGGTGGCATGATCTTCCCTTGTCATTCATGGGGCGTATAAGCTTAATTAAAATGAACATTTTTCCACGACTTTTATATCCCCTTCAAATGTTACCCCTCTGGTTATCCAAAAAATGAAAATGAAAAATGTTCAAAGCATCTGAAACCATCTCAAAGACTGTTAGAAGATGTTAATATTCCCCTTTTGAGTAACTGTAAATATATATTTTCACATTTTTCTTAGCTATAACAGATTACAATGGCATTAATTTTGTCATTTAAATTTCTCTCCCCAACACTCCCATTAGTCCCTATCAATGGTTATCACTGACATTTTATACTGTAAATTCAAGCTTCATTTAGTTGAATTAGAACCCTGCTGTAGTTTAAACTTTGATAATATGTGCTTTTCCTTTAATGGAACACCAGACACTAATGAAATTATTTAATAATTCCTCTGCTTTATTGTTTATGTCAAACCCCAACAGCATTTTATCAAGTTTTTGAAGTATCCAGGGCCAATAGGGGATAACGGCTAGGCAATTAACCTTTCAGTTAAACACAGCTCTGTAAACAAAGCTGATGAATATTAAAAGACAAGAATTAATGTGGCTTTGATAATTAACCTCTCAAATATTTATTTATGCAGAGCCAGTTCTGTTTCACTTTGCACACATCTTGATGCCAGTCTATTTTTTTTCTCATTTACAATTTTGAGGAGCCTAGGAGAGTTTTAAAGGTTCTCCCTGATTAAAAAAACATTATGAAGGATTTCTAGATAAAGTATTCAGCTGCATGACTTGGCATTGTGTTAACTACACATAGAGGCACACTTTCTAATATGTACATTTCAGGGATAGCCTGCTTCCTCTTTGCACCACAAGTGGGGTAATATGAATCAGCACCAACTTGTTATGACCTTGAGTCTGCATGTAAACAATTATAAAACCTGTTTTAAAACCTAACCATTAAGTGTGAATGTCACTTTCTCACAGGTTGTCTGTTTATGTTGCAGTGAAACTCTGCAGTGTCCTCAGAGTTTCTTTAACCTTTTATGACCTACAATAGAACAGATCCGCCAGGCCATATCTTTACATTTTTACATGCTATAGTGCCATTTTTTGGAATATTTCAATTTTCTATACATCCCAAATATTTATGAAAGAAATAGATAGTACCTACAGAAATTAGATAAAAAGTCCAATAATCCACAAAAAAAATTGAAAATCGTTTTTTATTTTTACATATTTTTCTACAAAACCCATAGCTGTATTCTTCAAAATTGTAAATGAGAAAAAGATGCACAGAGGCCTTTCAAACCACAGAAAATACATTTTGAGTCTGTTCATAACTTCATTTGTAAGATACACTCATTTTATAAACTGTAGGAAAAATGGAAAAAAATGAATACTGTGCAGAATTTGCAAAAAGACAGCATGTGCATCAAAATAAACTATTTTCAATAGTGTAATCAAAGATCTAAGTGTCTCTGGAACGTATACAGGAAGGTATAAAGTCAAACATGCAGTGGTTTCTGCTGTGCCGGGCCTAGGAGAATAAAACTACATTTCCCCGCAAGAATATGAGCGATTCGAGGGAAAATGATGTCACTTCTGGTTGCTGCAGGTAGTGGCTTCCATGAAATCATATGATAGTTCGTGTGACAACGTGATGACGGACAGTCCAATGTAGGAAGTGCTGTTAGCAGCTAATGAAAACAATGACCGCAAGGATTATAATGTTTTGTTGTTTGCGCTTTATATGCAATTCTACATGATTTCTGCGAACCTGTTGGCGGAAGGATATAGCGCTCTGGGGACATGTTGAATGCATGATATGTAAGTGTAAATTTTCTGGTCTTATATACAAAAAGAATTACTGCTCTCTCTTATTTGGATGCAGTTCAAGCATTATTACAATATGCGCATGCAAATGAGGACAAAGAGGTTAATTTTTAAGTTTAAAAATACAAAACATTCAAGAGCGTTTATTGTCATGTGCACAGTAAACCGTCAGTTACATTGAACAATGAAATTATTATTCTGCACTTATGCTCCAGCTCAATAACAATAAATATGAAAATAGATATAATCTAAGAAGAAGAGGAGAAAAAATCATCCATCCATCCATTCTCTTCCACTTATCCGGGGCCGGGTCGTAGGGGCAGCAGCCTAAGCAGAGAAGCCCAGGCTTCCCTCTCTCCAGCCACCTCCTCCAGCTCATCTGGGGGGACCTCAAGGGGTTCCCAGGCCAGCCGAGAGACATAATCTCCCCAGCGTGTCCTGGGTCTACCACGGGGCCTCCTCCTGGTGGGACATGCCCGGAACACCTCACGCAAGAGGCGACCAGGAGGCATCCTAATCAGATGCCCGAGCCACCTCAACTGGCTCCTTTCGATGTGGAGGAACAGCGGCTCTACTCAGAGCCCCTCCCGGATGGCCGCACTCCTCACCTTATCTCTAAGGGAGAGGCCAGCCACCCTTTGGAGGAAGCTCATTTCTGCCACTTGTATTTGCAATCTTATTCTTTCGGTCACTACCCAAAGCTCGTGACCATAGGTGAGGGTAGGAACTTAGATCAACCGATAAATCAACAGCTTCGCTTTTACACTCAGCTCTGTCTTCACCACGACAGACTGGTGCAGCGTCCGCATCACTGCAGAAGCAGCCCCGATCCGTCTGTCGATCTCCCTTTCCCTTCTCCCGTCACTCGTGAACAAGGCCCCAAGATACTTAAACTCCTCCACCTCAGAATCAGAATCAGAATCAGAAGGTTTTTATTGCCATATGGGTGAACAGGTTCACAGCATTAGGAAATTGCTGCGGTACTTCGTGCTTACAGAAAGAAACAAATAAGTATAAAAACTATAAGACAATATACAAGTATACAAGGCTGAGGCTGGTCCAGCATTCCATGACCAGGACGAAAACCGCATTGTTCCTCTTGGATCTGAGGTTCAACTGACGGGGGACCCTCCTTTCCAGCATGCTGGCATAGACCTTACCAGGGAGGCTGTGGAGTGTGATCCCCCGGAGGTTGGAGCACACCCTCCGGTCTCCCTTCTTAAAGATGGGGACCACCACCCCAGTCTGCCAATCCAGTGGCACTGCCCCAGAACTCCACGTGATGTTGCAGAGGCATGTCAACCAAGACAGCCCTACAACATCCAGAGCCTTCAGGAACTCTGGGCGAATCCCATCCACCCCAGCGGCCCTACCACCACCCTCGTCCCCAGACTCTGCTTCCACCTCAGAAGGCGTGTCAGTGGGATTCAGGAGGTCTTCCATGTATTCCTTCCACCATCTGACTATAGCCTCAGTTGAAGTCAACAGCAACCCACCTGTACTATAGACCGAGTGAGTGGAGCACCACTTTCCCCTCCTGAGTCGCCTGACGGTTTGCCAGAATCGCTTCAATGCTGTCCAAAAGTCTTTTTCCATAGCCTCACCAAACTCCTCCCACACCCGAGTTTAAAAAAAAAAAAAATAATAATAATAATAAATAAATAAATAATGAACGAACTTTAATAATAAAGGAATTTCCTCAAAAACAAAACAGAAAAAAGACAACCTGTTGTGGTTCACAGCCCTCTTGGACTATCTTACTCTTTCTCGCCCCTCTTTTTCTCTCTTGCTTTCTCTTCTCTTGGTGTGCTCACCTGTATCCAGGTTACCACCTAGCTTGACACAACCAAGTAACACAAACTGTTAACCTTTAGACAAATGTATATATATTGAAGCAAAAGGTTACTATATGCCAATGGGTAAAACAGACCAGTATGAAAAATTATTGATAAAGTCCTAAAAAAAAAAAAAACCCAGTTTGCCCCTACAGGCGGTCTTTATTATCCAAGCTCAGGTTGGTTAGCCATCACAGGTTTGTCTGTCTGTATCTGGAAGTCAGCACAGATATTCCTGTATATTATGCCGGCCACTTGGTTATGGCGTTTCATGTATGCCCTGCCTGCTATCATCTTGCACCCTGCTGTTAGGTGCTGAGTTTCTCAGGGGTATCTCTGCACAGCAGTGTCTTTCCCACCAACAGGATTCTGGAGCCAGTGCCTTAATTTGAACCATTAGGCGGGTTTTCCACTGCGGAAACACTCGGTGCTCGGCCTAAAAAGGGGTTCAACTCCGGCCCCGCACACTAGCTGGTCTCGAACCAAGAACGCGTGATGAAAGCGGCAGAAGGGCGTGACTCTGCCATCTCAACATCAAGTTTTCTACCATATTACATGTGTATTACATGAGAAAAGTGAAGCGATTTTCACAGCTGTGAATTAGGTTGGGCTCTAAGGCTGAGCTTGCTGCTTTGTATCAGTTCATATCACAGATAAAAGGACACAAAGTGCGTACTTGTCATCTTGCTCTAGTCTGTGTTTACCTCTGTGCTGCACACAGATGCTGCAGTAGTTTGGTTTGGACCGTAAAATGTGTTCGCAGCACAAGAAAGGGGAGCGTGTTCTCCCACATTCGTGTGCTTCAGCTTCTGTGTCCACACGAGGACCCGCCCACGCTCATACGTAAAGGAGCAGTTCACAGAAACGCGGGCCCTTTCTTAAGCGTTCTTCAGCACGAGCACTGGCACGAGCACCGGCTCCTCGGTGGTGCGAAAGTAGCAAGCCTGCACCTGGGGTCTTGCCTGGTGTGGTACACCCCAGCCTCTATTGATATTGTTCTTAGAGCTTGTTTCTACACTGCCATGATTAGTGCCTCTGTGTTGTCTGTTAGTCCAGTTTTGTGAAGCCATTGGTAGGATTTTTCTATGTCAGCCACTTCTTCTATCTGCCTGGTGGAACATGCTGTATAGAGGCCTGTCTTTCCATGATGGGTCCTGTTCTTTCTCCTCTTCTTTCTCAGGTGAAACCCTCCATGCATGGTAAGGAGCTTTCTTGTCTTGACATCAGTGGCTTCCATCTCCTCCTTTGGGCAGCTTATTATCTCAGCAGGGTATCTGACAACTGGCAGGGCATAGGTGTTGATAGCCCAGATCTTGTTCTTCCCATTCAGCTGACTCTTCAGGACTTGCCTTACCCTCTGCAGGCACTTGGAGGTTGCAGCTTTCCTAGCGGCCTCTTCATGGTTCCCATTTGCCTGTGGGATTCCAAGTTACTTGTACCTGTGCTCAGTCTCTGCAATGTTGCCTTCTGGTAGTGCAACCGCCTCAGTTCTGACTACTATTCCTCTCTTAGTTACCATCCCACTACACTTCTCCAGTCCAAATGACATTCCAATATCACTGCTGTAGATCCGTGTGGTGTGGATCAGTGAATTGGTATCTCATTCACTCTTGGCATACAGCTTGATGTCATCCATGTAGGTGGCTGATGTTTGCTCCATTCCATACTCGGTATACGTAGCCTCAGGATTCAGTAGATTCAGGCCTATGCATCTCCAAGTTCATTGGTTGATCGGGTACAAACCACCACAGAAGAAGACATGACACTTGATGCTGACTTGTGCGATGATTCTAGTGTTGTTTTCCACATTGGTAAATGGCAGAGGTGGGAAGTAACGAAGTACAAATACTTCGTTACTGTACTTAAGTAGATTTTTCAGGTATCTGTACTTTACTTAAGTATTTATTTTTCTGACTACTTTTTACTTTTACTCCCTACATTTTTACACAAGTATCTGTACTTTCTACTTCTTACATTTTCAAACAGACTCGTTACTTTTTAACACGTCAGAGAGAAGTTTGCATTTCCGGTCAGTGCGCCGTCAAACATCAAACGATCTGAGCCTAAACGGAGGAATAATAACACATTAGAGACAATCGTACTGGCGTATCCTCCATCACCGGGGCTTATCTCGTACAAAGGGATTAAATACGCAAACCCATATAATTAATGTCTCATTTATAGCGCTATAATCAGGGGTCACAGCGGGCCGGACCGAGTCCGTAAGTTGCGCTGCGGCACATAAACAGCTTAGCTAGCGCTACTGAAGAGGAGCGAGCATGAAGGGAGTAACGTGTGGCAGGTAAATGCAACGTTTCTAAATGCTCAACAAATATCAGCAAACACACAAAGTGTGTGCAGTTTGTTACACAGCTAGCTAAAAGAAGAGCTGCTGTATTTCAGGGAGAGCAAAGAGAGAGAAGTTCACTCAGAGATGGAGAAAGAGGAAGGAGAGGAAGAAGAGAGGTTAGAATTAAAGGTAAGGACTGGAAAAAAAACTGAAGTATGCTGACGTTGTGTAATTCAAAGATTCTATGAAAATACTGCAGTTTAGGTTAGCTTGTTGTACTGTATTTACAGTAAGACTCTGTGTTGGACTGGAGCACAGTGTTTGTGTTCATGGTCAGAGTTACAGGTTACATCAGTGCAGCAGAGATGAGTCTGAATCAAAGCTGCTGATGCTGAGATTCATTCACTGAATCCAACATTTCTACAGCCTGTATGCTGTCAGTGTAGGGGATGGAGATCAGCTCAGAGAGCTGTGAAATACTGGGTTACATCTTTGTGAGTTCACTTCATCCACACAGAGCAGTAAACCTCAGAGCAGCAGCAGCAGGTCAGCTGATCACAGCCTGCACACCAACATCATTTACTGGAGCTCACAATAGAAAGCTGTGATTCTTCTCCCCATGCAGAGCCACTACAGCTGATCTTAGGGTTCTTCCACCTTCTGAATCCCACTGTAACCCCTGAGTATCCTCATGTTGGTGTTTAGGTGGAGGCACAGTCACCCTCTACTATGGAGGACACAGAGAACAGAGCTGTGTTTAAATTCCCTTTCACAGTTTGTGGCCTACATAACAGTTTCAAGCTGAGTGCATTCATTAGAATTAAAATTTAGATTGGAATAACGTTTGTATTCTCATGTAATATTATTTTATATTATTACAATAATATATAATGAGGTTTGGTTAGTTTTACACAAAAATAGCAGGTAGAAACATCCTCCAAAGAATTACTTTTACTTTCTTACTTTGAGTACATTTCAGAGCCTGTACTTTTTTACTTTTACTTAAGTAGAGAAGTTGAACCAGTACTTCGACTTTTACTAAAGTATTTTTTAACATAAGTACTTGTACTTCTACTTAAGTACAGAATGTCAGTACTTTTGCCACCTCTGGTAAATGGTAAATGGACTAGTGCTTTGTCAAGTGAGTTGAGATCTTGGTTACCCGATAGCCTATGCCCGGTACTGTATGGACAATCATAATTCAGATTTATAGAATAGTTAAAGGATGATTTACATGATGTAGAATCAAATGATAAGAGTGTGTGTAACACAGAGATGATCTGCATGCAATGTATTAAGGAAACTGCAAAATCACTGAGCTAGGGGTAAAGGGGAAAAACAAGCTGAAAATAGTCTTAAATGGAAAGTACCTAACAAACCCATGTGTTAACAAGAAATGAAGTAATGTCTAAGCCAAATACCATAATTGGAAATTGGACGGTGGAGTGATAGTTTGTCATGATGATGTTTGGAAACTAAGGTGGGTCTTAGAAATAAACTATAAAGCCTGATGCACAGAAGCATCAAACAAGAATTTCAGGAGCATCTTCCAGGCACCAGGATTAAGCTGAGAGGACCGAGCCAAACCATCTGCAGGATTCTTAATTCGACTTTGGACAGTTCTGAGTGCGTTCTCCCTGCTGATAGTGAAGAGGATTATAGCCTCACTGTGGATTTCTATCTTTGGGACTTTGTTCTGAGACACGGAGGATTTCTGTGGGAGCAGCGAGGATTGTAATAGGGGACAGTTAACAGAAGAACAGAAGAATCTTAATTTTCGGACTTCTCCTTTTTTCCCCGCTTCACTGAGGCAGTTCAACGGACTGGACTTTGGGTGTGGTCACTTCAGCCAGTGACTCACTCAGTCAGTCTTTCTAAAAAGGATTTATGGACAAAATTGGACATTTTCAAGCTCCCTCTGCAACAACCCAGCTCATTAGTATTCATGATTGAGATCTAGTAATTCTGAAAATTATGCTCTAAGATTGATTATATTGATTTTGAGTTTTGAATTTTAAGTTGATACTGAATTTTAAGAATTGATGAGGATTGATTTTGAGCTATTGCAACTGCTTGAGCTGATACCTGTAAAATAAAATTTGACTCTAAAAAGTCAGAGTAATTCTTCTGAGAAATATTTTCCCATTTTTGGTGCATTTAAGTCTCATGCAATAGTAAAACGCTAGGCAAGTTAAGCTCTAACATCTAGCTCTGATTTAGTCACACTAGTCTACTGAAATCCACTTAATTTTCACTTATGTCCCTTGGGCTTTTTTGCCTAGCCTATAAACTTTGACCTGGCACGTTTCCAAGAGCTCTGATTAATTAGGGGTGAGCCTCCATAACTGACGGGATTGAGTCTCTGCACCAGGAGCCTCCCTGACCGGGAGCACCGAGGATCAGAGGAAGCGGCGCAGACGTCAGGATTAACGGAGGTTAGAAGCCAGGCGAATCACCCTGCCACAGCTTTAAGTAGTGCCACATGGTATCAGTTGGGGTAATACTCCGCCAGGACCCTATGATACGGAGAAGCTGTCACAGTTATACCTGTGGGATCTAACAGCTTATAAGTATCTTGCCCAAGGATACATTAGCACACAGCCTGGAGTAGCCAGGAATTGAACCACCGACCTTCCGATCAGTAGGTGACCTGCTCTACCCCGGGAGCTACAGCCACCCTATATTTCCACTGAGTTCTTGATGAAGGCTCTTAGGGTCCTGTTGATCTTGTACAGTTTTAGGCATTCCAGGATCCATGTGTGTCATCGAGTCATAGGCTCTCTTGTAGTCAATCCAGGCAGTGCACAGGTTGGTCAGTTGGGTCTTACAGTCTCGAGTGACTGCTCTATCTGCCAGTAGCTGGTAGTTTTGCTCACCTGGTCTCTCTGCCTATTCTTTCTGGACCTTGCTCATCTTAGCTGCTATGATGCCTGACAGGAGTTTCCATGTTGTACTGAGGCAGGTTATGGAACGGCATTTGGATGGGACCAGTCCATTCTGGGGGCCCTTGGGGATCAGGACCATTCGGCCTTCAGCTAGCCATTCTGGGTGTGTCTCAGCCTCTAGCAGCTGGTTCATTTGTGCTGCCAGGTGCTTCTTTAGCCAGTAGGTGTGAATCATGTCAGGGCCTAGTGCCATTCAGCTCTTCATGTGAACCTTTCCTGGATGTCTGTCACTGTGATGGTTACCGTGGCCTGTTCAGGGAGGTTGCTGTGGTCTGCTCTTAGATCTACTAGCCACTGAGCATTGGTGTTGTGTGACACATCCTTCTCCCATATGCTCTTCCAGTATTGCTCCGTCTCAAGCCTTGGTGGGGGTGCTGTTCTCATATTGTTCCCCTGCCACTGAGAGTATACCTTGGAGAACATCAGGTTTTGTTTCCTGGCTTCTATCTCCCTGGTATACCTCTACATCTTCTAGTAGCTCTTCAGAGAGTACTTAACGTAGTCTTGGTAGTCAGCGTCGAGGGTTCAAGTTCTCCTTCTTAGCCATGATCTTATCTTTCAGGTCAGCTGCTATGGTATTCAGTGTACGTCTTGTTATTATTGGGGCTTGGTACCCAGTCTCGGAGTGTGGGGATGATGAAATCTCCCCACTGACCTGACGTCCTGGCTACCTCTTGCTGTAGCATTTGTGTTGTGCCTCGTCAATCTCTAGTTGTGATAGCAGTTCTTCTTTTGTATATTGGAACACTGAGCCACAAGTTGTTTTGCTGTCAGTTTGGATGTTGGGTTTTGAAGAATCCATAGGTCCCACATCCTCACGTAACCCCTCTTGCTTTCCACTTATGCCGTAAGGTCCTGGTAACAGTAGCCCACTTATCGTCAGAATGCCCTTGTTCCTCAACACCTGATGCGAACCTTGGTAATCCAGGCAACGTCCGAGTGCGTATGGCTTCAATCATGTATCTCTCACTCATATTCTGAGGTAGGCTTGGTTAACTTACTGGAAGTATGCCCTGGTCTGGATTCAAACGAACCCCCGACCTCCAATATATATATATATATATATATATATATATATATATATATATATATATATATATATATATATACACACACACACACACACACACACACACACACAATCTCCTCCCATCAAGGATAGGGTGGAGGCTGGTCATGAGCAGGAAAAAGTAGAGGGTGAGGCTGAAAAGAATAGTGAAAATGATGGAAGTGAATCTGAAAGTGAAGATAAGGAAGGACAGTGAGGCTGGAGAGGAAAATACTGCAAAGGAGGAGTCTGAACTGGCTTCAAAAGAGTAGGACTCTGCGGCTAAGGATAAGAAAGGGGAGGAAAATGAATGAATTGAATTCCTTGTGTAACTAAAATAATAAAATAAGCAATATTTGCAGCCCTATATTAGACAGACTTTATGCTTAACTGCTGGTGACACTAACACTATAAACTGGTGTGTTCAATGGAAGTTCACTGAAGTGTTGCTACTTGTGTACTTGTCGCATGGTTAAACCTACAACGGCTGTTAAATTTATTGCATCTTTTGTTGTGGAAACTGAGAGGCCCTTCCTTTTTTTACATACCGTGGCGCTTACTTCCTTGTTTTTCACATCTTGTAAAAACATCCTTGATGCCATTGTTCCATTGAAAACCACACAGCTTAGGCCAAAACCTGAGCTGTGGGTAAATGATATAACTCGTGCTGTCAGACGAGAATGTAGGAAGACAGAACGCAAATGGAAGAAGGATAAACTGTAAGTGTCTCATGATGCTCTTAAGGAAAGCTGGTGTAGCTATCAGAGAGCTGTGAAGGCTGAAAAAACTAAGCATCTCACTGGTATTATTTTAAATAATGCTCACAAACCTCATGTTTTGTTTAATGTAACTAAATCTTATCTTAAATCCCCACAATACAAATCTTTTAATTCTCCTTCAGCCTCCTGTGAAAAAGTTCTCCAGTTCTTTGTGGATAAGGTTGCTATGATCTGAACAAACATCTTGGCTCTGACTTTTGATCCGTCTGTTTCTGTTAAATGCCCTGCTGTTTTCAACTTCATTTTGAACCGGTGTCTCTCCCTTTGGTTGAGAAAATAATTTCTGAGCCTCAGCCTGTCCCACCAATATTATTCCGACTCGCTTATTCAGGGAAGTTTGGGACACCATCAGGCCCAATATACAGTCTATTATAAACAGTAGTCTTGTTTCTGGTGTTGTTCCCTTATACTTTAAGCAAGCAGTGGTGCAGGCTTTGATGAAAAAAGCAAATCTGGACACCTCAGTGCTTTCTAATTTTCGCCCAATCTCCCAAGATTTTGGAGAAAGCGGTTCTTCTGCAGTTCCAACCTTTTTTAGATACAAATAAGATCCTTGAGATGTTTCAGTCTGGTTTTAAGGCATTTCACAGCACAGAATCAGCTATTTTAAGAGTTTTTAATGATTTATTGGCTACAGACTCTTGGGATTCTGTTATTTTAATGCTTGTAGATCTCACAGCTGTCTTTGACACTGTTGACCACAGTATTCTCATTTCTCGCCTGGAGCACTGTGTGGGGGTAAAAGTCAAAGCTTTGAAGTGTTTTAAGTCATACCTGTCTGAAGGAAGTTTTAGAGTCAGTTTTGGAGGCTCAACTTCTTCATCTGTCCTGCTTTTATGTGGAGTTCCACAGGGCTCTGTTTTGGGGCCGATCCTTTTTTCTTTATATCTACTTCCCTTAGGATTGATATTGAAAAAATATGGTATCTTTTTCCATTTCTACACTGATGATTCCCAAATCTATCTGCACCTGAGAAGAAACGATGGCAGTTCTCTGAAAATATTAATTGAATGTCTTAATGACATTAAAGCCTGGATGGCTTTAAACTTTTTTACATTTTAATGAAAGCAAGACTGAGGTCATGATATTTAGACCCAGTAGTTGAAGCAGCAAAATTGGACCTGGGCCCACTTGATCCTTGTGTGAGGCCCATGGTAAATAACCTTGGTGTGAAAATTGACAGTGATCTAAAGCTGGAGAAACAGATAAACTCTGTGGTGAGATCAGGCTTTTACCAACCAAGGCTCCTTTCTAAGGTCAAGCCCTTCTTATCTTTTAGTGATTTTGAAAGAGTTATACACGCTTTTATTTCTACTCGACTTGACTAGTGTAATGCCCTGTACGTTGGTATAAACCAGTCCTCTCTCTCATGCCTTCAATTGGGCCAGAATGCAGCTGCTTGCCTTCTTACTGGAACTTCTAAAACTGAGCATGTCTCCCCTGTGCTAGCCTTCCCTTCTGCAGGCCAGATACTTCTCAGTGTTCCTAAAACTAGGCTCAAGAGCAGGGGGGGCAGAATTTTCTCAGCCATAGCTCCGAAACTATGGAACGAGTTGCCCCGTTATGTTAGGTCAGCTTCTACCGTGCATGTTTTTAAAGTGCATCTTAAAACTATTTAGTATTTTTATTCTTTGGCCTTCAAATCAGAGTGAGAGCTATCTCTCTGAGCTGTTGTATTATTTTATAATCTTGTGATTTCTTACATATATTTTAGATGTGTGTGTTTTGTTGTATTTATTTTATCTTATTTTCCCTGTGTACAGCCCTTTGGTTAACTCTGTTATTTTTAAATATGCTTTATAAATAAATTTGGATTTGGATTTGTGTGATTACAGATGCAGAGTTGTGTTTCCCAGGCTGCCCCTGAACACATCCTAAAGCCTTCAGCCTGCAGCAGATAGAAGAAAGTGTGCTGCTGTCCCTGTGCAAGAAGATGCTGTTGCTGCTGCTCCACAGAAACAAACAGATTTGGATGGGGGAATTTATGGTGCCAGAGCTTTTTGTTAGACATATGAATTCAATTCAATTCAATTCAATTCAATTCAATTTTATTTATATAGCGCCAAATCACAACAAACTGTCGCCTCAAGGCGCTTTGTATTGTGGGTAAAGACCCTACAATAATACAGAGAAATATGAATCTCTGACATTTCCTAAAAACTAAACTAACAGATGAAGCAGTGATTTATGTCCAGAGATGCAAACAGAAGCTGAAGCAGTTTCTTGCTCAGTGAGTCAAACACAGTTCTCAGTGTTTCCCACACTTTTACACTCTTTCTGTGAAGTGGATGGGATGTATAAAGATGTTTTTATAACTCCAAAACTTGAATTTAACTGACTGGTTTCCTTAGTTTGGTTCATGTAAATAATGATTTTGAACTTAACTGTCTAAAACTGGTGTTTGAATGTCTGAACTGTTGTTAAAGTTGAAATGTTGTAGATGAATAAAGTTTTGAAGTTTTGAAGTCATTGTTCAGTGAACATCACACTGATGGGCTGCAACAAGCTCACTTTTTATTGAGGATTTCATTATAAAACATCAACTTTGCTTCAATGTTCCAGTGTAAACATTTATAATCTTAAAAAAGATCAGCCTTCACTGATAGATGATGGCTCTCTGACAGCCACAGCAGAGTTACTATTAATATAAACCCACTTTTACTCTAACATTTAACATTTAACCGGTGAGTTTCTGCTGCTGTTTGTGTATAAAAACATTTTTGTATACACTATATTTGAACATATTTTGAATAATATCAACATTTAGCAATAGACCTGAAAAAAAAATGAACTTGTGTCAGTTAAATATTTTGTGTATTCAGTGCTGCTGACATTCCACTGTTTTACTCTGCTGTCAGTGTACTGGTGAGAAGCATCCACATGATAATCTGGAGGAGGCTGGGAAATTTGTGAAATGAGACTGATTAATTGATCATCAGCATACTGCAAAACTGTGCTTGGAACATTTAAGTGTTGCAAGTCTTCTGCTAGACTTGGTTAAGGATGCTGGGGCTTTGGAAGAACCCTTGGGGAAGAGACCTGTAAATGTATTGCTGGTTCTGATATGTGAAAGCAAAGAGATACTGAGAGTCGGGGAGCAGTGGGAGGCCAGAAAAAAAAAAGCTGAACACAAATCAATCACTCCAGTCTTCACCAACCCCTCTATTGTAGGCCTGATACCTTCAATCACAAAACAGAGCAGAGTCAATGGTAGCTGTTTTATTGAACAAAGAGTTCAGCTAAGAGTAAAAAAGCAAAGCTGACATGATCTGTGGTCCTCCTGCACCAACTAGTCTCTCTTGCTCTCTCTCTCTCCCTCCTTTTGTTGTGTGTGTGTCTGTGTGGATGTGTAGGTGGATGTTGTGTTCTAGAGGTGGAGCATGCTAGAGTTCTCTGCCCTGGCGAACGCACACCTGAGCCACATGCCAAATCACTCACCTGAGGGCTACAAAAGGATGGAGAGTCTTCTCAGTTGCTGTTGGATCATTGCACTTTTGTGGTGCTCTCAAGCTTGGTAGTAAAATGTGACGTTAGTATATTAGTGTGCTTACTCATGGCCATCCCTTTGCTAGGAATCCCGCACCACTTTGGGCCCATGGAGAGAGGTAGCTGCAGGAGAGACGTCGCAGGGACAGGCAAAATTGCCTCAAGGAGGACTAAACCTTCTTTGTTAAATAAGCTACTGTTCAAAACCATATCAATGTGCTCTACACTTGTGTCCAAGCCTTCGCCGAGTCTTGACCAAAGCTACCTGGGGTTTGTGCCTTAAGTGCATGCGGGTCAGCAAGTATCTAAGGAAAGCAGTGACGAAGACTTGGGTCATTCACAATTATCAACATTTTCCAAAGAGCACAAAGAGTACTCTTTTTCTGCCCCCCCCCCCCCAAAAAAAAGAATGTGTACAAAGAAAATGTTTATCATTTTTTATAGGGATTGCACGATACCACTTTTTTATGTCCGATTCCGATATTTATAAACCTGACATGCACCTCGAGAAATCTAACTACACATCCAAAAAAACTGATTACTGCTTTCCAGTTACATCTTAGGCCCCATCACGCAATTAACAAGCAGGAGCGGCATTTAGTGGTTAGCATTAGCTTACTAATTAGCATTAGCGTTAGCGCTGGGCTGAAAAATATTTCTTGCTTGAACCCTGTAGTTACCATGGCTACCAATGACGGCAGATACATAAGTTGTTTCTCCACCATTAGTACATTGAGCTAGTGGTGGGCAGATTGATCCTAATATCAATAATATGGATGCCAACGTTGGTATTGGTATTGATCAATATCAGTGTAATGAGATCGATACTTTGGCTTCAGTTTCTCTCCTGTATGCAGTGCTGCGGTTTCATCAAAGAGCTGACTGTCTAAGTGTCGCTCCTGTCACAGCACAGAGCACTTTGCTCCTCCCCTCCCCACAGTGTTTTGTTATACTGTCATGTGACACATAACATATTTTATTTGGGAAAAAAAAGGAATTTGCTATGAAACATTTAAAGAAAATTTAAATTTAAATTTGTACAACTTTGTACAACAAATTTGCTGCCTCACAGTTAGAATACCATCTGGAAGGCCTGGGTTCGATTCCACCTTGGCCCAGGTCTCTCCCTCTCTCTGTGTGGAGTTTGCATGTTCTCCCCGTGCTTGCGTGGGTTTCCTCCGGGTACTCCGGTTTCCTCCCACATTCCAAAGACATGCACTTACTGGGGTTAGGTTAATTGGCTAATCTAAATTGCCCATAGGTGTGAATGTGAGTGTGAAAGGTTGTTCGTCTTTCTGTGTTGGCCCTGTGACAGGCCGGCAACCTGTTCAGGGTGTACCCTGCCTCTCGCCCTATGACAGCTGGGATAGGCTCCAGCCCCCCCGCGACCCTGACCAGGATAAGCGGAAGCGAATGGATGGATGGATGGATTTGTACAACTTGTTTATTTAAGAAAAAATCTAGACAATTAGTGAATGAAGGGACATTTTTAATAAAAATTTTGTATTATACTCTCTGAATGATCTACCGGGAAAAAAAGTTTGCATTTGTTCTTGAGTGATGATTTCGTACACTTAATTTATGAAAAAGAAAAAAAAAATCCAGACATCAATGTATGGGGAAAATTGTTTTGTTAATGTTCTATTGTTTCAAAAGAATATCTTTTATCTTTTATTTATTCTATCCTGGGTTTTATCTAATTAATGATCCAAAGGAAAAAAATCTCACACCAGTTAAACTTCATGAAAATTCTTCATAATTATTAAAAAGTATCTGTATCAGTATCGGTGATAATGGCTGATAGGTTCAGATCATTTTAAAAACTCAGAGAAAAAACACACAACTCTTTTGAACTTGCGCAAGGAGGAGAGATCCGTTCCTTGAACTCAGCTCTCAGCTGAGGGGAAGTTATCTGTCCTGGCGAACTGCTTCCTGCGCAGCGCTTTTATTCGGATTTTCACAATAAGATCACGTGGGTTACATCAAACACAGTTTACAGCATGTAATAAACAACATTCTTGGCTTTTTCCTTACCATATATGGTCGTAAGCATACTGTGACATGTGCGCATGTAACATGGCGTATACGAGACACGTATCCTATATGTGTTCTCTGCAGGCTGAGAGCAGCCTGCAGGTAACTACAACTTCCTTTGTAAAAAATGTCACCACGTGTTCCCATTTCAAACATAAAAACAACAGTATCATATGTACATAAAACAACTTATAGAAAATATACAAACAGAAGATATGATAATTTATAATAAACAGAATGGAATTTATACCATAACTCCAACATTTCCCCCCTGTTTATCATAACTTCACTGGCATCTTTTTTCCACGCCCCACCACTTGCTTGCACATTTTCAGTGTGGGTTTCATTCATTGCCAGATATATACATATTTACAAAATATCCTCAGGCATTTCAGCGTCTTGGTCGACCATCTGAAGCTGCAAATATGACACAACATAACCAGTAAAAATCTTTGTTATCATGGACCTGATGCAGGGCAGAATACACATTGTAAACACACAAATCAACACTAACACACACAAACAGGAGTCAGGCATTTCAACAATACCTGCCACCAAGTTCCCGCATTTAGCCAGGAAAACCAATCACTTTGGTTTCCCTGAGTGTGCTGTTGTACATATTTCTGTAATTCAGTCAGTCTGTCGAGTGCCTCCCTTATGGCTCCACCAGCATTATCTTCATCTGGGATGTAAGTACAACATGTCTTACCAATGATCTTACACACGCCACCCTGGGAAGCTGTCCAAAGATCTAATACTATCCTGTTTTGCATCACCATTGCTCTGAGTGAACTTAACTCTTTTAAAGTTCCTTGTCCTAGAGCTATGGTTGTATTTACCAGACGTAATAGTGCATAGCGATTTATTTCCACTTGGTCACGCACAAATCCCAGTCCAATTCCTGGAAAGATAGACTGGGCAATCTTCGCTCCGACTCCCCAAATCCGGAGCTCCTCTGGGACTTCTGAATGGCTCGTGAGCCACTCTCCAACCTGTCGCTTCGTCTTGTGATGTGGATGACTGGCCTGGTACTGCATGAAAAAGACATGATCTGACACATATGCAACACTACACAAGCCTCCCCAATCTGGGGGAAGGGACACGTATGCTTTGTGACCACAGATGAAATACCAATCCGCTAACACTCTTTTTCCCTTGGGTCCTGGTGCTACTCGTGAGCACTGACTCAGCTCTCCAGTGTCCATCTGTATTCTGTAGGCCAGGTCAGACTGACATTCCTTCCTCCGTCCAGTTAGATTATTATAACAAGCAATATTTTTGAGGCAGGTCAGGCATTGTCTCTCATCTGTTGGTGAACAGTAGGAATAGGTAGCATTACAAAGAGTAGCTGGTAATCTACCCACCTTGATGGTTCCATTTGCTATAACACATGCTGGAAAAGCTTTCTCTGGCAAATGAGTCAACATCAGTACCTCAGGAAGGGGGTTAGCTAACTGGGGCCAAGTGAGCAAATCTGTTAACATAGAACAGTTTCTATTAATGGGAGAACTTATCCCCTTTACGTTAAGAATTGAGGTAAAATTTGCTTCACTCCATTTAGCTCTTCTCCCTGGATGTGTAGCCAACCCATAGAGACACCATGAGTGCTCCCAGCTAACATTGTAAGGCCTCAGTCCAGTATTGTGTCCTGCCACTGGCATATGTGCACACACATAACAATTTGTCCAATTATTAACATGAGCTGTGACGTTCATTAACTGCCACCATTCATTGGTTGCATATTCATGTGGGTACTGGGTGTAATTTAATGAAGATGTTCCTCCTAAAATTAGCAGTGTGCTCACGCTGA
Organism: Archocentrus centrarchus; assembly: GCF_007364275.1. Classification (NCBI taxonomy): domain Eukaryota; kingdom Metazoa; phylum Chordata; class Actinopteri; order Cichliformes; family Cichlidae; genus Archocentrus; species Archocentrus centrarchus. The sequence continues at coordinate 1,949,555 of NW_022060276.1, read as the reverse complement.
AAATAATTATGAGGCTGCAGAAGGGCGCCATTCTAAAGGAGTAGGGATCAGTTGTTTTCTTCACTGGGTTGAGACGAAAAAACCACTATAAGGAATTTCCCCCTTTGTAACCAGACTCCGAAGTAAGTGGCTCCACCTTCTTGCAGTGACTCAGATGAATCCACGTAGATCTTTCAGCGATTTTCACTGCTGTTGGTGTGGTCAGTAGAACTTGATATGGACCGTCCCACCTCGGGTTTGACCAGCACTTCCGTTTGATGACCTTGACCAGCACCCAGTCTCCTGGCTGTATCAGTGGCACCTGTGGAGAGAAAGAAGATGCTTCTGGCAGTTTACTAGCATCAATTACTTGTTTACTTTGTAAAAATTTCCTCATCCAGTCACTCAAATCACAGCTCTCTTCTGCCTTTTCTTCCTCCGTATATACAGGCAGCCTGAATGGTCTGCCATATAATATTTCATACGGAGTAAGTCCTAATTCTGATGGTGTTATGCGCATGTACATTTTCACTAGGTCTATACAGTCCACCCAAGGTCTCCCCGTTTCTGCCATGCTTTTCCTCAACCTATTTTTTATCGTCCCATTTGTTCTTTCCACTAACCCTGCACTCTGCGGGTGGTATGCACAATGGTTCTTCAGTTCAATGCCTAAATTTTGAGACACCTTAGATACTATCTCATTTACAAAGTGTGGTCCATTATCACTCCACAGCTTCTCTGGAATGCCATAATTAGGAATTATGGTCTTACATAAGGCTTTTGCAACCGTCAGTGCATCCGCTTTTGCCGATGGAATAATTTCAACCCATTTTGTAAAAGGATCTACAAGTACTAAACAGTACTTGTAAGTCCTACATTGATTCAGTTCTATGAAATCCATGTGAAGGAACTGAAAAGGATAACAAGGTGTTGGAAATCTACCCCTTCTTGGTCTCAGATTACCCTGTGGATTATTTTTACAGCAAGTTAAACATGCTCTACAAAAATTTTTTGAATAGTTATTAAAGCCTTTTGCATAAAAGTATTTACTTATTGTCTGTACCATCCCTCCTGTTGAGAAATGGCAAGGCCCATGACTCAATAATGCTGCAGTTTTGAACAGGGCTTTAGGGAGTACCGGTTTATCATTAATATGATAAATGTTATCCTTCAATGTCGCACCATCCCTAAGCCACTGCTCTATTTCTGCTTTCGGGGCTTGTGTTTGCATGTCCTGTAAAACCTCCTGGCTTATTGGCTCTTGTATATGTAAGTATATGTCGCTGTGGCCATAAAGGCCCTGTGCCGCTTCCTTAGCTATCTTATCTGCAAAGGCATTTCCTAAGGTGACAGAATCTTTGCCCGCAGTGTGGGCTGCACATTTACAGATAGCTATGTTTTTGGGTTTCATAATAGCTAAGAGCAACTGTTTTAATAATGTAGCATGTTTCACTGGCTGACCTGTAGACGTCTGCATTCCCCTTCTTGCCCACTGGGCTGCAAAAAGATGCACTGTTGAAAATGCATATTGGCTATCTGTATAAATTGTCACAGTCTTATCCTTATAAAATAAGCAGGCTTCTATGAGAGCTATAAGTTCCGCTGCTTGGGCTGAAAGATGAGATGGTAGTTGTTCTGCCTTAATGATTTGTTTATCAGTTTCTACTGCATACCCCGTTTCTGTAATACCTCTGTCATTTTTCCTGCTTGACCCATCTATATACACCACGTCGCCTTCTGTTAATGGCGTATCTGACAAATCCTCCCTTGGTTTACTATTTTGCTCTGTTATAGCTTTACAATCATGTGGTTCTCCATCTTCTGGAGTAGGAAGCAATGTAGCAGGATTCAAGGAAGTACAGCGCTCAATTGTAATATGAGGCTGAGATAGTAGCAGAGCAATACAGCTTAAATGTCTCGCTGGTGAAAGGAAAGTCATCTTACTTTGTAATAACAGAACTGAGACCGCGTGTGGTACTTTCAATGTCAGTGGATGAAACAAAACTAACTCACTCGAAGATTCCACTGACATTGCTGCTGCACATACCGCTTGCACACAAGGTGGGAGTGCTCTTGACACTGCATCTAAACGTTTAGAATAATAAGCAATGGGTCGCAGTTTGTCACCAAAGGGTTGCAACAAGGCTGAAGTCATAAAACCATTTTTACAATCTACAGTTTGAACAAACTGTTTAGAATAATCTGGTAAGGGCAGAATTATTTCTGTAGTTAAAGCTTGCTTAATATCAGTAAATGCCTGTTCAGCTTCTAGAGTCCATTTTACATTTTCAGACATTGCCATGGGCACATCATGTATAACTGATAACAATGGTTGTGTCATTTGTGCATAGTTTGGAACCCAGGCTCTACAGTAATTGCATAAGCCTAAAAATGCCAACATCTGTTTCTTTGTCTGTGGTTTGGGTGCTTGCATGATGGCTGTTTTCCGAGACTCCAGAAGCTTTCGCCCTTGCTGTGAAAGAATGTGTCCCAAATACCTTACTTCCCTTTGCACCCACTGCAGTTTCTCCAAACTGACTTTGTTTCCTGTTTTTGCCAGGTGTTGTAACACTTCTAATGACTGCGTTCTACAATGGTAAATGGACTAGCTCTTATATAGCGCTTTTCTACTCAGTCAGAGCACTCAAAGCGCTATTACAACATGTTTACATTCACCCATGCACTCCCATTCATACAAGCACTTCCATGTTTTTGCTAAGCTAAGTGCTTTTAATTAACTATCATTCATACACATTCATACTCCGACGGGACGGTCGGAGAGCAACTTGGGGTTAAGTATCTTGCCCAAGGATACATTGGCATGTAGCCTGGAGTAGCCAGGAATCGAACCGCTGACCTTCTGATCAGTAGGTGACCTGCTCTACCTACTGAGCTACAGCCACCCTCTGTGTCTGATGCTATGAGAATGTCATCCACATAAGTCAATACTTGGGAATTTTTTGCTATTGACAGCTGCGACATGCAATTTGCAATAGCTTGTGAAAAAATTGTGGGGCTATCCGTGAACCCTTGAGCCATACGCGTGTAACAGAATTTTTTTCCCTTGTAGGTAAAGGCAAACCAGTCCTGTGAATCCTCATGTAAAGGAATCGAGAAAAAAGCATTACTGAGATCCACAACCGTAAACCATTTTTTGTCAGGGGTCAACTGATTTAGCAGTGTATGTGGGTCTGGAACACAGGGTGCTCTAGTTTGTACAGCTTGATTCACAGCTCTTAAATCCTGCACTAGACGCCATTTATCTGTACCTTGTTTCCTTACTGGGAATATAGGGGTATTACAACGAGCATCAGGTTTTTCAATCAGTATGCCTGCCTTCAGCATCTCCATGATTACTGGCTCTATCCCTGCCTGTGCATCTGGTTTAAGTGGATATTGACGTACATAAGGTCTGTAATCAGATTTTGGTTTAATAATTACTGGGTCAGCGGTACTTAATAATCCTACGTCTGCTGCTCCCTTTGACCACAAACTATCAGGAAGTATTTGTAATTCTGGGAAATTTTCTATGTTTACCATAGATCAGGCTGATGTAGAGCTATTTGTGTGTTCATGGACTTTAGTCATGACTGTCCACTGCAGTTCGATTTTCTGTACTTGGCCATCAGAGGATTCCCACCGACCTTGACCCATGTCCCTCCAGTCTGTAAGTTTTTCAGCGTCGCACAGAAGCTGGCCCACATCTTCCCATTTAGCTGTAGGAGGTTTTGACAGCGACACATGAGGTACTGATAAAAATGGATTAAAGGAATACAGACCTTGGGCTTCAGGAGTCAAAGTTACAATGACACCACTATACTCTCGTTTTAACACATAGAGAGTATGCAAGTTCAGTTTTTGAGTCTGCAGCTTCCTAACCTTTTCTGCATAGGTTTGGTCTGGGCCTGGAGTCTGCTTGTACCTGAGAGTGCAGTGCATAGTTTCGGGAGGCTGCAAATCACTCCCTGATTTTAGGTAAGAAGCTATTAGATTTAATAACTGTCTACCCGTTTGAGCAAGATCTGATTTTGGAAAATCCAGGCTCCAGTAGTAATAAGTCTGAGGTAGTTCTTCTACTTCATTAACCTGATTTACCACTGTAGCCTGCATTCCCATTGGAGTGGGAACTATAGCAATTCCCAGAGCTTGAAGCATGTCTCGCCCTAGCAAATTCACTGGACACTCTGAACTCAACACCACAGGGCCCTGACTGTAAATTCCTGTCTCTGGATCACTAATTATCACTGGAGCTGAAAGGGGTAAGGCACTTAATTGTCCATTAGCTGATTTTACAAAAACTCTCTTCTTAGATTCTTTTAATTTTGGGATGTGTTCCTTCACCACTGTTCTATCTGCACCTGAGTCACACAGAAATTCAGTTGTTTTGCCATTAACCAAGAGAGTTATTAAAGGTTTCTGACCTGGTGTGGAGATTACAGCTAATATTAGCTTCAGATCAACACTGGTAACCTCAATGTCATCTGAAACTCCACCTAGTCATGTAGAGCTGTTGTAAACTGGATTGTATGGAGGATCCCTAAACCTCCTGTTTCTGCAGTCTCTGGATATGTGTCCCTGTTTTCCACACAGCCAACAGCCATCTCCCCTGGGGACAGGTCTGTTATACTGACCACGGCCTCTTCCCCGGCCTCTGCCTCTACCTCCTGATTTAAATTCTACTCTTTGAGGCCTTTGATCTCCCACCAAAAACACTTGAGTTGCAGAGCCATCCGTTTGGCTGTCATGATTATAAAAAACTTGCACTGGTTTCTTATCCTTTTTTGATTTTATCACCTCTTCTGCATGATGAGCCCAATTCATAGTGTCCATGAGGTTTCCTGTGGCATGATTTACATTATGTTTGCGTATGAAATCAGAATATTTTGGGTGGAAACCAGACATCAATGCTTGTTTTAGTTGTCTTTGATAAGGACCATTTGTGTCTTGGTCCTCTGGTATGCCACTGTGTGCTTTAAACACTTCCTCTAATCTTTCCCTGAATTCAAAAACACCCTCTCCGTCTTTCTGTTTGCAGTGATAGATTTTATCATAATTTGGGGGTGGAATCAGTGTGTTTCTAGTCCGCAACACTACTCCCTGAATTCCCTGCCGGAGAGCAACTGAATCATGAGGCAGTGTTACTCCTCCCGCATCTTTCCCAGTGAAATCTCCTCTCACTCTTCCCCAATCGTGCTTAAAATGGTTTCTGAATACAGAAACCATTTCATCACCATTCAAATTAAACGAGGCTTGTAATCCTACAACCTCTGTTGCCCACAAGTTTACATTAGTTTTATGAGATGTCAGACCTTTAACTGCCTCTAACATTTCTACATTTGTCCACGGCCTAAAAACTAAGATTGTTTGTGCATTATCATTACCAACACCCCTATGTGGATTAGCTACCTCCACCATAGGAAATGTGTTTACTGCCGGCCGTAAAGAGTCTGAATGTCTCACAGAACAATCACAACTCTCAGCCCCCGAGCAATGTTTCACACCATATTTACACAGGAGGGGCTCTAAATCTGGATAACCTCCTTGTACCAGGGCAACCACATTCCCTGTTTGTTTGTTCTTATCATGACTTCTAAGGACCATCCTTCCTGCCGTTAAATTTAATTGCTGCACTAAATCCCCCTCCTCCTCAACCTGTAAATTACCATCTGCCCCCTGTAACTGCGGGGGAGATGCTTGGGCTGAAAGAGGTGGCTGAGCTGGGGGAGGTGGTTGAGGTGGGGGTTGCACCCTACAAGGCCTAACCGTCTCATCCTCTGGCCTTAACAATGCAGCATGCACATTACAGGAGGTTTGTTTTCCCTTCTTTTGTTCTCTGCCCGCGGCCCTTTTCTGAGCTTGTTCCAACCACGTTTTTGCTACTATTAACTGTCTTTCTTTTTCAACTTTACACTTCCCTTCTTGTGTTGCCACACTGATTTTTAAATTTCTTACCAAATCTTCACATCCCCTTAACTCTAACTTTCCACTAAAACCATACTTTTTCTTCCATTTATTGCAGAACGTTGTGCTGCCCGGAGAGTATCTCTCCATATATTTTAAATCCCCCTCTAGCGCAGGCTTACTCAGTTTACTGTTCATAATCCCCATTTTACTTCCCGTGCTTTGTCCCGATAGGACCACGTGTCCTTCTGGGACCTAATAACAAATCCGCCCGTCACTGTGTACTTCAACAGGCCGTAAAGTTCGTTGGCACCCGTAGGGTATCCCTTCACGCTGCTGCTTCCACGTCAAAAGGCGGCTTACACACACACTTTCATTCACTCACATTCACACACACATACGCGTATTTTCGGCGCCTATTTTAAATCTCTAAAATCCGAATTTGGGAAACCTCTCTTCCTGGCGAGAGTTGCCTATTTACTTTCTTTTTATTACCAAAAGTAAACCCCACAGTACCGTCTTCTCAGCGTGTGCAGCCTGCCATTCCCAATGCAGCTTAACCACTGAGGATAACCAATTTTCTCCAGCCCGAAGCAGACCTATACCTCACTGGTCCAGAAATCTGGACCAAGGTTCAGAAGTATAGCGGTAACCACTGGAGTTCTTTTTTTACGTTCTTCCAACCTGAGCAGACCTGTGCGTTTCTGAACCGAAAACCACAGCGGTAACTATCGGATAAAACGGACTCCTTTCGGCGAGCCTACCTAATTTATAACGCGCGGCTTTCACATACCTGTGTTACAGTTGGTGTTACGTCCCCTCGGACTCCGGGAGAGCGATGAACGGCGCTGGAGGAGCGAAGCTAATCACCGGCCTGAAGACGAATTCACGGTTCAGGACTTCTCTTGTCATAGGATCGATACCAAATCTTGAAATATTGCGCACAACAACTTTCAGAGTTAACTTCAATAGTTACTTCCTCCAAACCAGCAACATGTTTATTAGATCCCATTCCTACTAGACTGTTCAAAGAAGTCTTTCCAATTATTGATGCTTCTATCTTAAAAATGATCAATCAGTCTTTATTAGTTGGCTATGTACCACAGACCTTCAAGGTGGCTGTAATTAAACCTCTACTTAAAAAGCCATCACTGACCCAGCTGTCTTAGCTAATTATAGGCCAATCTCCAACCTTCCTTTTCTCTCAAAGACTCTTGAAAGAGTAGTTGTTAAACAGCTAACTGATCATCTGCAGAGGAACGGTTTATTTGAAGCGTTTCAGTCAGGTTTCAGAATTCATCACAGTACAGAAACAGCATTAGTGAAGGTTACAAATGATCTTCTTAGAGCCTCTGACAGTGGACTCATCTCTGTGCTTGTCCTGTTGGACCTCAGTGCAGCTTTGATACTGTTGACCATAACATTTTATTACAGAGATTAGAGCATACTATAGGTATTAAAGGTACTGCACTGCAGTGGTTTGAATCATATTTATCTAATAGACCAATTTGTTCATGTAAATGGGGAGTCTTCTTCACACACTAAGGTTAATTATGGAGTTCCACAGGGTTCTGTGCTAGGACCAATTTTATTTACATTATACATGCTTCCCTTAGGCAGTATTATTAGAAAGCATTGCATCAATTTTCATTGTTATGCAGATGATACTCAGCTTTACCTATCAATGAAGCCAGATAACACACATCAATTAATTAAACTGCAGGAATGTCTTAAAGACATTAAGGCCTGGATGACCTCTAATTTCCTGCTTCTAAATTCAGATAAAACTGAAATTCTTGTTCTCGGCCCCACAAATCTTAGAAACATGGTGTCAAACCAGATACTTACTCTGGATGGCATTACTTTGGCCTCCAGTAACACTGTGAGAAATCTTGGAGTCATTTTTGACCAGGATATGAAAAGCCTTCAGCTGATCCAAAATGCTGCAGCTAGAGTACTGACAGGGACTAGAAAGAGAGAGCAGATTTCTCCCATATTGGCTTCTCTTCATTGGCTCCCTGTTAAATCTAGAATAGAATTTAAAATCCTTCTCCTCACCTACAAGGTCTTGAATAATCAGGCCCCATCTTATCTCAAAGACCTCAGAGTACCATATCACCCCAACAGAGCACTTCACTCTCAGACTGCTGGCTTACTTGTGGTTCCTAGGATACTTAAGAGTAGAATGGGAGGCAGAGCCTTCAGCTTTCAGGCCCCTCTTCTGTGGAACCAGCTCCCAGCTTGGATTCGGGAGACAGACACCCTCTCTATTTTTAGGATTAGGCTTAAAACTTTCCTTTAGGATAAAGCTTATAGTTAGGGCTGGATCAGGTGACCCTGAACCATCCCTTAGTTATGCTGCTATAGGCCTAGTCTGCTGGGGGGTTCACATAATGCACTGTTTCTTCTCATTCACCTTATTTACTTTGTTTATACTCCACTCTGCATTTAATCATTAATTGATATTAATCTCTGGCTCTCTTCCACAGCATGTCTTTCTCTCCCCTCAGCCCAGCTGGTCGCGGCAGATGACTGCCCCTCCCTGAGCCTGGTTCTGCTGGAGGTTTCTTCCTGTTAAAAGGGAGTTTTTCCTTTCCACTGTCGCCAAGTGCTGCTCATAGGGGGTCGTTTTGACTGTTGGGTTTTCTCTGTATTATTGTAGGGTCTTTTCCCACAATACAAAGCGCCTTGAGGCGACAGTTTGTTGTGATTTGGCGCTGTGATAAATGATGGAAGTCATTTGGGAGGAAACCCACGCAGACATGGGGAGAACATGCAAACTCCACAGAGAGAGAGAGGCCCGGGCCAAGGTGGAATCGAACCCAGGCCTTCTAGATGGTATTTCTATTATATTTATGAGAAATTTGTATAGCTTTTATTTTGACATTTATATAGGCAGGAAGTGCTGAGAATAGTGGGGAAGGCATGGCTTCATTTATGTTATATTCAAAACAATCCTTCAACTGGATCCTTCAGAAAGCAATTGCTGTGAGTTCTATAAGTCCTTTAAATGAGATTTATAATAGTATGTTTTGTGACATTTTTTCTCACCCTTTGTGAATATAATGTTATAGCCTCTGAGTCAATGATACATGTCTGCTTACCTGTTACCTGAACTTTTGTGTTAATCTCACTTTAAAATATAGGATGGTTACTTTGATGTCTCTTGTGTTAGTGCTTAACTGTGCTTACCTGTAGATCCTATTGCAATCTATTGATAGTTTTCTTTTATGTGTCTTTGTAGTTTCACTCCAGTTCATGGACGTCAGTTCAATGTGATTGTTATGTACGACGCCATTAAAGGAGCAAGTACACTCACTTTCCTGGCTCCAGAAAAGGAGTTTGGCAGGCTGTTTATCTATGTTCACGCTCAGGGAGTACAACACATAGCGAGAACAGTACAAACACAGCTTTGAGCTGCACTTTTATCAATTGTACAATGATTTTAAAAGCTACCTACTAAAGGTAGCTTATAACGTGTTATCGGCTTCAATATGAATACCCACTGCCTCCTCCTGCTGCCTGGCGTCAAACCTTATTTACATGACAGTATTTCCCAACTGTCCTTCCACCATCAGACAGATGTGCCTTCTCCGAAATGTGTACTGAAGATAAACTGATTGATACACATGAATCCTGCTTTTTGGAATACAGTTCTTTTTTGTTTTAAGTCACTTAAAAATGAACTATGAATTACTCCAAAAAGGTGCTTAACAATGGGTTTTATACAGTGATGAGAACAAATGAAATTATCACTGATATATATGGAGGAGATCGAGAGGGAGGTGCGACAGTGAGCGTCTACAGCTGTCTGTAAAACACAGTGCAGGTTCTGGATCATGGTTTGGGGCTTGAGATCTTGTTGAAAATCATTAATCAGCACAGAAAAGTCTCGAACACGCACTACAGTAAAAGCATAGCTGGATAGAAAAACACACAATTGAACACTAACAGTCATGGATTGGCCTCCCCAGAGCTTAGACTTCAACATTACTGAAGCAGTGTAGGAGCGTCCTGACAGTGAATGCAACAAAAGGCAGAAACATCCATAGGAACAGCTTTTGATGATCTTCAAGAAGCCTGGAGAACTGATCCTGAAGACTATTTCAGAAATTACAGAAAGCTGCCTCAGAGAGCAGACTGTGCTGAAGAATAAAGAGGTCATACCAAATACTTGTCACGATGAGGGGCTGTGTGCGGAGGGAGAGGACCCAAATGCGGGACTGATGCAGACGTAAACTAAAACAGTTTATTTGCAGGAACTTGAATAATACAAAACACAAAAACTCAAAATCTCCACCAGGGCAAAAAACAAACCGGAAGCCTGGGAGAAAGCAAAAAACCAAACACACAGCTAAGAGGGGAATACTTGGGGGGCTGCAATGACGACAACGCAACAATGAACAAAGGAAGACTAAGGGCTTAAATACACACAAGAGAATTAGGGCAAGTGGAAACAACAGGGGACGACAGGTGAACCAAATGAACCTAATGACAAAGGGGAAGCAAACTTAACACAAAGCACAGGGAACACGAGACTGTCAAAACAAAACAGGAACTGACTCAACATAACAGATGCAGACCTAACACTGAAAACTTGACAAAGGGAACATACACAGCAAAACAACAAGGGAAACTAAACAGCATACTCAAACAACAATATAACTATAAGAAACACTAAGAAACATAACCTGAAAAGTACAACAAAAGAAAGCTACACAAAAGAAACTCAAAATGCTGGGCCACCGGCCCAGGATCATGACAATACTGACTGTCAGGCTCCGTTTTGAACCTCATAAATTGCATTCATGTATGTTTCAATAAATGGCTGCATCTATTTCCTCTAAAATATAAAGAAAGAGATTTTGGCACAGTACTGAACCACAAAATTAAAGTGAATTAGACCAGTGCTATTTTTATGGACTTGGGGGCAGGGAAACGGTCTGGGTGATGTAAATGTGGCTGAGAGCAAAGCTCATGGTGCTTTCCAGAAAATGGGACGTTCGAAGACCACCAATAAAAGCCAGCTTAGAACACTTTCTGAATTCCATAAATTTAAGGTTTTCCAATTTGGCATTCACTTTTTGGTGGCCGTCCCAGCTTCAGTCTCCGTTGCCTGCAGCAGTCTCCAAGCCCCTGCTGACACAGCCCACTGCAGGTGCAGCAGCCTTTAAGTAACCACAGTCTCCCTCTCAGTCGGCTGCAGCAGCAATCTCCAAGCCTCAGTCGCAGTCAGCTCAGTCCAAACCGCACCGGGGTTCCCGCTCAGACCGAGCCGCCAGGGGTTCCCTCTCAGACCGAGCCGCCAGAGGGTCCCGCTCAGACCGAGCTGCCACGGGGCCCCAAACCAGAGTTCGAGTCTTCCGGGGGTCCCGCTCAGCCCGAGAGTTCCAAGTCTTCCGATGGTTCCGAGGGTCCCGCTCAGCTTGAGAGTTCCGAGTGTTCCGAGTCTTCGACCATCCAGGGCTCAGGAGAGTCTAGGCCAGCTAAGGCTCTGGAGAGCCTCCGCCGCATGCCATGCGGCCGCCTGCCCAAGGTCATCCGTCTCCGCCGCTGCAAACGCGGTCGGTCTCCTGACCATCTTTGCTGCCACCACTGGGAGCGCGGTCGGCCTCCTGAGGATCCTTCTGTTCCCTGGCCTGTGAGTCTTGCCTCTTGACCCGGGCGGCCCCCTGAACATTATGGACTGGCCTTGTGCTGTTTTTTTCGTTTGGTCCCTGTGTTTTTGTTTTTCGTTCATTGGCCCTTCACCCCCACTGCTTCAGCCCTCTTCATCTTCATCTCCCGAACTGTTTGGACTGTTTTGTCCAGCTTTGATTTTTGGTTCCAGCCCTGTGGGTTTTTTTTTGTTTGTTTTGGGGCCTGTGTTACTTCCACAGTAAATGGTAAATGGACTAGTTCTTATATAGCGCTTTTCTACTCAGTATGAGCACTCAAAGCGCTTATACAAGTAGACACCCAGTAGACACCCTGACCTGTTTTTTGACTCCTGTTTGAACTCTTGTGTTTTGGTTTTTTTCGTAAAGTGATGCTCAGTGATGGTCAGTCCACTATAACCTTACAGTTTTTACTTTGGAGGTACAACAAAAGTTTTCCAAATCTTATCAGAAGGTGATTCACTGACCATACCCCTCATTTATTTGCAATTTACTGTTAAATTAATGAAGCAATTTGTTAAATTACATACACATTCTATTACAATTGACCCAATTTTTTGAGATGTGTTGCTGCCATCAAATTCAAAATATTTTTCTTAATGGTACATTTTCTCAGTTTCATATGTTTCAGTAAAAAAATATTAGTTTATGAGATTTGCAAATCCTTGCATTCTGTTTTAAATACATTTTGAACAGCATTCCATTTCTTCTGAATTGGGTTTGTACAAAGAACAGTTTTTAAATTTTGTATGTTTTCAAATATGTTTTCACTTTGGTAAATTAGAAAAACATCCCTTTCTAATCATGCAATGGAAAAAAAATTCCAACATCTGCTGAGCATCAGGTGAATCTTGTCCCTCAGAGATAAACCGTACTTGCTGGCCTTCAGGTTTGTTATCATCTTGTAAGCAAAGCTCTATCAAAATCATCATGCCACAAAACCAATTGACAAAGTTATACACCACATTCAATTCCTGTTTAGTATATTATTCTGAAACTTGTTTATGTAGTTTATGAACATGCTGCAAATGATTTGAAGTGATGCACAATTAAACACTAAAAAAAAAAAAAAACATTAAAAGCAATGGTTGCCTTCAATATTCAGCAAATGTTACATGAACAAGTACACATTTGAGCACTTAAAAGCATAATTTTACTTCAGAGTAATATTTAAATTTCCCATTAAACTTAGCAAGGTGACTTTAGGTCACCAAACCTAATTACACATACTCTCTCCCTCAGAATTTTTTAATAATCATTTATTTATATTGCTAACTGCAGTGAGTTGAAATCTATGAAAAAGAAAAGCACATTTAGATAAATAATTAAAAAATGGAGTAAATGCAAAATTAAATTAGACTGAGAATGTATGATGAATGTTTAATGTGTATAACTTTTTGTTTATTGTGCTGTTATTGCCTACTAGAATGATTTCTTCACTGTAGTTTTTCATAATTGTTTCCAAGTCTCTAATATCTGCTCGCTCACATTTAAGGGGAAAGAGATCGCAGAAATGAGGAACACAGAGAGAGTGTGAGCAACTAACAGGACCAAATACAAACAACATGAAAGGGTCAAAAAATTTATTATATCTACCTTATACCCCACTTTGCAAACATAATAACATACAGATGTCAACTAAAGGCCAACTAAAGGTCAGCATGGAGCATTGTGATTTTGTGCATCTCCAGTGGTACAAGACATTAACACACCAACGCATTTCCTTGTCCAAACTATACATCAGTAATGCTTACAGATACACTGTATACATCAGTAAATAAACTTCAACTTCACAAAAAAATACATAAAATACATTAACTTGAATTTAAATAGAAATTCTATCTTTTAAAATTGTTATTAAATAAAAGACTTCCCGTATCTGCCCTTGGGAAGTGGTGGTCAGGATTATCCATGATGGATAACAGTTTGCTCAGTGACGTCCCCTCCACCACAGCTTCAAATGTGTCCATTTTGCAGCCAGTCACAGAACCAGCTTTTCTAATGAATTCAGTCTGTTGGTGTCACCAGCTCTAATGCTGCTCTGCAAGTAGATCACAGCAAAATACACTGCACTCTATTCTTGGCCATGCTCATACAACAGACTAATAGAAAAGCTTTTTTTTAAAGGGCCAGTTCAGCCTGGTGTCAGAGTCCAGATACTCCGTCACCACATTAGCAGAGGAATCATGAGATGGTGCAACTGTTCATAGCACTTGATAATTTTCCAAAGTGAAACAGAGGGGGGAGTTGATAAACTACAGTTCCTTTGAGCAGTGGAGGGTGAACAGGAAAGTGAATAGACAGGTAAGTCTCCTCAGACCTTTTCCAGGGGATCCGGATATGCTTGGAAAGTCCAGGCAGACATTCACACAAGCCAAGGATGCAAAAACACTGGCAGCTTGGTTCAACCTGCTGCACAAATATAACACTCTTTTTGCAGTAATCGGCTTCAAAAGTTGAAGCCCCTCTACTGTACTAATTCATGTTTATAGCAGCACACATTCTCCCCATGCCCACATGGTCAGTCCCATGGGACAGCTTGGGACGCTCTCATGCAGAGGGTGATGGGGGGTCCATGATGGATATAAGCTTTGCTATCATCTTCCACTCACCTCCTCGAAGGACCTCAGTCTCCTCAGCAGGTGGAGTCGACTCTGGCCCTTCTTATACAGGACGTCTGTGTTTGTACTCCAGTCCAGCTTGTTGTTGAGATGAACACCCAGGTACTTGTAAGAGACCACTGTCTCCATGTCCTTTCCCTGGATGTTCACCGGTGCTGTAGGGGGTGGCTTCCTCCTGAAGTCTATAACCATCTCCTTCGTCTCGCTGGCGTTGATTTGCAGTGCGTTGTTCTCACACCAGCCGACAAAGTCACTGATGACCCCCCTGTATTCCTTGTCATTCCCATCTGATACGCATCCAATGATGGCCGTATCATCTGAGAACTTCTGTAGGTGGCAATGGTCTGTCTTGTACCTGATGTTTGAAGTGTACAGCTTGAACAGAAAGGGTGAGAGGACCGTGCCCTGTGGCGCCCCCGTGCTGCAGACTACCACATCAGAGACACAGTCATGGCACTTCACATACTGTGGTCTGTTGGTGAGGTAGTCGATGGTCCATGCCGTCAGCTGCCTGTCCACTCCGGCTCCCTCCATCTTCCCTCTCAGCAGTGCAGGCTGGATGGTGTTTAAAGCACTGGAGAAGTCAAAGAACGTGACCCTCACAGTGTTTCCTGCCTGCTCTAGATGAGAGAGGGACCTGTGCAGCAGGTAGATGACGGCGTCGTCCACCCCGATGCCGGGCTGGTAGGCGAACTGCAGGGGGTCCAGCGCTGAGCTCACTGGGATGAGCCTCTACATGGTCTTCATCAGATGAGAAGCCAGGGCCATATGTGGCATATGCAGGGGGATAGATGGGACCTGAGGGGTGGGGGAGATGGTTAACAAACCAGAGCCAAATCTATTGAAAGACAGATTCAGGTCATTAGCCCACCCACAGTCAGCAGACACTGTGGCTCCTCCATTGTCCTTGAAGTGGCCAGAGATTTTATTCATGTTTCTCCAGACTTCTCGGACTTTGTTTTGTTGGAGCTGTTCCTCCATCTCTCTCCTGAAGCTTTCTTTGCCTCTCATGATCTTGTATTTCACCTCCTGTTGCACTCTCCTCAGTTCCTCTTTGTCTCCAGATCTGAAGGCCCTCATCTTCTCATTAAGCAGGACCTTCAGCTTTGGGGTCGCCCACAGTTTGTTGTTGGAGAAGCACTGTATCTTCTTGGTTGGCTCAGTTTTCTCCACACAGAAGTTCATGTAGCCTGTGATGCAGTGGGTGAGGGCGTCGATGTCCTCGTAATCCCTTTGGAATCTCAGGTCGCTCTTTCAGGAGTACCCTCCTGTTGCAAGAAGGATCCAGATTGAGCTGCAGTCTTAGCTCCATCACAAACCAGACTGCAAGGGAGATACACACACTTGTTGTTGGCTCCTGTTTCGGAGCACAGTGTTTTGCTGTCTGTTAGCTGTTATATCTGTATAACTCGATTTATCTGGATAATTACATATTTTAGTGTAATCTTCACCTACTTTATCTAGAGCACACTCTTTGCTGAATCACCTGTATTCACATTATTCACTTTATTTGTTTTTAGAAATTCGCTAGCTTAGCTCAGCTAGTAGCTTAGCCCTTAGCCGACTCACTACCAGCATGGCTTCTTCTCCTGTCTCTCCTGCACGTTCCTGCTCTGGGTGTCACATGTTCAGTTACTCCTCGGCCTCCTTTAGCAGTAACGGTACTTGTAATAAATGTAGTCTGTTTGTAGCTCTGGAGGCCAGGCTTTCTGAACTGGAGACTCGGCTCCGCACCCTGGAAAATCCTACATCTAGCCAGGCCCCTGTAGCGGGTGCAGACCATGGTAGCTTAGCCGCCGTTAGCTCCCCCCCAGCAGATCCCGAGCAGCAGGGAAAACAGGCCGGCTGGGTGACGGTGAGGAGGAAGCGTAGTCCTAAGCAGAAGCCCCGGGTACACCACCAACCTGTTCATGTCTCTAACCGTTTTTCTCCACTCGGCGACACACCCGCCGAGGAACAAACTCTGGTTATTGGTGACTCTGTTTTGAGAAACGTGAAGCTAGAGACACCGGCGACCATAGTCAAATGTCTTCCAGGGGCCAGAGCAGGCGACATTCATGGAAATTTGAAACTGCTGGCTAAGGCTAATTGTAGATTTGGTAAGATCGTTATTCACGTCGGCAGTAATGACACCCGGTTACGCCAATCGGAGGTCACTAAAATTAATATTGACTCGGTGTGTAACTTTGCAAAAACGATGTCGGACTCTGTAGTTTTCTCTGGGCCCCTCCCCAATCAGACCAGGAGCGACATGTTTAGCCGCATGTTCTCCTTGAATCGCTGGCTGTCTGAGTGGTGTCCAAAAAACGACGTGGGCTTCATAGATAATTGGCAAAGTTTCTGGGGAAAACCTGGTCTTGTTAGGAGAGACAGCATCCATCCCACTTTGGATGGAGCAGCTCTCATTTCTAGAAATCTGGCCAAATTTATTAACCCTCCTAAAACCTGACTACCCAGGGTTGAGACCAGGAAGCAGAGTTGCAGTCTTACACGCCTCTCTGCAGCTTCTCTCCTCCTGCCATCCCCCCAAAACCCCATCCCCATAGAGTCGGTGCCTGCTCCCAGACCACCAAAAAACAAAGCTAAAATCAGCAAAAAGCTATTTAAGCATAAAAATTCAAAAACAATAAATAATACAGCTTCATCAAATGCACCAAAAAATAAAACAATTAAATGTGGATTGTTAAACATTAGGTCTCTCTCTTCTAAGTCCCTATTAGTAAATGATTTAATAATTGATCAACATATTGATTTATTCTGCCTTACAGAAACCTGGTTACAGCAGGATGAATATGTTAGTTTAAATAAATCAACACCCCCGAGTCACAGTAACTGTCAGAATGCTCGAAGCACAGGTCGAGGAGGAGGATTAGCTGCAATCTTCAATTCCAGCTTATTAATTAATCAGAGACCCAGACAAAGTTTTCATTCTTTTGAAAGCCTGACTCTTAGTCTTGTCCATCCTAATTGGGAAAATCAAAAACCTGTTTTATTTGTTATTATCTATCGTCCACCTGGTCCTTACTCAGAGTTTCTGTCTGATTTCTCAGACTTTTTATCTGATTTAGTGCTCAGTTCAGATAAAATCATTATAGTGGGTGATTTTAACATCCATGTAGATGCTGAGAATGACAGCCTCAACACTGCATTTAATCTATTGTTAGATTCAATTGGCTTCTCTCAAAATGTAAAGGAGCCCACCCACCACTTTAATCATACTCTGGATCTTGTCCTGACATATGGCATAGAAACTGAAGACTTAACAGTATTCCCTGAAAGCCCCCTCCTGTCTGATCATTTCTTAGTAACATTTACATTTACTTTAATGGATTACACAGCAGTGGGGAATAAGTTTTATTACAGTAGAAGTCTTTCTGAAAGTGCTGTAACTAAGTTTAAGGATCTAATTCCTTAATTGTTATGTTCTTCAGTGCCAACACAGTGCAGAGCAGCTACCTAAACTCTGCTCCCAGTGAGGTTGATTATCTCGTCAATAGTTTTACATCCTCACTGCGTACGACTTTGGATACTGTGGCTCCTCTGAAAAGGAAAGCTTCAAATCAGAAGTGCCTGACTCCGTGGTATAATTCACAAACGCACAGCTTAAAGCAGATAACCCGAAAGCTGGAGAGGGAATGGTGTCTCACTAAATTAGAAGATGCTCATTTGGCCTGGAAAAAAGAGTTTGTTGCTCTACAAAAAAGCCCTCCATAAAGCTAGGACATCTTACTACTCATCATTAATTGAAGAAAATAAGAACAACCCCAGGTTTGTTTTCAGCACTGTAGCCAGGCTGACAAAGAGTCAGAGCTCTGTAGAGCCGAGTATTCCTTTCACGTTAACTAGTAGTGACTTCATGGATTTCTTTACAAATAAAATTTTAGACATTAGAGAAAAAATTATTCATAACCATCTCAAAGATTATTCTTCATGTTCGGCTGCTTTCAGCACTGCTGGTATTTGTTTAGACTCTTTTGCTCCAGTTGATCTTTCAGAGTTAACTTCAATAGTTACTTCCTCCAAACCAGCAACATGTTTGTTAGATCCCATTCCTACTAGACTATTCAAAGAAGTCTTTCCAATTATTGATGCTTCTATCTTAAAAATGATCAATCAGTCTTTATTAGTTGGCTATGTACCACAGACCTTCAAGGTGGCTGTAATTAAACCTCTACTTAAAAAGCCATCACTTGACCCAGCTGTCTTAGCTAATTATAGGCCAATCTCCAACCTTCCTTTTCTCTCAAAGATTCTTGAAAGAGTAGTTGTAAAACAGCTAACTGATCATCTGCAGAGGAACGGTTTATTTGAAGCGTTTCAGTCAGGTTTCAGAATTCATCACAGTACAGAAACAGCATTAGTGAAGGTTACAAATGATCTTCTTAGAGCCTCTGACAGTGGACTCATCTCTGTTCTTGTCCTGTTGAACCTCAGTGCAGCTTTGATACTGTTGACCATAACATTTTATTACAGAGATTAGAGCATACTATAGGTATTAAAGGTACTGCACTGCAGTGGTTTGAATCATATTTATCTAATAGACTCCAATTTGTTCATGTAAATGGGGAGTCTTCTTCACACACTAAGGTTAATTATGGAGTTCCACAGGGTTCTGTGCTAGGACCAATTCTATTTACATTATACATGCTTCCCTTGGGCAGTATTATTAGAAAGCACTGCATCAATTTTCATTGCTATGCAGATGATACTCAGCTTTACCTATCAATGAAGCCAGATGACACACATCAATTAGTTAAACTGCAGGAATGTCTTAAAGACATTAAGGCCTGGAAGACCTCTAATTTCCTGCTTCTAAATTCAAATCAAACTGAAATTCTTGTTCTCGGCCCCACAAATCTTAGAAACATGGTGTCAAACCAGATACTTACTCTGGATGGCATTACTTTGGCCTCCAGTAACACTGTGAGAAATCTTGGAGTCATTTTTGACCAGGATATGTCCTTCAATGCACATATTAAACAAATATGTAGGACCGCTTTTTTGCATTTGTACAATATTTCTAAAATTAGAAACATCCTTTCTCTGAGTGATGCTGAAAAGTTAATTCATGCATTTATTACTTCTAGGGTGGACTATTGTAATTCATTATTATCAGGCTGTCCTAAAAGCTCCCTGAAAAGCCTTCAGCTGATCCAAAATGCTGCAGCTAGAGTACTGACAGGGACTAGAAAGAGAGAGCAGATTTCTCCCATATTGGCTTCTCTTCATTGGCTCCCTGTTAAATCTAGAATAGAATTTAAAATCCTTCTCCTCACCTGCAAGGTCTTGAATAATCAGGCACCATCTTATCTCAAAGACCTCATAGTCCCATATCACCCCAACAGAGCACTTCGCTCTCAGACTGCTGACTTACTTGTGGTTCCTAGGATACTTAAGAGTAGAATGGGAGGCAGAGCCTTCAGCTTTCAGGCCCCTCTTCTGTGGAACCAGCTTCCAGCTTGGATTCGGGAGACAGACACCCTCTCTATTTTTAGGATTATGCTTAAAACTTTCCTTTTTGATCAAGCTTATAGTTAGGGCTGGATCAGGTGACCCTGAACCCTCCCTTAGTTATGCTGCTATAGGCCTAGTCTGCTGGGGGGTTCACATAATGCACTGTTTCTTCTCATTCACCTTATTTACTTTGTTTATACTCCACTCTGCATTTAATCATTAATTGATATTAATCTCTGGCTCTCTTCCACAGCATGTCTTTCTCTCCCCTCAGCCCAACCGGTCGCGGCAGATGACTGCCCCCTCCCTGAGCCTGGTTCTGCTGGAGGTTTCTTCCTGTTAAAAGGGAGTTTTTCCTTCCCACTGTCACCAAGTGCTGCTCATAGGGGGTCGTTTTGACTGTTGGGTTTTCTCTGTATTATTGTAGGGTCTTTACCCACAATACAAAGCGCCTTGAGGCGACAGTTTGTTGTGATTTGGCGCTATAGAAATAAAATTGAATTGAATTGAATTGAATTCTTTGGTCAGACAAATCAAAATATGAAATTCTTTTCTGAAAACATCTGGGCTAAAGAGGAGAGGGACCATCCAGTATTACATGCACTCAGTTCAAAAACCTCTATGTCTTATGGGGTTGGGGTGCGTTAGTGCCTAACGAATTAGATACAATATAACTAGATACTACTGATAAATATACGTTTTAGAGGTACATGTGTTTCTATCCAGATGACGTCTGAAGGCCTTCCATGTTTCAGCAAGACAATGCTAAGCCATATACTGCATCTGTTACAACAGCATGGCTTTGTAGTACAAGAGTCAGCCTGCCTGCTGAGGTGGCATGCCTGCAGTCCAGAACTTTCACCATTTGAAAATATTTGATGCATCATAATGTGAACAGTATGATAATTTTAGGTGCTCGTTGGGTGTTCCCCAAGGTTCTGTGATAGGCCCTCTGTTGTTTAACCTCTATATCAGTGACCTTCCACAAGTGTGTAACAGCATTAATATGCAAATGTATGCTGATGATGCTGTTAAATTTTCACATGCAAAAACTGCAGAGCTTTCAGCGAAGAAATTAACAATTGTAATGGGAAGGATCATGGAACATACCTTTAGTAAAACTAAAGGACTGCAGATGTAAATTAGCTTTAAGCTAACTCTGGTACTGTGCATCAAATGGTAACATTTATGTTAATATTGTGAATGGTCCCTTTTCAAATAACATTAAAGGTTAAAAAAATAATAAAGGTTATGACAAAGATGACCCAGGACTGTTGAGCAGATACAATCCTACATCAGACAGAACAGACAAACATTCCTGCCACCAACTAACCTCCTCAGTTCCCAGATATTAACACTTATTCAAAGAAGAGGGGATGCTACACCATGACAATCATGTCCCTGTTCCAAAATGTTTGAGGTGTGTTTGCCATCAAATTTAAAACAAGCTCATATTTTTCTTAGAATGGTACATTTTCTCAGTGCAAACATGATATTTTCTATGAATAAAATATGGGCTTCTGTTTTATTTACATTTTACACAGTGTCCCACCTATATATACTATATAAATAAATTGAATTGAATTGAACAAATGCCAATGTCAGTGAGTCCATGAGTGAAACAATAGTATTTGTTGTTGTTACGCCTCGTCTAGGGGCAAGGAGCGCAACACAAGGGTTGGATGGGTGTCCCCACCCCAGCCCCCAAAACTACAAACACAAACTCCGTGTATAAGGTCAAACCAGTTTATTTACTACCTTTTACCCAGGCGTTGGGTAGAAGGATGCCAAAAACAAAAAAAACTAGAAAATGAACAGAAGCTTGGGCTCCGGGGTGAGCCAATGCCAAAATAACAAAACAGCTTGTTCCCCAAGACAGTGCTACCTAAACCCTGCAAACACAAAACAAACAAAAGACAGTCACTAACCCTAACTCCATAAGCACCAAAACAGGAGAAAACAGAGCAAAGAAAATGGCAGCTCAGCCCTTCTGCTTCACAAATCAAAAGAAAGTATTTGCTAGGGATGGGAAGCTCAACACAGACGAGGCTGAAGCGCAGGTGTTTCAAAACACTGCTCTGAAACCTGGTTCAAAACACCTGCATCACCTGACCGTGGCTAAACGAGGCTTTTGCGCCATTCACTCCTGCTGTTTAAAGGCGGCTGAGGCGCTGGGATTCATTTGTTTTTACTTCTTTTTTTTTTTTTTTTTGAATCTGTCATTTTGGGCTGGGCCTTGTGATTGCTGAATGAACATTTTTGATACCAACTCTTTTATTTATTACAAGTGGACAGACTCACATATAACTTATTATTGTTACTGTGGACAGTGAAGAAGGAATTAGGCGATCTATTCAGAAACAGAAGAAACATTTTCTTTCGGTTCAAAGATGAATCAACGAACTGAGGACACACTGGGGGAGCTGACAGTGGAGCTGAAACCCTCCATCCTCCACTTGTTTCTGGCCTCTATTTATTTTCAGAGCCATCAGGGGAACTTCCCCCAGTCTGACCTGCTCAGTCATGCTGCTCACCACGATCGCTGCAGAAGCCTAAACCGAATCATTAAACTGAGCTCGCACTGCACATATTTAACGGTGATGTGGCTGTTTAAGGTTTTCATTAACAAACTGTATAAATTTGTGTAACTTATAGTTGAAGCATGTCAGTAGGATTCAGCTTCAGGGGGCACAGTGACTGACTGGATGGGTCTGAACGGGGAAACCCGTCCATCAGCTGACACTGCAACCTGTGACCCGCAAACTGGAGGATTCCTACTGAAAACAAATATATTTTTTTATCAAGAAAAACTGTGTCTAGGGGATTTGTTTCTTAATTCTCATGACAAATGCGTTTTTTTTCTTATTTATTCTCACTGAGGTTTCTATGTAAATATCCCATAAACAGCAGGACAAAGGTTGCAGGTTCAAATCCTCAGACAGAGTCAAACATCACGGTCACAGATACACGTCCACACAAGTACAGGTTGCAGATAAGGAAAGTTTCTTCATGTTTCAGAGGTCTCTCAGTGGAGGATGGCGTGTTTCCTCAGATTCATAAAGGTACTGTCAGTGTGAAGATGTGAAAATGACTGCTGAATTATCCCATTAAAATTAATAAATGTCAGCATTTTTTAACAAAAGGAAAATATTTAGTTTTCTTAATCTAAACATTTATTTTTGAATTAATAGAGCATAAAGCCTAATGCCATACCTTTGTTTCACTGTGTGTAGAACAAACTTGATGATATGAACTCCCAGAAAGCTTAAAGCCAACTAAACACATCCAAAGTTTTTCCCCAAGACTGGAAAAAATGAAGCCAACTGAGCCCAAAGACAGCTGTGTGTGGTTATCACAATAAACATCATATTTTTCTTAGTATTTTTATTTTATAAATTGGTTTGTGGGCTCACAAATTTTAACAGCGGGGTCACAGCTCGCTGTCTCCTCGTTCCTCCAGACCAAGTGTTGATCATAATTATTGATAGTCAGGTATAATCAGTAGCTTTGTTTGGACTTGTGCAGGGCATGCCAATGTCATTGTTTTATTGAACAGCATTATCAAGATGTGGCAATAACCAAATTGTTCAGCAGGTGTCACTGTGCAGATGGTTTCAGATTGTGTCAAAGCTTTGACACAATTGCGGCACAAATTCTTCGAACGCTTCAGTGTTTCACAAAGCCTCGCTTTGCCCATCACTAGTATTTGCACATGGAAAACACAGGTTTTGAAGAATGATGCCGGGACCGTCACGCACTCTGCTGCTGCTCAGCTGCTGCCCCTGGAGTAGCTTTTATGGACTGCCTTTTAAGCCGTCAGCTGATGTTAGGGTCCAACCATCAGGCCATGTTGTAAGCCAAGCCTCCGGTGTCAGCCAATCACAAGATGGGGGTCTGCAGGAACTCCCAGCCCCTTAAAGAGACAGAAACAACAGACAAAGAAACAACAGACGGCCAGGGCCGTAACAGTTGTCAAGTGCAAGTAACCAAGCAAGTGTCTCAGGGAGGAGAGCCACCCATCAAATGAGCTTTGAGCACTTATATAGAGCACTGGCACACATTGGACCCAGGTGTTGCCAGTGTTACTGACTGGAAGTAAGCCACACCAGCCCTCCAATTCTTGCAAGAGACCTGCTACACAAACAGGCCAAAAGGGAAGCAGGGCAGAATGGGTCGTCACAACCCCCTTGATAAAACCCGAGTTCTCTATAGGATCTCCGTTCCCTAAAATGAAGAAAAACCCAAGGAACTTATTCAAATACAGGACACCTGCCTGCCCTCCGATAAGCCCAGCAATGCCGGACACTCACCAGTATCTCCTCACAAGTGCCCCCCCCCATCCGAATACACACACACACACACACACAAATCTTAACTAACTCATCCTGTCTCCAGTGCCCTGGCCCCTACTCCAGAGGACAGACCATTCCTATTCCTTTTGCCCATGATCTTTAGGAACCTTACTGGGGTTCCTGTTCAGACCCCCTCTCAAGTCTTCAAGTGTTCACCAATAGTTTATGGTTTGTGTGTATATTTCACCTTAGTTGTAAATAAAGGTTCCTACAACGTTAAGAGACTGTTCTCTCCATGTTTGCTTTTGGGCCCTGAGTATGGCTTTCACCTTATAACAGTATTCTCTGGCCAGCATTTCGGACCCAGCAGACCTGGTTCAAGCAGCACTAAGCAGGGAGCCGTCTTAGATACACAGTAAGATATTTAGGAGGACAGCTCCATGCTTCAAGTCAGCACTTTGAAGAAATATTTCATGAAATTCAGGACATTCAGGAAATTCAGGACAAGTTATCTAAAATTCTTCCCACTTCTAACCCAGGGATATAATACAATTATAATGTTGAATCTTTCTGTAAAACACTGATAGAAATATTTGCTTGCTGCAGTAAAGTAGAGGATGTTTTTGCGCTTCACAGTCAGAAAAACGCTGCATAAACTGCGCAGTGTGTCCAGTTTATCAGCAAATAGCTCAGCTGCAAACACAGCGGTGGAGACAAGTTATCACGCGGTCCAGTCCCCAAAGCTGCAGGGACGCATTATGATGCTTCATGAGACAAGCCGACTCTCAGCCACCTTTCATCCCAGAGCCCTGCTGAGGCTTTTCCTTCACTTTCTATGAACTGACAGATTTCCTCAGGCAGCTCATCGCACCTGTGTAATAAGGCGCGTCACCAAATTCAGAAACTATTTACTCCAGAATGACTGAAACTGCCTCTTATAAAGTTCCCTGTCTGTGTTTCGGTGTTTATGACGCGTTCTGTCTTCAGGACTTTGCTGCGCACCATTTCCTGCTGTGAAGCAGTGATGCACTGTCAGCTCACCTGTGCAGGTCTCCCTCTTCATCTTGCCTGTATCTGTCCCACCAATCCGCTCTTTCCCCGGAGCAAGTGAGGAAAAGAGACAGATGGTTTACCTCCGATGTCAGCGTTCAGGTCTTTTGCCTCCCACCTGTTTGGAAAATCTCTGTTTTCCACTTTTCGTTTGGTCATTTTTGGGGAGTCAGGCAGCTTAAATGTCACTGTAAAAAGTGCTGACCGATGTTTTATCCGCTGATCACTGATCAATCGGCAATAGGAAAAACGGGTTAGCGCACAGTTCTTGGCCTGCCGGCAGCTGCTGCAGTGCGTGGAATTTGTAGTATAAGTGGTGGGAGCACATTTACCCGCGGGCTATTAATAATAACTATATGAAATCATCTTGCTGGCCGTATAAAATTAGATCGTGGGCCGGAAGTGGCCCCCAGACCTTGAGTCTGACACATGTGACATAGAGAAAAACTGCAGTACGGAAGTTAAAATGTGCAGATGAATTGATAGCACGAAAAATTATTTCTTATCCGATTACTTGATTAATTGATGGAATAATCGATACAATACTCAATTACTAAAATAATTGATAGTTGCAGCCCCACTTGTATTCAGAAAGCCATCGTCAAACATTAGTTTTCAGCACCAGTGGAGCTGTGAAAGGCCTTCAAGAAAAATGACCTGCACCTCGAGAAATGTAACTACAAGTTCACAAAGACTGTGATTACACTTTAGATGTGCTTTCTGGTTACATGTGTAGGCCCCTTCACTCAATTAACAAGCGGAAGCAGCTTTTAGCGGTTAGTATTAGCTTGCTAATTAGCATTACCACCCCCGCCCCTGCGGGGGCGCCTAAAAATGTGTCCGCATACACCTCAGAAAGTATATAGCTGCGCCCCTGCCCTCACACATAGAATACCATCTGGAAGAATGGTCAAAATGGACACTATACAGATCAGTGACAAAGAACCCAGGACAATCTTGATTGAATAAATGAAAGGAGGAACATGGACTTTTGCTTGGACTGCTGCTCCCAACTGCCGACTATGGTTATATGTATATGGATGTTTTGTTTGTAACAGTTTGTTAAAAATATAATAATAGAAACAAAGTGGAAAAAAAAAAAGAATACCATCTGGAAGACCTGGGTTTGATTCCACCTTAGCCCAGGCCCCTCCCTCCCTCTCTGTGTGGAGTTTGCATGTTCTCGTGGTGTCTGTGTGGGTTTTCTCTGGGTACTCTGGTTTCCCAGGCTGTGATCAGCTGACCTGCTGCTGCTGCTCTGAGGTTTACTGCTCTGTGTGGATGAACTGAACTCACAAAGATGTAACCCAGTATTTCACAGCTCTCTGAGCTGATCTCCATCCCCTACACTGACAGCATACAGGCTGTAGAAATGTTGGATTCAGTGAATGAATCTCAGCATCAGCAGCTTTGATTCAAACTCATCTCTGCTGCACTGATGTAACCTGTAACTCTGACCATGAACACAGCCTCTGTGCATCAACTTTACTGTAAATACAGTACAAGCTGACCTGTTTATTACGTGCTAAACTGCAGTATTTTCATACAATCTTTGAATAACAAAGTCAGCATACTTCAGTTTGTTTTCCAGTCCTTACCTTTAAATCTAACCTCTCTTCTTCCTCTCCTGTCCTCTTTCTCCATCTCTGAGTGAACTTCTCTCTCTTTGCTCTCCCTGAAATACAGCAGCTCTTCTTTTAGCTCGCAGACACACTGTGTGACAAACTGCACACACTTTGTGTGTTCGCTGATATTTGTTGAGCATTTAGAAACGTTGCATTTACCTGTCACACATTACTCCCTTTATGCTCGCTCCTCTTCAGTAGCGCTAGCTAAGCTGTTTATGTCCCGCGAGCACAACTGTAAGCCCTGATTATAGCGCTATAAATGATCCATTAATTATATGGCTTTTTGTATTTAATCCACCACTACAATTGTCTCTTATGTGTTATTATTCCTCTGTTTAGGCTCAGATTGTTTGATGTTTGACGGCACACTGACCAGAAAATGCAAACTTCTGTCTGACGTGTTAAAAAGTAACGAGTCTGTAAGAAGTAGAAAGTACCGATATTTGTGTAAAAATGTAGGGCGTAAAAGTAAAAAGTAGTAACTACCCTCTCGTCCACCGGTGAAAACTCCGACGTACAGGCAGCAAGCCGGGGGGATACAAGAATATCCACCCCAGCTCGCCGCCTCTCACCGAGGGCAACTCCAGACTGGAACAGAGTCCAGCCCTTCTCCAGGAGATTGGTTCCAGAGCCCAGGCCATGCGTTGAGGTGAGCCCAACTATATCTAGCTGGTATCTCTCAACCTCACGCACTAGCTCAGGCTCCTTCCCCACCAGAGAGGTGACATTCCATGTCCTAATAGCCGGGGATCGGTCCGCCAGGGCCTCCGCCCTTGGCCACCGCCCGACACACATTATACCCGACCCCTACGACTCCTCCTGCGGGTGGTGGGCCTACAGGAGTACAGAACGATGTGGCAAAATTATTTCTGTTGTTGGCATTTTCTGTATTTAACAGCTGTGCATATGATATGATCAATAACAGAGGAACTGCGCTGATTAGGTGCCCCTGTGCTTCTTCACATCCCCTCCTCCTATACATGATTCAAAACATTTTTAACAAATAAACTGAAAACTGTGATGTGCAAAAGTATTGAGCCCCCTTTTCTCTGAGTGCAACAATTGCATTCAGAAGTTGCCTGATGACTGCTAATGACTAATAAGAGCCCACCTGTGTGTAATCTAATCTCAGTACAAATACAGCTGCTCCGTGACGGCCTCAGAGGTTGGTTAAGAGAATATTGGGGAGTAAACAGCTGCATGAAGTCCAAAGAACACAGCAGACAGGTCAGGAAGAAGGTTGTGGAGAAGTTTAAAGCAGGCTTAGGCTATAAAAAGATTTCCCAATCTTTTAACATCTCACGGAGCACTGTTCAATCCATTATCCAGAAATGGAAAGAGTATGGCACAACTGTAAACCTACCAAGACAAGGCCGTCCACCTAAACTTACAGGCCCAACAAGGAGAGCACTGATCAGAGATGCAGCCAAGAGGCCCATGGTGACTCTGGACCACAGGCAGAGATCCACAGCTCAGGTGGGGGAATCTGTCCACAGGACAACTATTAGTCGTGCACTGCACAAATGTGGTCTTTATGGAAGAGTGGAAGAAGAAAGCCATTGTTAAAAGAAAACCATAAAAAGTCCCGTTTGCAGTTTGCCAGAAGCAGTGTTGGAGACACAGCAAACATGTGGAACAAGGTGCTTTGGTCACATGAGACCAAAATTGAACTTTTTGGCCAAAATGCAAAACGCTATGTGGCAGAGAATTAACACTGCACATCACTCTGAACACACCATCCCCACTGTCAAATATGGTGGTGGCAGCATCACGCTCTGGGGCTGCTTCTCTTCAGCAGGGACAGGGAAGTTGGTCAGAGTTGATGGATGGAGCCAAATACAGGACAATCTTGGAGGAAAACCTGTTGGAGTCTGCAAAAGACTTGAGACTGGGACGGAGGTTCACCTTCCAGCAGGACAACAACCCGAAACATAAAGCCAGGGCTACAATGGAACGGTTTCAAACCAAACATATTCATGTGTTAGAACGGCCCAGTCAAAGTCCAGACCTAAACCCAATCAAGAATTTGTGGCAAGATCTGAAAACTGCTGTTCACAAACGCTCTCCATCTAATCTGACTGAGCTTGAGCTGTTCTGCAAAGAAGAATGTGCAAAGATTTCAGTCACTAGATGTTCAAAGCTGGTGGAGACATACCCTAAAAGACCTGCAGCTGTAACTGCAGCAAAAGGTGGTTCCACAAAGTATTAACTCAGGGAGGGTGCTGGTCTTTTGGTGTTTGCCAGAAACGACTGCCCGTATTTAAACGGCTGTAAATGACTTGTTGACCTATAATCTGTGAAGCATATAACAAACATGTCTTATGAATGATATCAGGTCATTTTGAGTGAGAAACAGCATTTCTGTCACAAGGTAGAAGCTGCACTCAGTTTTTGGCAAAGTGACTTTTATATATTTGTTTTTTTTTTTTTAAGGTAAAAACTGTCTGACATTAAAAATGTATTTTTAAACAGAAATCTGGCTCAGAAAGCTGCAGAAATCACAACAAATATAACATCACAGTTATATAAAGATAGTTGAAGTGGGCAAAAAGCTTTGGATTGATTATAATGTAGGTACAATAACATAGACTCCTAAAGATTGTTGAAAAACAGGTTATTTCTGCATTTTGTAAATAAGCCCTTCATAAATCATGCTGACTGCACTCTATTTACCAATATAAGCAAAGACATTACACATAAAAGCACAGAGAAACATCTGAATCACTTTATGACAGACGATCACGTTTTGACACAACACCGGCCGCTGTTGATGTAACTAATAAATTAACTTGTAATCTAACTTAGTTACATCTAAAATTAAGTATTCAGTAACTAAGTAACTAAATTACCTTTAAAGGAGTAATCAGTAATCAGATTACTTTTTCAAGGTAACTATACTATTACTCTACTACATTCTCTGTATTATTGTACAAAGCGCCTTGAGGTGACTGTTTGTTGTGATTTGGTGCTATAGAAATAAAATTCAATTCAATTCAATTACTGCTTAATAGGTTGTCACCTTCATTAAAAGGGCCAAATATGTTTTGTGGCCTCATACATCCTTTGTGAGGCAAAAACTGCTCAAAAATGAAAAATTATATCATACTTTTGACAAACATCACAAAGTGCCTTGCATCAACAGAAAAAGCAGACAAAAAAAACCCCCATACAACATAAAACTAGCACACATAATTACATAATTTGATATTTAGGGTTGCACTATCCAGAGAAATGATACGAGTATCAGTTTTATTAGAGATTAAGTGTAGAAAATTTGCATTTAACCAAAACTTGATGGCAGGTATGTATGTATGATGAGTAAGTTTGGAAAGTTTGTTAGGTCAGAAAAAAACAGCACAGGTGAATGCCATCTGCATACATATGATAAGAAATGTTTTTGAAATGAGCAAATATCAGTGCAAGAGGCAACATGTAAAAGCTAAACAGCACAGGTCAATAAACTGATCCTGAGGAACACCACACTGCAAAGCAGCCTTTTCTGACATGCAATGATTAATGGAGAGAGAAAAACCTCTGTCTATGAGGTAAGACGTAAACCAGTCTAATGCTGACACAGACACACACACCAGCTGATGGTGTGATCAACAATGTTGCAAGCTGAGCTCAAATCTAACAAACACAGAACAGCATAATTTCCAACATTTGAAACAATCAAACTGTCATTTCTAACTCTATGAAGGGCAATTTCAGTCAAACACAGTTCACAAAATCCTTACTGACATGTATAAAAATGCGGTGCCTTTCCAAAAAAGAGACAAGCTGCCCATCTGCAACCTTTCCTAAAATTTTTGACAAAAAGGGCTTTTTGGATATTGGCCTGTAATTTTCAGGTAAGGATGAGTCCAGGTTAGATTGCTTTCAGGAATAGGTGGGAACAGAACCAGCTGCCAGGGACAGATTTATCAAACCAACTACACGAGGGCCTACTAAAAACCTTTAAAAAGATCTGCAGAACTTGATGGCAGTTTCATTTTGCTTATGAGAACAGTGAGATCAGAACAAGAAAAATGGCTAACAGGGTGAGTAGGCGGTGATACTATGTTTGATTGTGCATTCCTTACTTTATCTACAAAATAATGTGACAGTCACTGTCAGAGAATACAGTAAGTAAGAAGAAGCAGGAGATACCAGACTTTAGGATTAGCATAATATGTAGCCCTGGTGGCCTTTATCATCATCATTTAAAACAGTCAAACACTTTCACATGATGCCTGTGCACTTCTAGTTTAGTGACTTCAGATCTTCTACAGACATGATGAAAGCTACAGATTATCATATATTATCCAGGGGAGTGACCTTTTAGAGGATGCATGTCTTGTTTTCAAAGGATTCAAAGAGAAGCACTGTTCACCGACAAGACTGCATCCGATACTGATGCTAAGTTAACATTAAATATGTCTGAAAAACAATCTGCGTGATAACATGCTGACTGAATGACTGTTAGGAGGTACAAGGACACTGATGAGAAGGACGTGGTCAGAACAAGCTTGTGTAAGAAAACTACATCTAAGGTGTGTCCTCCATAGCGAGCACACTTTTGAAGTATATATAACTCCATACACTTCAAAAATTCCAGTGGATCAATCCACCTCATCAATATGTGTGTGGAAATTAAAGTCACCAACAATTAAAATTGTGTTCAACCTTAAAATGGTTGATAAAATCAGATATAAATGCTCCAGCAGGACGAGGAGGACAATAAATCCAAATACAATAAAACACATTAAACCAGCCCATCTTGGACATCTGCAATTCAAAGGTTAAAAAAAGAGTCCACCGTGACAGACTAGCAAATTAAGTAGTTCTTAAAGACCACTGCGAGTCCACCACCATGGCCAACAAGCTACTGAGTTTTGAGAAAAGAGTTCATTCAGCTGAATAAACTCTGAAACACTGCTGAGTTTCTCTTATAAATATAAAATCCAAGTTCTCCCTACTTGAAAGATCGTTGAGGACAAATAATGTGTTTGTAATGGAGTGAGCACTCTGATAAAGTGTGTCAGGCACAGGTCCAAGCTGCAGGTAACTGGTGGAGAAGATGGGCACACATGTCCCTTCTCTGCTT
Source organism: Archocentrus centrarchus (assembly GCF_007364275.1). NCBI lineage: Eukaryota > Metazoa > Chordata > Actinopteri > Cichliformes > Cichlidae > Archocentrus > Archocentrus centrarchus. The sequence continues at coordinate 1,917,887 of NW_022060276.1, read as the reverse complement.
CACTCACCATCAGCCGAGGGAAAATAATCTGTCATAATCAACAGGTAATACAGGTGTAAGGTTGGACAACCAGACAGAAACTCCCAGAGACCACCAGGACACAGGAAATCCATACAAACACTGCAGCTGATTGACCACAAAGGCATCACTATAATGTTCCTGACTGAGTTTCATCTCCTGCCAGATTTGTAACAAGGCAGGTAAATCGTGCATAACATCTGCAGACAAAAACAGAGAGAGTATAACAAGTAAAGCCAAAACCAAAACACGAGACAGGGCAGCAACAGCAGCATAGGCGGAGGCAGGGCCAACCAAACATCTTGCTTGCATGTCAATCAGGACAGTCAATGGTAAAGGTTCCTGTCCACAGGTTTAGACAAAAATTATATAAAGAACAAAATAAAAACTTTTAGGTTCTTAAAAACATCCCGGAAGCCAAGAGGTCCTTAACAATGCATGTTAAGGACCTTATGCATGTTTTAAATGAGTGCTATCATGACTGCCACAAGCTGAGATCGTAGTAACAATGCCTGTGCAGGCCTCGTGTGTACTGCTCTTCAGTCAGTATTTTTAATACTAGAAATGACAAATGCACCTTCAGATTTTCCACAAGTCAAAATTTAAGATGACTTAAGGTTGAAACTTTTAAACTTGAAATTTTTCCTTAATTGAGTAACTGTGTGCGTGTAGGTGTGTGTGCGTGTAGGTGTGTGTAGGCGCATGTGTGTGTGTGTGTGTGTGTGTGTGTGTGTGTGCGCATTTACACTTGAGTGCAGGCTAATGCATTGCATGAATTGTCTCCTTTGAAGTTCCTCTACTTTAAAATAATGACAGTCTCAAATTGCTTTGCACTCTCGAAGTCTCTTTCTCTCAGAAGCACCTCTCTTCTGTTAAAATCCATTATTCTCTCTTTTATTCCTGGACCTCCTCCTTTCTGACTCATTCCTCAATTTTTTCCCTCCTAATTCTTTCCTTGTCATTTCCACATGTCCAATTTCAAGATGTGCAATATCATTTTAGATTAGATCAGATAAAACTTTATTAATCCCTTTAGGAAGATTCTGTCAGGGAAATTAAAGTTCCAGTAGCAGCTTTTACAGGTAGCATAGGTATGCAAACACAGCAGAAATCACAATAAACAAACATATGGATACATAAATAAATAATAAAACAGACAATTTCTTTATGTTGCGTTGTGGTCAGGCTCAGGCTCAGGACACTTGGTATAACAGACTGATAAGACATTTTCTGGAGTCTCCTGCAGGTGTTAAACGACCGCAGCCTCCTCAGGAAGTACAGCCTGCTCTGTCCCTTCCTGTACAGATGTTCTGTGTTGCATGTCCAGTCCAGCTTGCTGTTTAACCACAGTCAACTTGTAGGAGACTACAGCCTACACCTCAGCTCCCTCAATAAGAATTGGTCATGATCTTGGTCTGGACTTCGTAAAGTCAGTGACCAGTTCCTTGATCTTTGAGGTGTTGAGCTGCAGGTGGTTCCTGTGGCACCAGACAGCAAAGTCCATCACCAGGCTCCTATACTGCTCCTCTCTGTCATCCCTGATACACCCCACAATGGCTGTGTCATCAGCAAACTTCTGGATGTGACAGCTCAGAGTTGTAGCAGAAGTTTGCAGTTCACAGGGTGAAGAGATGAGGAGCCAGTACCGTCCCCAGTACCGTCCCCTGTACCGTCCCCTGTACCGTCCCCTGTACCGTCTCCTGTACCGTCCCCTGTACCGTCCCCAGTACCGTCCCAGTACCCCAGTACCGTCCCCTGTACCGTCTCCTGAGGTGCCCCAATAGTAAACTCATTCCTACGTCCTTGTGCACAGACATATACAAACTGTTCATCCATCAGTGCAATTAGAAGAACAAAACAGGGCAGGTCATATCAAGTAGGAGAAACATGATCAACTCCTTAAAGGCCCTTGGTTTTTCTGAGTGACAAACTTTTGTTTTATAATTTGTATTTGGAGCACTTGATATAATGTATGTTTTTACATTAGTAAATAATTTAGCGTATTCTTTTAAGTAAAATCTGAGGGGCCACTTGGAAGCTGAAAGCGCCGGCTCTTCTTTGGGAGCAGTGCCTAAAGAGCTGGCTCTCTGAAAAGAGCCGGAATTCTCATCACTACTAACTAGCAATGCTGCATAGTCTTTTCCTGATTTAGGGTTCCTCCTCCTCATCAGTCCTGTCATATTCTGGATTGGCCGACTTGTCTTTACGACATTTGGCATGTTTCAGCCAATCTCCCACCACAGCCTGGATCTCAGTATCAGCCACAGCATCTGAAAAATGTAGAGACAAAAAAAGACTTTGGAAGTGTGCAATATCAAGAAAAGTATGATCATGTACTGAGGTTGTGTCAGGAGGCAAGACAATATGATTTCATGGACTATAGAGAAAAGTACACAATTGCTAAAGCTTCAATCTAAATTCGGACCTTTTAGTACTTACTAAATATCATGGCCACCAAGTGCTTGTGAGCAGAGAAGTTTTTTTTGCCCTTCCGTCCATGGAAGCTGTACTTTTCTGTAAGGTGATTTGTGATGATTTTTGGCAAAATATTATAAACAGCAGCTCTCAGCTCCCATCCTCCAATGACTGCAAAGTGATGCACCTAAAATGTGAAACATTACAAAGAATTATGAAGTCATTGTGTACACAGAAGGTAAAGGCTGATTTTGACTGTCATGAAGCATCCAAATGTAAATTTTTTGGCTGGTGAACCTATTGTACGAGGAAGACAAGTCTTCAGTGATTTAAACATACCAGTTTTTTCCTGATTGCTCCAGACTCAAGTGTCACATTCAGAGCTTCTACTTCTTCTGGACTGGAGGCTGGAAGCACGAGCTCATACAATGAGTCCACCTCTTCCACTGAATTATTAGCAGCCTATTGGGTCAGAAGTGCTTGCAGCATCTTGACATTGTTCCGAGCTATCGCCTTGACCTCCTCTATCATCCTAAAAACTTTCATCTGACAGTTGTATTCTGAAAAGAATGAAAAAACGATCTGAGAAATGTAAAATAACTGTTGGTAACTAATTATTATCTAATTTCAATTAGGCCACAAGGAATCTTGTTTTGGTTTTAAAGTACAGAATCAATTCACCATTGCTCTACCTTATTGAAATTTATAAACAAAAATACTATATATTTATAGCACATTATATGATATGATAGTGCACTCACTAGAAGTGTCCTCCTTCTTGTGTGTAATTCTTTGGTCACCTTTACCTGTTAGAGGAGTTCTCGATCCAGTTCTTGTTTCACTTTGGATGGAGTTGGTGGGCGGAGCTAGTGGATGGATGATATGTCCGATAGGAGTAGATGGGTGGCGGGTGGCGAAGGTAGCTGTGTTTGATGAGTTCTGAAAGTGGCTGCTGGTGGTGGATGATGTTGCTTGGTGACTTCTGATGGTGGGCACCGCAGGTGGTTTAGGGGGAGCTCGTGGTTTTTTGAAGGCTTTTCCTGGATTGTCTTTCCTCATCCTCACTCTCAGAAGTGATGTTAATTCGACTGTAACAAAGAACAATTCCCTAAGAAAATAGTTCCATTTATTTCCAAACATGAGAGGTTTAAATGGCTCCATATAACACATCTTATTTTTAAGACAAAGTAAACATACATGACACTTTTCTGGTTTCACCTTGAAGACTTGAGTAGACTTAAAACCTGCCATGGTTTTACTTTTTTAAAGTGAAGGTTTCATATGGTAATAGTCATTAATTTTCAAAGCTTTATTATTGTCATATGCACATTGAAGAAACATTGTTTCCCTGTACAATGAAATTTCCCTTTGCTGCGCACAAAATGTAAAAATACCAAAAAATAGATACAATAGATCAAATTAAGCATGCAATAAAAATAAATATAACTCTGGAAGAATAACAAGTTATGTACATTGTGCATATATTCTATGTTCCAACATTAAAAATGGTCTGAACATACATGTGCAGTTGTATGCAGACAAATAACAGTGACAGTCAAGTGCAGTAATGTCTTATGAGGCAGTTACCTATTAAACAATATATTTATAGTGAGTGGTGGGGGTCAGGGACCGCCATGGCTATAATGATGGAGGAGATTTCTCAGAAAGATAAGACCTTTGATAGTCACATGTTCTGTAAGTGTAGTAAATGCAGGTGTTTTTTTTAAAAAAAACTCTTATCACATTGAAGCAGCACAAAGATATCCAGCTCAAGGAAACCACAAATCAGTCTCTTCATAGCAGCAAACAATGTTAATATTAGGTTTTCATTAAAAAGGGTTTATTATAGGAGACAAATTAGTGGTTTTTCAAATTAGTTCAAATAATGACTGCTATAAAAACTACCTACTTTATTTTTGTCATGGTCCTGGGCCAGTGTTTTTTTCTCAATTTTTTTATTAAAGTTTTCCAATATAGCAAAGGTACAAAAATAGATAAAGAGGGAAAGGAAAAAAAGACACCAAAAAGACAAAGAACAGTGAACAGATAAACAACATTTAGCAACTAGTCACCATAGCCATATGTAGGTAGAGTGAAAAAATCAAGCAAATAAGGCACTAGTTACCCCCACCCCCCTATACCCTTATATTGTGAAGAGAATTATTAAACATGAATGAAACCTATGGAACATATAAATATTTGTAAACAGAAAAGAAACAACGCAAGAACATTGTACACATCCCTCCTGCGTTACACACACACACACACATATATGCACGTAAGTGCACATACATGCAATTTAAAAAAGTAAATATTAGGGCTGGGACTCGATTAAAAAAATTAATCTAATTAATTAGAAGCTTTGTAATTAATTAATCGAAATTAATTGCATTTTAATCACATTTCAATATTTAACATGATAAATATTAATTTAAGTTTGGTTGATGAATGAATCAATATACATATGCTTAAACTTCAAAATTTTGTTCATTTTCCCACCAGTCTACTACACAGACCAATGAAGGGTGGAAGTGCTCCTGTGATAAGCAAACTCCTGAAATTAAAGTTAAGCATCATAACTGGATAGTTTTATTCAACATTAATGTCTCACTTAATATAGCTGGAAGTTAAGCATTAGCTCAGCTGTATTCCTTTATGTTGAAATGTGTTATGCTTGTTTTAACAGCTTATTTTGAATTAAAGATTTAAAATTAAACCACAAAAAGGAGAAAAAGTTCGTTCTCTGTTTAACCAGCTGTGCTTCGCACTCACGTTGCTAGGCGACATGAGCTACGTAGAGCTGAGGGCAGGCGACGCTGATATGAAGGCTAGACCGTCCAATTTCACAGCTGCTCACTTCCGGCCTTTTCGGTCTTCGTGGGCTGTGAAGGACCCGTCCTACGTAGACCGGGTCCTTCGAAGGATGCGGTCCCTGAATTTGGACGCAGCTATCATTCTTATCACATTGTGCGTCGATATAATCTGTATGCCTGGAACTCGTGCACTGAGAAATGTTCCACGGTGCGATTAAAATGCATTAAAATTTTTAATTCGTTATTTTCCCCATAATAAATTAACCGAAATTAGTGCGGTAAAGTCCCACCCCTAGTAAATAAATAAGTTAAAATTAAAATAAAATAAAATAGGAAGGATCATCCAGGTTAGATAGATCGATCACAAATAAATAAACAATACATAAACAATATAAATAGAGATAATCTCGCACATTCACCTCCCCCAACTAGTCTGGAATGATATTGTACTCCCCTATGTGCCTGAGAACATGCAGCCATGTTTGGTTAAATGTCTTTAGAAAGTCTGTCCTGAGTGCACGAAGCTTCTCTAGCTTTTTTTTTTTTTTTTTTTTTTTTTAGCCTGTCATGTCTGGCATCTTTCACAATCGGAATGATGATCCGAATGCACTGATGTACCAAACATATTTGCTTTGACAAGAACAGCTCTATATGTTTCCTATAGGCTCTTCTTGTTAATGTTTGCAATTTTATTTTTATTTATTTATCTTTTTATTTAGTTATTCATGCCAAGTCTGACAGGCAACAAGGAAGGGGCAAGAACAAGAGGTGGGGGGGAGAAAAGGGGGGGGGAGAGAAAAGGAAGAAAGGAGATAGATAAAAAAAAAAAAATACAATAAATAAATAAAAGGGGTTGATATACTCACACACACACACACACACACACACACACATCCATGCACACACACATATGCACCTACATATACACACACACACACACACAAGTTTATTGTTTGTAGTAATGTGTGTGTATGCGCCATGCAATGTATTCGATAATGAGGGCAAGAAACTGCAACCATGCCCCCCGCGATCCAGAGGCAGATAGGGAAGGACCCAGGGGACCCAGGCCATCCACAGCACAGGAGCTCAGAAGACTTGGGGCCACACATCCCGATGGCAACCGCGTGCACTCCCCAGAAGAGGAAGGAGGGAGGCTACAGACGGAACCCCCACAATCCAGGGGCTAGAGTCCAGAGAGCCAGAGGCGACGGGCAGCCCCCCCCCCCCGGCAGGCCGGCACCCCCAGCACGAGCCAGGCATGCGGCCCCCGAGGCCCCAAGCGCCCGAGAGCAGCCCGACACCCGGCAGAGCCCCCCCACGCGCCAAAGAGGCCCAAGCCACCCCCAGGCCACGGCCGCCAAGGGAGCAGGCCAAAAACCATGCCGAGACATCCGGCCACACACCCCGGGACCCACGGGCACCCACACCCCAGGGGCGGCAGTGACGACCAGTGGGGAGCAGCGTGGAGCGGTAGGGAGGGGTAACTCCCACCCTCCGTGTCCCACAGGTGCCAAGGCTTGGCAAGCCACCAACCCAGGCCCAGCTGTCCACACACACACACTCTCACAAGCACGCACGTACACACACACACACGTACCAGTCATTCCCTCATGTACACACACGCACATACACACGCACGCACATTCGCATGCACCAGTCACACACTCATGCATACACACTCACACTCACACGCACACACACACACACACACACGTACCAGTCGTTCCCTCATGTACACACACGCACATACACACGCACGCACATTCGCATGCACCAGTCACACACTCATGCATACGCACATGTGACATAAATGGACACCTAATGTGGGAGAGCGGGTACCAGCACCAAGCCAGCGGCAACCCAGGGAAGCAGCCAACCCAGCCCCGAACAATGAGCCAGTCCCCAGCCCAGGCGGGGTGCGTGGAACTGGGGTGTGAGAAGGCCCGCCCGCCCCCTCCTCCCACTCAGCGTGTTGGGGGGGTGATGTGAGTGTATGTACTGAGAAGAATGTGTATGGCTGTGTGAAAACTACAGTGCTTTTAAAATTGGAGGGACAGATGTAATATGAGCACTGAATAACAGCGCCCATCCACACTGTCCCCCCAAGGCCCTCAATGTCTAAAATGTAAATAAAATTGAGGTGCAGGCAGCAGTGAACAGACAAGTGGGGCCACCTCAGCAGTGCCACCCACTAACCACTGTGTGACACACCTGCCCCCCAAGGCCCTATATGTACTATGATGTGTTGTGAGCTGTATAATGCAATTAAAAAAGGAGGAGTGGGACATCACGCAGCACAGCGAGCAGAGCCGAGGTGATGGCCCTACTCACTGCAGCACGAGCCCCCCTCCCCCGAGAACCTATGTGTGCATAATGTGATGTTAACTGAGTGGGAGGAGGGGAGGGGCCAGGATAAATATGACCGGGAGGCAGACGACTACCCCCCGGAGGAAGAGAGCCAGCTAGCTACTGGCTCACTAGGCACCCCAGTTCCCTACACCCCCCCGCAGCCCAGGGAAGGCAGGTCCAGGGCCTGAAGTGACCGCACCCCCAGGACGCCACCGTACTCCAGGCCGGCATCCACTGCCCCCACTGCGAACAGGACACAACACACACCCCACATGTATACAAAGGACAACAAATATCGCACACACACACACACACGCACGTACGCACACATACACACGCACACACACACGCACACACACAGACACACACCCCCACACACATACTCACACATACACACACACGCACACAGTGGTCCTGAGTCAGAACCAACCGGCCCCGTGTGGGGCAACTGCTGCTCCCTCACCTGAGCGCCCCACCACCCCATGGGGGAGGGCACCCAGAATCCCGGAATGCCGCAGCTTCTCTAGCTTAATGCAATTCAGGATCTCATGAAGCCACCAGTTGTGGGTGGGGGGAGAGGAACATTTCCATTTTAGAAGAATTGCACACCTGGCCAGTAAGGTGCAAAAGGCCACTACGTGCTGCTTTGAAGGTGGGATCGGGGGGGCCAAAGGAAACTCTGAAAATAGCTAGAAAGGGATCCAAATTTAAAGTAATCCCCAGTGCCCGACTAAGTGTAATGAAAATATCCGACCAAAAGGCTGATAGTTTAGGACATGACCAGAACATGTGTAAATGATTTGCTGGTGAGTGACCACATCTGGCACAAACATCGGAGTGACCCGGCAATATTTTAGCTAGCCTGGCGTTAGTTAGATGGAGTCTGTGAAGCACTTTAAATTGCAGCAGCCAGTGTCTAGAGCAAACAGAGGATGAGTAGACCCTATTTAGTACAAAAGACCACTGTTCATCAGAGATGGACATTGCCAGGTCACGTGCCCAGGTGAGTTTAAAGGCATTCGCTAGGCCAGCAGCTGGAGAGCTGATGAAGATGCTATCTTCAGATGTGCAGGTTTGTTGCCCCAGATATAGGAAGTCAGTATTTTATCCAGTTTAATAAAAAAAAAGGTTTTATTTATCAAAATGGGAATATGTTGAAACAGATATAAAAATTCAGGCAAAATGTTCATTTTAATTAGATTGATGTGCCCAATAAGAGACAGGGGCAGAGGTGCCCATTTTTCCAGGCTCATGGTAGCTGATCCAAACAAGGGCACAAAGTTCTCAACAGCTCATTAAATGAGCAGGTAAAAGTAACGCCTAAATATTTAAATTTACTATGTGCAATTTTAAAGGGGAAGAAATTTAAAGGAAGTGAAAGAGCTACAGTGTTAACCAGGAACAGCTCACTTTTCTGAAGATTTAACTTGTAACCTGATACCTTGCCAAATTGTTGAAAATTTTCCAGTATTGAGGGGAGTGAGTGAATGAGGTTGGAGATATATAAAAGGAGATCGTCTGCATACAGGGAAAGCTTGTGAACAGAATTGGGTCACGTGATACCCTCAAATATCTGATGATGGCGTAACCAGATGGCTAGTGGTTCTATTGCAAGATTAAACAACAAAGGTGAGAAAGGGCCCCCTTGACGGGTTCCGCAACAGAGAGGGAAAGGGGATGAAAGGGTTCCATTGGTTAGAACTGATGCCACTGGAGCCGAATATAAGAGACAAATCCAAAAAATGAACCTGGGACAAAAACTGAATTTCTGAAGAAAATAAAACAGATAGTTCCACTCAACCCTATCAAAAGCCTTCTCTGCGTCAAGGGAGTGTCGGATCGATAGGAGTAAAGAATATTAAGCAGCTGTCTTGTATTGAAAAAGGAATGCCTCCCTTGCATAAAGCCAGTCTGGTCCTGGGCTATTAAGTCTGGCAGAGCCTGCTGAAGGCAGCAAGCAAGGACCTTAGCCAGGATCTTAAAGTCCACATTGAGCAATGATATCAGCCTGTAGCTCCCACACAGGTTGGAATCTTTATCTCTTTTAAGTAAAAGTGAAATAGTGGCAATAGACATGGAAGAAGGTAGCGAGCCCACAATAAAAGATTCATTATATACCCTGACTAGGAATGGAGAAAGAAGTAAAGAGAATTCTTTGTAGAATTCTGTTGTGAAACCATCAGGGCCTGGGGATTCACCAGATTGTAGAGCACTAATAGCCTCACGTACCTCGGAAATGGAGGTAGGGGAGCCCATCTGCTCAGAGAGGGCTTGTAAAACCTGTGGAAAAGGAAATGTGTCGAAGATAGTTAGAACAGACTGGTTTAAAGTGAGTGATTCTGAAGCGTATAGGTTGGTGAAGTGTTCACTAAAAGCCTGGTTAATCAGAGTGGGGTCGACAACTATGTTATCTGAAGGGACTTTAATTTTTGGAATTAGCCTAGAGGCCCAGGCACGTCTGGCCTGATTAGTCAAAAGCTTCCCAGCCTTGTCCCCCTGTTCATAGTAGACTGTCTCAGTTGTAATTCAATTTTACGTGTCATACAGTAAGAAGCTCATATTCTGATTGAAGCTGAAGGCATTTATTATAAAGTGTGGAGGAAGCATTAATCGCATAAGCTGCGTCAACCCTGCGTAGTTCTTCTAAGATCTCTGACAATCTCAGTCTTCCCAGAATAAGAGATGTATGAAATAACATGACCCCGGATACAAGCTTTGAAGGCCACCCACACAGAGTGGATGCCAACCTCAGGGGAATAATTAAGAGAAAAATAGAGATCAACTTGGGATGAGATGGATTTTTTAAAATCATCGTTCAACAAGAGCAAAACTTCCATTGTCTCTGGCTAGGTATGACGGTGGGAAGACACAGGTCAATAGCAATAGGAGTGTAGTCAGAGACCACAATGGGATGGTAGACCGATGATGAGACCTGTGAAATCAATTTATTGTTGAACAGGAAAAAAATCAATCCTGGAGTAAGTGTGATGAACACCAGAGAAAAATGAAAAAGTTTTATCAAGGGGGTGAGTAACTCTCCAAGGGTTGGACAAACCAAGTTGGGAAGCTTACTGTAGTACTCGGGTCGCAGATTTAGACATGGGCACAGGCCTGGGGAAGGATCTGTCTAGCGACGTGTCCTGTACCAAATTGAAATCACCCCCAATAATGACACGATGGGTATCTACATTGGGAAGACTAAGAAAAAAATTATCAAAGAAGGCAACGTTGTCCCAAGTAGGAGCATAAATACAGGCCAACATTACCGGGAGGCCTCGCAGGACGCCAGATGCAATCGCAAAACGACCATTTGGGTCTGAAATTATGTCTGTCGGGTCGAAATCAATATCCTTGTGAATAATGATGGCTGACCCCCTTGCTCGAACTGAATATTTAGAATGAAAAAGATGATTCATACAGGGCTTTTTAATGCGGAGAATCTCTGAAGTTTCAAGATGGGTTTCCTGTAAAAAGATTATGTTGGCCTGAAGGTGTTTTAGCCAAGAAAAAAACTTACCCATACCCACAGCTTTGTTCAGGCCGTTGATGTTCCAGGAGATCACTCGAACGCCATGGGATCTAGCTGCCAAGTCGATGTGTCATGGTAAATGGCACATAGGAAGTCAGCAGAATGTTGTCTCCTGCCAGAACTGGGCAGGGGAGGAGGAGGCGAACTGGGTGAGAAAAAAAAGAACAAAACAAAACAAAAAAACAAAACAAAAAACACCACACACACACACACACACACACACACACACACACACACACACACACACACACATAAACCCTGAGAGAATATTCTAGTGCTCCATAAGCATACCCTAAACCCACCCTCATGTAATCCAATAGGCTAAACCTCCAAACTGAACCTATCTAACGTTAAGGCTCGGTCTTAAGCACCAAATCAAAAGGATTAACCCTCAAAAAAGAGAAAAAGAAAAGAAGGCAAAAAAAGCAATAGCACCAAATAGCAGCTTTAAACAACAAGCTGAAAGATCCAACAGCAAGTATTAACTGCTAAAGGAACAACTCTAAATGGCCTTAATGAAAGTTGGTGAAAAATATCCAACAGCAGCAATGTCTGTAACCACGAATAACAGTACGCAGCATGTCCGTCCACTGCCAGGATGTCAAGAGCCCATAGCGCCCCCCGAACAGTCGTAAAAATGACCCACCGTTGGTCGGAGGCTCACAGGGATTTGAGAAAGTCCTCCGCTTCAGCAACTGAGTTGAGCCTTTTCTTGTCGCCATTTGGAGACGAGTTAAAAAGCCTGGCAGGGAACCGTAGCACCGGGCGATGTCCCCCATCGTACAGCACCTTTCTGTATGGCGCACGCTGTTCAAGGACCTCCGGGGCATAATCCTCATAAATGGCGATAGGTGTGACAGTGGTATTGCAGATTACCTCTTCTAGAGCGAGCCTCACGGATGATGCTCTCCTTCACTTTAAAGTAGTGCAGCCTGATGATAATCGCCATCAGCTTGTTAGCATTTTGAGGCGTGTTAGCCAGAGACCAGTGAGACTGGTCAGTCTCTGTCGGAGAGGAGAGGAGAGCACATCATCAAACACCTCTGACAGAAAGAAAGTGGTCAGGCGTGGACCTTCAAGAGAATCAGGCATACCATCCATCCATTCGCTTCCGCACATCCTGTTAAGGGTCGCGGGGGGGCTGGAGCCTATCCCAGCTGTCATAGGGCGAGAGGCAGGGTACACCCTGAACAGGTCGCCAGCCTGTTGCAGGGCCAACACAGAGGGACAGACGACCTTTCACACTCACATTCATGCTCACATTCACACCTATGGGCAATTTAGAGTAGCCAATTAACCTAACCCCAGTAAGTGCATGTCTTTGGAATGTGGGAGGAAACCGGAGTACCCGGAGGAAACCCACGCAAGCACGGGGAGAACATGCAAACTCCACACAGAGGGAGAGGCCTGGGCCAAGGTGGAATCGAACCCAGGCCTTCCAGATGGTATTCTAACTGTGAGGCAGCAGTGCTAACCACTACGCCACCGTGCTGCCCTCAGGCATACCAATAATGCAAATATTTTTGCATCTGCTGCGTGATTCTAGGTCAATAGTTTTAACGTGTAGCTTAGCGTTAGCCTGTTTCAGCACACTGGATGTAGCTTCCAGCACCCGAACTTGTTCGTCCAGCAAGTTTCAGTAGGCCTCGAGAGAAGCCATTTTTTGTCAATGGTCAGTTACTGTGAGTTGTAGTTGGTCCATTTTAGACTCAAGCATGGTGAGTGCAAGTCTATGATCCGCACAGATAGCATTGCGGTGTTCCTTGAGCAAGGTGTTAGCTATGCGAGGCTGACCTGCTGATCTGGGGCACCAGGTGAGGTAGCAGGCTCGTTCTTAGTCTGTTTCGATGCTTTAGAGGCCATTCTCCGATTCAGGTGCAGATACTGATGGAATTAGTTATACTGCAAATGTCTCGTGGGTAACACTGCACGAAAAGAGGCATATTCATCCCCGTATACTGACGCGGGTGCCGCTAGTAAACGGCAGCTTTCGTCAGCATACGGGGATGCGCATTTTCGTTCGCCTGAGACGGATATGGTCGTTTACGTACCACCAGAATCAGCGGGGGGTAAAGGTACGGAGGAGCCGGCCCGCGGGAGGTGTTAACATCTCTACTTTACATATGAATAGCAGCGCTGCAAGCCGAAGCAGTGGCAACAGACCCACGTGGCTTCACTCATTGGATGAAAAAAATGCCATCACAATTCAGCACTCACATGTGATTGGCTGGTAGATCTGTCCCCCATTGGCCTTTATAAAGACAGGCCTGGGTAAGCCCCTCCCTAATAAATAATAACCCAGTAATAAAAATTATTTTTAATTATTATTTCTGTGATATACCTTGTATGTTATGTTGTATTCATGCCATGCTAATAACCTCAACTAAAAGGAATTCAATTAAGAGAAACAAATTGTGAGGAACAAGTTTGAATTTCTTTTTTTTTTTATTTATAAAGCAATATGCACACACACACACACACACACACACACACACACACGTCATATATAAGAAAACAAAAACATTATGACAGATTTTATATAAAGTTAAAAAAACAATAAGTAATATTTCCCAAAAATAAAACTGCATTTCCAAGCTAACTACACAAATACAGCAGACCAACAAAACAATCCAACACGTCTTACCGGCTTCCTTCCTGCACGTCACCGGGCAGGATTTTTAATGGCTGCCGCCTTTTCCTGAACGTGAGGCTGACTGTAGCAGAAGCTGCGGCGGACCGTCTGTAGGTTTAACAAGAAGCTGGAAAACATTTTTGTACATTGTAAACAAAAGAGCATAAACACAGTGTATACATAAACATATCCAGGCAAAAAAGACACAAACACCACCAATAGATACTTACACACAATTATATCACGGTCCACGCATTAGGAACACTCACACTCGCGTTGTGAGGCGAACACAGTCTGTGGAAAATAAAGGTGAAAATAAATAAGAGTAGAAACATTTGAAGTTCTTCTCTCCTCCACACATTGAATACTGCTGCTTTGTTTCTGATTCTTACCTCTGCAGAGGATCATACCGGCTTTTATTGGATTCAGAGTTGTGCAGGAACTGCTTCCTATAAGATGAAACCAAATAAAACTAAGAAACCAAATCACAATACATCTGTCAGCTTACTGTGACCATTCCTCCACTCTTAGTATTTCTGTTTTAGAAACGACCAAGTCTTACCGCAGTTTTCAGATTGTGCTGCCGTCTTTTGTTTGTTAGAGTCCAGAGCATCGAGTCTCTACACAATAGACGCCATCTTGAGGAACTGAGGAGATAACCCACTCATTGCAGCCAGCAGTGTCTTCTCGTCTGCAGTGGGGCTGGTTGAAGCTGGCCGGTAGAGAGACCCGCTTTCACGAGGAGCTTCGGGGGTGTTGAAAATATAGACGATGTCCTCCATTGTACCAGGAAAGCAGCGTAGACAAAGAACGCCATTCAGTTTGAACGGAAGAGAACGACCGCGCTGATTTCCTTCAGCGTGATCCCGCACGTGATCTGTATTGTCCAATCACAGGTGAGGAAGCTGCCACACGGAATTCAATTCATTTCATTTCAACTCAATTAAATTTTATTTATATAGCGCCAAATCACAACAAACTGTCGCCTCAAGGTGCTTTGTATTGTGGGTAAAGACCCTACAATAATACAGAGAAAACCCAACAGTCAAAATGACCCCCTATGAGCTGGAAGACACACATCCACTGTTTTTTTTTTTTTTTTTTTTTACATTTTACTTTTACTTTTTTTTTTTTTTTTTTTTTTACATTTTTCTCATGAAGGTTTTGCTGATATCTCTTATGTACATCCATGTATAGCAAAATAAAAGCTTATATGTTTTATATGTTTATATGTTTTCTTATTCCATCTGCCTTGGTAGTCTTTAATGTCATTAATGCATGTGAACATTCACTGAACGTTTATGGCAGCGTTCATGGGATGTTGTCTGAATGTTCAATGCTAGCTGGGAAGCCACTGCACAGGAGAGGATGATGGTGTGACAGACTTTTTGTTACAGTGAATTAGACTGAAAACTGAGTTTGCTTTTCAATGAAAATAATGCTTGTAGTGTCACCAAAATCAAGATATAGCCTTTGTTTATCTCCCTTAATTCAATTCAATTCAATTCAATTTTATTTATATAGCACCAAATCACAACAAACTGTCGCCTCAAGGCGCTTTGTATTGTGGGTAAAGACCTACATTAATACAGAGAAAACCCAACAGTCAAAACGACCCCCTATGAGCAGCACTTGGTGACAGTGGGAAGGAAAAACTCCCTTTTAACAGGAAGAAACCTCCAGCAGAACCAGGCTCAGGGAGGGGGGGTCATCTGCTGTGACCGGTTGGGCTGAGGGGAGAGAAAGACATGCTGTGGAAGAGAGCCAGAGATTAATATCAATTAATGATTAAATGCAGAGTGGAGTATAAACAAAGTAAATAATGTGAATGAGAAACAGTGCATTATGTGAACCCCCCAGCAGCCTAGGCCTATAGCAGCATAACTAAGGGAGGGTTCAGGGTCACCTGATCCAGCCCTAACTATAAGCTTGATCATAAAGGAAAGTTTTAAGCCTAATCTTAAAAATAGAGAGGGTGTCTGTCTCCTGAATCCAAGCTGGGAGCTGGTTCCACAGAAGAGGGGCCTGAAAGCTGAAGGCTCTGCCTCCCATTCTACTCTTAAGTATCCTAGGAACCACAAGTAAGCCAGCAGTCTGAGAGCGAAGTGCTCTGTTGGGGTGATATGGTACTATGAGGTCTTTGAGATAAGATGGTGCCTGATTATTCAAGAACTTGTATGTGAGGAGAAGGATTTTAAATTCTATTCTAGATTTAACAGGGAGCCAATGAAGAGAAGCCAATATGGGAGAAATCTGCTCTCTCTTTCTAGTCCCTGTCAGTACTCTAGCTGCAGCATTTTGGATCAGCTGAAGGCTTTTCAGGGAGCTTTTAGGACAGCCTGATAATAATGAATTACAATAATCCAGCCTAGAAGTAATAAATGCATGAATTAGCTTTTCAGCATCACTCTGAGAAAGGATGTTTCTAATTTTAGAAATATTGCACAAATACAAAAAAGCGGTCCTGCATATTTGTTTAATATGTGCATTGAAGGACATATCCTGGTCAAAAATGACTCCAAGATTTCTCACAGTGTTACTGGAGGCCAAAGTAATGCCATCCAGAGTAAGTATCTGGTTAGACACCATGTTTCTAAGATTTGTGGGGCCGAGAACAAGAACTTCAGTTTTATCTGAATTTAGAAGCAGGAAATTAGAGGTCATCCAGGCCTTAATGTCTTTAAGACATTCCTGCAGTTTAACTAATTGATGTGTGTCATCTGGCTTCATTGATAGGTAAAGCTGAGTATCATCTGCATAACAATGAAAATTGATGCAGTGCTTTCTAATAATACTGTCTAAGGGAAGCATGTATAATGTAAATAGAATTGGTCCTAGCACAGAACCCTGTGGAACTCCATAATTAACCTTAGTGTGTGAAGAAGACTCCCCATTTACTCCCTCAGTCCACTAAAGTTCAGGGTTCACAAAAAACTCCATGACAAAGGCTCACAGACAGAAGCTCACAGACAGAAGCTCACAGACAGAAGCTCACAGCCTTATTGGAAAAAGGGACAAAAGCTGAAAACGTCCAAAGGTTTTTTTCCAACTAGATAATACTAATTTATAAAATAGAATGACTTCTTCTGAGTTTAGTCTTGTTTGAATGTTTCGCTGTATGATTTATGTGTAGTCACATAATGGAAAAAGGCTTAAAAGATGATAATGTAAATTTGATTATATATATCTCAAAATAAAAATATGCTGCTTACAACTTGGGAGGGGTAGACCACTGGTGAGTACTGGTGACCACTGGTGAGTACTTGATTTGCATTTGTATGACTCACAGAAACCTCCTTTACATATGAGAGCCTGCCCGAGACCTGAGGAGAGGGGGGAGCTGAGGGAGCACTGACACAGAGAGTCCACGGCAGTTTCCCTACAGTTTACTGTTCTGGCCAAAGCCTCCTGCTGAGAGCCCTAAAGCTCAAGGCGCGCGGCAATATTACATACAAGAAACTGTGAAAACCCCACTTTTCATGCAGTGTAATTAGCAAGAGCGTTAAACAAAACTGAGTTAAAGAGAGAGAGGGTGTAGCGGAGACCGAGCGTTACACGTCCTACTCTCTAGCCGCCATCTTGGTTCCCGGCCCAGTGTTTGTTGTTATCTTTTGTATTGTTCCTCAGTTTGTTATTTCTAGTTCCTTGTGTTTCCATGTGTCAGGTCTGTGTCTTTGTTCCCCCGTCTGACTTCCTGTCTGTCATGTTCAGTTTTGCTTCCCTTGGTATTGTCATTATGATTAGCATTTCCTGTGTTCCCAGCTGTTCCCACTCCCCTTGTTATCCTCTCGTGTATTTAGGTCTAGTGTTTTCTCAGCCTGTTGTCGCGTCATCGTCATTTGCTCCCCTGCATTCTGTGTTTTGAATTAGTTCTCAGAATTCAAGCCAAGTTATTCTTCTGTTTTACTGAATTTGCTTTCAGCAGCGGAAACGGCACTCTCAGCTCACCAATCCTGTGAGTCACCCTGTTTTGGTTCCTAATAGTACTTTTCAGCGAGGCTCATCTGGGTATCAACCTCTGGGTAACATGCCTGCCCCAAAGGTCCTGTGTGTATCCAGATGTGTTGTGAATTATAACGACTATAATGCAATTAACCCCTTAACTGGCAAGGGCCCGGTGACGGGCCGTTTGTAGTCCCTTTTATATGGCAGGCTAGACCCTCCCATTTTTATTGACACGTCATTCGGCCAATCATGTAACTGGCTGCACCAAATCACCTGACAAAGCTACGTGACGCCCTCTGAGTATTATTGGCTCTGGGAAACCCATTTCTTAACATTATTGGCCGAATGAGGTGTCAGTCAAAATGGGCGGGTCTAGCCTGCCATATAAATGCACTTCATTCGGCCCGCGGACCAGACGCAGCCGATTAATAGGCTATGAAATGGGTTGTTCAGAGCCAATAATAACCAGAGGGTGTTATGTAGTTGTTTCAGGTGATTTTATTTGCTGCCAGTTAAGGGGTTAAAAAGGAGAGGCAAGTGGCCACGCGGCTCTGCACGTGGCCTCTCCACCCGACATTTGTGAGTGATGTGTATTCTGCTTGTGTGTGTGCGTGGGGGTCATATGACCAGGAAGAAAAAAAGGCAACCTGGAAGAAGAGAGCCAGCTGTCCACTGGCTCAATAGGCACCCCGACCTCCCACACCCCAGCACAGGGCAGGGGGAGGTGATAGCCTCCTGGAGCACTGCAGTACCTGAGACTGGCGCCACCGCCCCCACCGCAGAGGGTAGCCCCCACCCCCGCATTTCAGCTGACCGCATCTGGTCTCCGTCTTGTCATGGACTCGGACATTGCGGACTCCGGATTTTATTTCAAGACCAGTCAAGACCACAGCTGTGGAAATATCACTAAATTGCCAGAATATTGTCCAATTTATTTGTTAACATCTGCGGAAAAGGCTGCCTAAAAGGAACTGTCAAACCTACCACACACTCTAAAAGGAACTGCCGTAGGCGTGCATTCAGTTGAATAGAAATAAAACTTTATTTGCAATATATATAAATACACACAAGTCTCCCGGGTAGACTTTGATAAAAAAAAAAAAAAAAAAAAACGAACATTAAGAACATCTACAGATCAGTAAGTAAAAAATAAATTAAAAAAGAATAAAAAAAAAAAAAACGTAATTAAAACCCCGGCTGAGTCAGTCACCTGCCATAAAAGGAAAAAAACTACAGTTATGCTGGAGGAGGTACAATAAACCCTACAGTTAGTGTGGACACTGATACACAGCAAAAACCCAGGTTAACATAAACCCACATGCAAACAGGGTTCACACCCACTATCCTACTTCGCCACTATGCATTCACAAGAGGCAGGCAAACAAACAATGAGAAAGAACTATAAAAAGAAAGAGTCTCGCACCAATTTCCCTTCACTCCTCCGTGTGCTCCCAAAAGATAAATTAATAAAATAATTATCATCCACACAGTCTGGTTAAAATGACATCAGGGTAAACAAAGCACTGGGCAAGGCAAAACAGCAGCGTAGTATTCTATAAAAAAAGGGGAGACAAGGCAGGACAGAAGACGGTTAAAACAGTACACCATGGAGGGGATACCCTCTCGACCTTAGCACAGCAGCAGTGTTTATCTGTACCTGTCTACAATTTTAGAATCCTCCCCACTGGGAATAAAACGGGATCGCACCACTCGCCACAGTGTCACCTGGTGTATGAAATTCACTCTTTTACTACAACCAGAACAAACACTTTAGCACTAACTCCACTCTAGCCCAAGTAGGAGCGAAACTCTCCACTGCCTACCTACACAAGGGTACTGAACTTCTCCTTAGGTTACCAGGGAAAGTAAGAGAACCCACTGCACACGTCAGGGATGAATCGCTCCGACGTATGCCAGCATTCCAGAGATTTCACCACAGACGCCATGATGATCGGCACCTGTGCTTTTTAATGGGAGGGCCCCACCCGCCCCACCCACAGAGGGCTGAGGCTTCTGTGGGTCAGTTGATATTGAGCAGGGGACCATCTGACCCTTCCTTTTCATTATATAATTCTTCAAATCTTGTCTATAATTGCATTTTCTTTTAACTTTAAGCACCAATTATTTCTTATTTGTATCATTGTTTTTTTTAAGTTACATGTTTAGAATATACTTACTCATGTTTTATTGTGATTCTGCAAGATTTATTTCACTTTATGAATTTTGATTTTAACAAAATCCATATTCATATTCAAAATTTTCTTGACAGATCCTTGACAGTCTGGGTATACTGTTATAAACTCCTTATATTCTACAAACCCTGCCAAGCAAGCAAAAAAATAAAACAAAAAAACTGCAAGGGTGAGCAGTTTGTGAGCCAAAGTGCTATTGCTGCCAACCAGACAAGGGTGTACACACAGAGTAAAGTAGAGTGTAAAAATGGACAAGGCAGCATATAGCACAAGGCTCTACAAACTAGAGGAAAGTAGATGAGGCACAGGACCCTCGGGCCTAAAGCGTTATTGGTCAAACCAGTCAAGTATATGGGTCAAATGGAGCACATTCTTCCAGTGATTTTAAAAAAAAATCTCTCAAAGAAAAATACATCCAAAAAGTACAATAAAAGCATAATGCAAGCATTATGCAAGCATTATGTAAGCATAATCTTTCATGCAAGCACGAAAGATTGGTGAATGCAATGAATGTAAATATAAAAAGCGATTTTGAATGTATAAATCAATCATGCAATATATGTATAATAGTGATGTGTCACTCGCAAAAAAGGCTTTGCCCTTCCCAGGCCACAGTTGTAAATAAGAACATGTTCGTAATCTGTCTGCCTGGTTAAATAAAGGTTTAAGTAAGTAAGTAAGTAAAAGAGTCGGCTCTAAGAGTCGATGCTTGGTAATGAATCAGAAGAGCCGACTCCGATTGAATGAGAGCCAGCTCTCCAATTTCTCATTAGCTCTGCTCACAAACCTGAGGACAGGGGCAGAACTAATGGGCACACCATGCAGCCAATCACACAGGGGGACATGGGATTATACCATTATGTTGAAGCAGAGGGGGGAATAGATGTTACACCGTGCATGGGCATAGTCCAGGTACAGACAGAAGATGACGGGAGACAGCAGTGCAAACACACATGAACACGAGTGATACCTGTAAAACAGCATTTGGCTGCAATTTAAGGAAATTGGAAATAGCAGAGCAGAGTGCCGTCACTGTAAACTGAAAACTACGGTGAGAGCAGGTTCCATCACAAACCTGCACTGACTACTATGCTAACGTTCTATCCCTTGGTGCAGTTGGAGGAGAAAGGGCAAGCTAGGACTGTCATGGTCCTGGGCTGGTGGCCCAGAGTTCTTTTGTGAAGTTCTGTTTTGTTGTATTGTTCGGGTTGTGTTTTTTGGCATTTCTCACTGTTTAGGTTCTCAGTTTGTTATTGTTTTGTATTCAGTTCTTGGGTTTGGGTTATTGCTTTTATTCTGCCTGGGTCCTTGTCTTCCTGTGTCTGTGCTCCTGTGTTGTCTTTCCTGTGTTTTGACCCCTTTTTGTGTTTCTCTTCCCTTTCCGTTGCATTCGTGTGTGTTTGCTATTTAGGTTCTCTCTGTGTATCCTAGTCTTGAGCTGTGTCCAAATTCAGGGGCTGCATCCTTCGAAGGCCACATTTGTAGGCTGATTACATCACAGCGAAGTGACGAAGGCTGTCCAAATTCAAAGGCTCCTCCAAATGCGGTCGATGAATGCAGCCTTCTTTTCTCAAATTTGAAGCATGGGTCTGGTGTATCCTTCATGGCCTACCATATCCCATGACTATCATCAGCGTATAAATGGTAAGAAATTACCTTAAAAGACTGAATGATGCCAGCTAAAGGGAGCACATAAAAAGAAAATAATAATGGACCCAGGACTGAACCCTGTGGGACCCCACAGTTTAGGGAGGCAATGGTGGAACTGAATTTGCTTGTCATGACAGAGAATATCCTATCAGACAAATACGAGGAAAACCAGTCTAGTGCTGAGCCAGAGATACCAGCCAAAACCTTAAGTCTGTTAAGCAAAATGTTATGATCAGCGGTATCAGAGGCTGCACTGAGATCAAGTAAAATGATGACAGAACAATTCCCTGCATCAGAAGCCATTAAAACATCATTGTAGACTTTCAGAAGAGCAGACTCAGTGGAGTACTGCTTTCGAAAGCCAGACTGAAAAGGATCGAGAATCTGTATATTGGATAGTAAAGATCTGAATTGACTATCTACAATTTTCTCTAATAATTTACTAACAAATGGCAGTTTAGAAATAGGCTGATAGTTGCCAATACAGCTAGTATCAAGGTTAGGCTTCTTTAAAAGGGGAGTTACCTCAGCATGTTTACAATAAAGTGGAACATGACCTTGACTGAGTGAACTGTTTATGATTAACAACAATGAAGGACAAATAGTGCTGAGAGTCCCAAGCAGGACAGAAGGAGGTAAAATCTCAAAGGAGCATGATGAGGGTTTCATCTTGCCAATTATCGTAACTAAGTCATTCTGTGTGATAGGAGAGAATGGGCTACAAGATTCAGGACACTGAGGACCATCTTCTTGATGGGATGCACTTTGGGAATTTTGGATCTCAGATCCATCACCTTATTCACAAAATGACTAAAAAATGTGTCACAATCATCATCAGAAAGTAACAAAGCCTGCTGAGGTGGAGGAGAAACAATCCTGTGGATTATATAAAGTAAAACCCTGGGATTATTCTTACTGCATTTTATAAGGTTACTAAAATAGGACAATGTAGCTTCTTTTACTGCCTTATTGTAAGATTGAAGGAGCTCTTTGAAGTATTCCTGATGACCAATCAATCCCATAGATTTCCACAGATGCTCTGCTTCACAACAGGAGCACGAAGGACACGAGTTTGTTTAACCAGGGTATGCAAGAACTAACAGAGCAATGACTAGTTTTCAAAGGAGCAACCTGATTGAGAATGGTTTGGCAGTGTTCATTAAAAGACTTAACAAGGAGCTCAACATTATCACCAGGATGAGCTGTAAAATTGAAAAGAGAAGAAAACTCAGATAAAACAGGATCATCAATAAAGCGTTTACGCTTAATGCAAACTTGGGGAAGAGATTCTGAATCAAAAGAAACATTAAAAGAAATTGATTTATGGTCACTGAGGACAAATATGTGCAGATGGTAACACCATACGTAAAGACCAAGTTCAAAGTATGTCCAGCAGTGTGAGTAGGCCCAGATACATGTTGAACAAAGTTAAATAAGTCCATGATGCTCAGGAACTTCTTAGTGGTGGTTTGATGGGGCTCCTGCATGAATGTTGAAGTCCCCCAACAATAATAATTCCATTTAATAGTGCAGTGTTTTTCAACCTTTTTTGAGCCGAGGTACATTTTTTTCATTGAAAAAATCACGAGGCACACCACCAGCCAAAAACGATAAAAAATGATACTCTGTAGCCTATATTAACAATATAGTCATTCTTATCAAAGTGTCTTGAATAGGAATCAAATAAACACAAAAAAGAACTTTATCATATAATATATATCTTCTTTCAAATAAAAAGTGCACGTAACATGTCCACTTCAAGAACACAGCTTGAACATAACAAATGTCACAACAATGTGGTCTGATAGTAGAAAACTTCAGTGTTTTCTAATTCTGTCCAAAATCATTCTGTTACCAGGAATAACACAATCCAACAATACATGAGAAAGAGACA
The DNA here is from genome assembly GCF_007364275.1 of Archocentrus centrarchus. Taxonomy (NCBI): domain Eukaryota; kingdom Metazoa; phylum Chordata; class Actinopteri; order Cichliformes; family Cichlidae; genus Archocentrus; species Archocentrus centrarchus. The sequence continues at coordinate 1,894,450 of NW_022060276.1, read as the reverse complement.
AGCTCACAGCTAATGCCAGTTTAATATCATCATCATGCATAAGTCCCTGTACAATGTTTTAATGGATGAAGGTTATCATTGTTAACTATAACCCTATACCACCGAACATGTCATAATCAGCTCAGTGTACTTCAAAAGTGCCGCCGTTCGCGGACTTACGGCAACAATTATCGTAATAAAACCGTAATAATACCCTATGTTGGTTGTGAAGAGCAGTTTCTCAGCTTTCAGAAACCATTTGAATGTTTCCGATAGGACAAACTGTCTCGTTATTACGGTGACTCAAAGTTCCTTTGATCAGCCGCCTCAGGCTCTGTGCTAACCAGCTGTTCGGCTAGTAGAGGCGATCGCCCGGCAGTATAGAGTTATAATATGTATGCTGTGTGTGTGTTTCAGATGGCTCTCATGTTGCAGAACTACCGCTGAGAACTGTCGGTCTGAGCATTCAACCGGTGCTTTTCGTGCCTCCAGTTTCTTGCTGTGGGGTTTAAAATGATTGTGGTGAAGGAGTCGCTCTCATGCCTCCGCTAGTGACGACACTCCCTGGCCAATCAGTGGCATGCTGTACTCCGCGTCATACTTTAGTATCGCCTCAGATCACTTAGAACCTCGGGTGAGTGAGTAGGAAAAAGGACCGGCAAAGTGTTCCTGATTCTAATGGAGATGCCGTCAAATCGCGGCGAGTCGTTCCGTATGGAAACACAGCTTAATTCTCTTGTCTCTATGCACAATGCAATTCGCTACCTGCTGCTATCTAGTCTAGTGATATGGAAGAGTATTACATGATTATGCTCCAGTCACTACAGCACAGACACTGGATAATTTCCCACGGCACACCTGACGATCTCCCACGGCACACTAGTGTGCCGCGGCACACTACACTGGTTGAAAAACACTGTAATAGTGAATAAAAAATCTTGAAAGTCTGATAAAAAAAGGTGCAGGAGAGCCAGGTGGACAATAAATACAAATGTAGCCACAGCTGGGGCAATCTGACAGAAGTGTGGCTGCCAAATTAAAAGCTAAGAGCTAAGCTAATTTATATGCTAAGCTACCAAGTCCCTAAAGACAAAATAAGTAAATAGTATGAATGTAATTTAGAGGTGATTCAGCAGAGAGTGTGCTCCAGATAAAGCATGTGTAGATTACACTATGAAATTATTCATTATCTAAAGATTTGTAGTTAAGCAAGCAACACAAATTAAGCTACACAAAACACCATTGTGCACAAGCACAAACACCAAGTGAGAACCAATCAGCTGATTAAAATACACTATGGTGTTGTACAGAGGCAAAAATGACAAAAATATATCATCGTCCAAGTATTTTTGGACCTAACTGCACCAAGCATCTTAGTTGCAACACTGAAACAATAACCTGAAAAAACATATTGCTGTTGCAGAAGGTATGGCACTACTGCTTTTATACCTACAAGCTGTAATGTTTGCAATGAACACATATTAGTGAGATAGTGTGTAATGCTAACCTGAAGGACTTAGTAAGAGGAACAGCTTTTACAAGCCAGACCAGTAACATTTGTGTGTGTGTGTGTGTGTGTGTGTGTGTGTGTGTGTGTGTGTGTGTGTGTGTGTGTGTGTGTGTGTGTGTGTGTGTGTGTGTGCATCTGTCTGCCTGTGTGCATGCCTATGCATATATTACCAGTGAAAGTCACGACTAATACTGCCTCTAGAATAAGACATATTGGAACTCAGTTGTGAGCCAAGACTTCCAACTGACTCGGTTATTTTACTACTTATGTTTTGCTCTCTGTTGTTTTTTCTTTTGCCACTCCTTTCTGTTATGTCAGCCTGGCTTTGTACCTTCCTTTCTTTTCTGCCCTCTCTCTCTAACTTCATCCTTTTTTTTTTTTTTTTCATTTCACGTCTCCCCTTTGTCCTCACCCCAGTTGAAAAAGCCCAAACCATCCTCATATTTCCTCTACCTCATGGCAGTGCTACCAACCTATTTTTGGTCATTCACCCATGTACTCTATTAAGTTCATCTCTCTAATCATTACAACTATCTCGCTTTCTTTGTGCCTTTTCTCTAGGATTGTAAACAGCAGTCTTAACATTTAGTCTCTCTTGGTCTTAGAGAGCTGAAGAACTGGGTATCAGCATCAAATTCAGCAGGTATCAGCAAAGAGGCCAGTACATGCAAGTAGTGCTGATATTTGATTAGCCACCATTATCAGAAACAACATAATCATGCTGGGTAATAAAGGCTCAGGGAAAATTACTCTCTGAGTAAAGGATCATTTTCTCTGAGGTACTGATATCTAACATGAGTCCCTAATTGATGCTAATGTTTTTGAGTCAAAGATAATTATATATAATAATCCAGTAGTGATGTGAGTGATTTTACACACAACAGTGTTTGTTTTTTGTTGGAGAAACACAATTCCAACACAAAGCATGCAAGTTTACAATGAAAACTATGAGACTAGTGCATGAAGTTTCTCCTTACTGCCCTTTAACCCTTTAAATAGCCTCTCTCAGTGTTAAATTATATAATTATATTAAATTATATAAATTATATTTTTGTTTGGTTGTTTTTTTGTTTTTTTCATTGATTGGCTGTATGTCATACATTGACCACAAAAATTATTTGGACTTAGAAACTAAAAACTCAGCTAAGCAAACAAGCACCAACAATGTGAAGGATCTGGATCTACTGGATCTGTTATGTTTTTTCAAGGCCTCAAATGCTTAAAAACTCTTTGGGGTGGGGGTGGGGTGGCTCCATAGCACCCTATGCTACAATTCCAATGACATATCCTCGACACATACTTTGACCTACGTGCATGAAATTTCATATGTAACATCTGAAGATAAACATTAAAGGCTCCTGAACTCACACAATAAACCCACCAGGAAGTGGACTATTTTGAAAATAAAGAGCAATTTTGTTGTAGCTTTTATCAGTTCCAAGTGTTATACTTGTAAGATTTAACATTAACATACTCCGTGAATCGCCACCTTATCGTGGTGGAGGGGTTTGTGTGTCCCAGTGATCCCAGGAGCTATGTTGTCTGGGGGCTTGTCCCCCTGGTAGGGTCTCCCATGGCAAACTGGTCCTGGGTGAGGGTCCAGACAAAGAGCAGTTAAGAAGACCCTTATGAGTGAAAAAACAAGGGAACAGTTTACCCTGCCCAGGATAGGGTTACCGGGGCCCCACCCTGGAGCCAGGCCTGGGGAGGGAGCTCGAGGGAGAGCGTCTGGTGGCCAGGCACTAGCCCGTGGTGCTTGGCCGGGCGCAGCCCGAAGAGGTTACATGGGCCCGCCCTCCTGCAGGCCCACCACCCGCAGGAGGTGTCGTAGGGGTCGGGTGCAGTGTGTGTCGGGCGGTGGCCGAGGGCGGAGGCCCTGGCGGACTGATCCCCGGCAATCGAAACTGGCTATTGGGACATGGAATGTCACCTCTCTGGTGGGGAAGGAGCCTGAGCTGGTGCGTGAGGTTGAGAGATACCAGCTAGATATAGTTGGGCTCACCTCAACGCATGGCCTGGGCTCTGGAACCAGTCTCCTGGAGAAGGGCTGGACTCTGTTCCAGTCTGGAGTTGCCCTCGGTGAGAGGCGGCGAGCTGGGGTGGGTATTCTTGTATCCCCCCGGCTTGCTGCCTGTACGTGGGAGTTTTCACCGGTGGACGAGAGGGTAGTTTCCCTGCGCCTTTGGGCTGGGGAACGGGTCCTGACTGTTGTTTGCGCTTATGCGCCGAATGACAGTTCAGGGTACCCACCCTTTTTGGAGTTGCTGGGCGGGGTGCTGGAGAGTGCTCCATCTGGTGACTCCATAGTCTTGCTGGGAGACGTCAACGCTCACGTGGGCAATGACAGTGAGACCTGGAGGGGCGTGATTGGGAGGAATGGCCTGCCCAATCTGAACCCGAATGGTGTTTTGTTATTGGACTTCTGTGCAAACCACAGTTTGTCCATAACAAACACCGTGTTCGAACACAAGGATGTCCATAAGTGCACATGGCACCAGGACACCCTAGGTCGCAGGTCGATGATCGATTTTGTAATCGTATCATCAGATCTGCGGCCATATGTTCTGGACACTCGGGTGAAGAGAGGAGCTGAGCTGTCAACTGATCTCCACCTGGTGGTGAGTTGGATCAGGTGGCGGGGGAAGATGCTGGACAGACCTGGCACACCTAAACGTATTGTGAGGGTGCGCTGGGAATGCCTGGCAGAAGCTCCAGTCCGGGAGATCTTCAACTCCCACCTTCGACAGCATTCCAAGGGAGGCTGAGGACATTGAGTCCGAATGGACCATGTTCTGCACCTCCATTGTTGAGGCTGCTGCTCAGAGCTGTGGCTGCAAGGTGGTTGGTGCCTGTTGTGGTGGTAACCCCCGAACCAGATGGTGGTCACCAGAGGTGAAGGGAACCATCAAGCTGAAGAAAGAGTCCTATCGGGCTTGGTTAGCCTGTGGGACTCCGGAGGCAGCTGACAGGTATCGGCAGGCCAAGCGGAATGCAGCTCGGGTAGTGGCCAAAGCAAAAACTCGGGTGTGGGAGGAGTTCGGTGAGGCTATGGAAAAAGACTTTCGGACGGCATCGAAGCGATTCTGGCAAACCGTCAGGCGACTCAGGAGGGGAAAGCAGTGCTTCACTCACACTGTTTATAGTGCGGGGGGGGGGGGGTGCTGCTGACTTCAACTGAGGCTATAGTCGGACGGTGGAAGGAATACTTCGAGGACCTTCTGAATCCCACTGACACGCCTTCTGTAGTGGAAGCAGAGTCTGGGGACGAGGGAGATGACTTGACCATCACTGGGGGTGAGGTCACTGAGGTAGTTAAACAACTCCTTGGTGGCAGAGCCCCTGGGGTGGACGAGATTCGCCCTGAGTTCCTGAAGGCTCTGGATGTTGTAGGGCTGTCTTGGTTGACACGCCTCTGCAACATCGCGTGGAGATCTGGGGCAGTGCCATTGGACTGGCAGACCGGGGTCGTGGTCCCCATCTTTAAGAAGGGAGACCGGAGGGTGTGCTCCAACTTTCGGGGGATCACACTACTCAGCCTCCCCGGTAAGGTCTACGCCAGGGTGCTGGAAAGGAGGGTGCGTCCGTTAGTCGAACCTCGGATTCAGGAGGAACAATGCGGTTTTCGTCCTGGTCGTGGAACGCTGGACCAGCTCTTTATCCTCTCAAGGATATTCGAGTGTGCGTGGGAGTTTGCCCAACCAGTCTACATGTGCTTTGTGGACTTGGAGAAGGCATTCGACCGTGTTCCTCGGGGTGTTCTTTGGGAGGTTCTGCGGGAGTATGGGGTGTCTGGCCCATTGTTGCGGGCCATTCAGTCCTTGTACAACCACAGTGAGAGCTTGGTCCGTATAGCCGGTAATAAGTCGGATTTGTTTCCTGTGGGTGTTGGACTCCGTCAGGGCTGCCCTTTGTCACCGATTCTGTTCATAATTTTTATGGACAGAATTTCTAGGCATAGACAGGTGGCGGAAGGCTTCTTCCTTGGTGGCCTCAGAGTCTCATCTCTGCTTTTTGCAGATGATGCGGTTCTGTTGGCTTCATCAGGGGGGGGCCTCCAGCTCGCAGTGGAACGGTTCGCAGCCGAGTGTGAAGCGGCTGGCATGAGAATCAGCACCTCTAAGTCTGAGGCCATGGTCCTCAGCCGGAAAAGGGTGGAGTGCCATCTCCGGCTCAGGAACGAGTTCTTGCCTCAAGTGGAGGAGTTTAAGTATCTCGGGGTCTTGTTCACGAGTGATGGGAGAAGGGAACGGGAGATCGACAGGCGGATCGGGGCTGCTTCTGCAGTGATGCGGACGCTGCACCGGTCCGTCGTGGTGAAGAGGGAGCTTAGCGTAAAAGCAAAGCTCTCGATTTACCGGTCGATCTACGTTCCTACCCTCACCTATGGTCACGAGCTTTGGGTAGTGACCGAAAGAATAAGACCGCGAATACAAGCGGCAGAAATGAGTTTCCTTCGAAGGGTGGCTGGCCTCTCCCTTAGAGATAAGGTGAGGAGTGCGGCCATCCAGGAGGGGCTCAGAGTAGAGCCGCTGCTCCTCCACATCGAAAGGAGCCAGTTGAGGTGGCTCGGGCATCTGATTAGGATGCCTCCTGGCCGCCTCCTGGGTGAGGTGTTCCGGGCATGTCCCACCGGGAAGAGGCCCCGTGGTAGACCCAGGACACGCTGGAGAGATTATGTATCTCGGCTGGCCTGGGAACGCCTTGGGGTCCCTCCGGATGAGCTGGAGGAGGTGGCTGGGGAGAGGGAAGCCTGGGCTTCTCTGCTTAGGCTTCTGCCCCCGCGACCCGGCCCCGGATAAGCAGAAGAAAATGGATGGATGGATGGATACTTCTAGAGATTTTGTCATATCAAGTTCATGTTTGGCCAGAATATTCCAATTTAGTTTTATTTGTCTAGCAATATTTAACAGCAGCAGTCACTTCAAGACAACATCAACAATAATACTGTAGCAGCTTTCAGGATGTTAAAGAAGAGGGCAAGAGGTTGCCAGCAAATGTTGCCTTTCTTTATTCACAAAAAAGATTTCTATGGGCCGCAACCACGCCAACAAAGCAATAGACAAACAAACAGACTCTCCACTCTCTCACTCTCCTCCTCCCTGCATGCATACACACCTTCAGGTAACAGCAGAACAGTGGGAAATCACAGAACATCATGACCAAATGGCATCTAACTTTAACAAACAGAATCGCTACACTGCCGCCTGTTACTAAAGCCAACCTGTCTCTGTGGAGGACCACTCGTCTCCCCCTAGTTGGCAGCTGGACCCTGTACACAACTTCCCCCATCTTCTCTAACACTTCAGAAGGCCCCACCCAGTGGCAGTCCAACTTAGGGCACCGGCCTTTCTTCCTCCTTGTGCTGTACACCCACACAAGATCACCGGCCCTGAAGTCTTTCCGTTTGACCCTCAGATCGTAATTCCTTTTCTGTGTCAGTCCTGCCTTCTCCAGCTGGTCACGGGCAAATGCATGCGCCAACTCCATCCGGTCCTGAAGCCTCCTGGCATATTCTGGACCTGGTGGGACTGCCAGAGCATCTGGGGGCCTCCCAAATGCCATTTCTGCTGGAGTCCGCAGCTCTCTCCCCAGCATAAGCAGGGCAGGTGTGCACAAGGTGGACTCCTGTACAGCAGACCTGTAAGCCAGCAAGACAAGGGGGAGGTGCATGTCCCAATCACACTGGTGTTCTGCAGTGAGGATGGCAAGCTGTTTTGCCAGGGTCCTGTTGAACGCTCAACGAGCCCGTCGCTCTGCGGGTGTAAAGCTGTAGTCTGGGTTTTTTGCATTCCTAGGCAGAGAAAACGGCTGACTCAAAGTTCCTTCCTTGGTCACTGTGGATAGTTTCCGCCATCCCAAACCTGGCGAACATGCCCTCCACCAGCCTGTCAGCAACAGTCTCTACTTCCTGGTCAGCTATGGCATATGCCTCTGGCCAGAGCCCCAGCTCTGTACTCCACTTTGAAGACATACGGTGCTAATTCCTCCAACCAGTGTGCAATCTGCCCCTCCGGCTCCTTGAAGGACATCACCCACTGCAAGGATGAGTGGTCTGACCGGACAGTGAAGGGCAGGCCGCACAGTTAATATCTGAAGTGGTTTATTGCCCGTACGATTGCCAGGAGCTCTCTGCGCGTCACACAGTAACATTTTTCAGCCTTATTGAAGGTTCTGCTGAAGTACGCCACCACTCTCTCCCCCTCTGACCCCAGTTGACTCAACACTGCTCCCATTCTTACATCACTCGCATCCGTGTCCAGGATAAAAGGCAGACTGGGGTGGCAAAGATGGGGGATTCCGTCAGGGCCTTTTTCAGATGGTCAAAAGCCTTCTCGCACTCTGTGGTCCAGGCAAAGTCACTATCCTTTTGCTGCAGGCGGAACAGGGGCACAGCAATACAAGAGAAGCTGCGCATGAACCGCCTGTAGTAGGATGCCAGCCCCAGGAAGTCCCTCAGGTTTGTGGGGGTTTGCCAGTCCTTCACCGCCTGCACTTTCTCCTCCAGCGTGCTGATACCCTCACCCCCGATCTTGTGTCCCAGGAACTCCAGCTCCCTTCTCATGAAGCAGCTCTTATCTGGGTGAAGCTTCAGGCCTGCCACAGCTATCCGCTGCAGAGTCCGCCACAGGGACGTCAAAGCCGCCGTGAAGGAACGCCCATGGACCAGGATGTCATCCAGATAAATCAGACATTCCTGTCGGGGGATATCAAAAACACCTTTTCCATTAACTGTTCAAATGTGGCCAGAGCATTGCACAGGCCGAAGCAGAGGACACGGAACTGCCACAACCCCCTGCCTGTGCTGAAAGCAGTCTTCGGTCTGGCAGAGGGGCTGAGGGGCACTTGCCAATATCCACTACGCAGGTCTAGCAAGGCGAACCAAGAGGAGCCGGAAACCAGATCTAGGGACTCATTGATGCGGGGCAGAGGGTATGAGTCCTTCTTGGTCACACTGTTCAGCGGCCTGAAGTCGGCACAGAACATCATTTTAGGGCTGTCAGAGGGTTCAATGATGCCGGTCCTCAGCATCTCATCAATCGCACTGTCAGCAGCGGACTGATGTGCCAGGGGGAGGCGGCGGGGCTGTAACTTAATGGGCCATACATCTCCTGTGTCGATGTTGTGCTGCAGTAGGTGAGTCAAGCCCACCTCATCTTCTGACAGTGCAAAAATGTCTTTAAACTCCAGCAGCACCTGCCACAGCTCCTCTTGTTGCGTAGGATCTAAGTTGTGGCAGCTGCGTGCCCATATTTCCCTCACTACTGCCAGCTTGCCCCACTACCCGCTACAGTCTGTTGGTCCAAGGCGGGAGGACTCATAACAGTAGTGGGACGGGGGTTAGGGGACTGGGGTGGGGGGTGTAGCTCATGGTCCACCCCTGCTGCTCTCTTGGTGGGTGTAGACTTGGGGCCCATGCGGGGCGCATCAGTTCAACTGTGGGCCCCCCGGAAAGGCCAATGTGTTATTTCCCTGGTCTAAAACACTCATGCAGAAAGTCCAGGCCTAATATGCAGAGATCCTGCACTGCTGCCACCCACACCTTCAAGTTCACTACTAGTCCCCCCACCTGTATAGGGACTAGTCCTCTTTCCAGCATGGGGGCTAACTCACCAGTCACTGTACGCAGTTACACTGTAGTAGGTTCCAATTGAGTCCCCACTGGCACCACGTTGGGTCTCATCAAGGTCGCAGTGGAGCCAGTGTCGACCAGAGCTGTGCATGGAGCCCCTGTCAGGGTGATGGGGATGTGACAGAAGTCCCCTGCATGCGTCCAGCCCACCGCCCTCACAGACTCTGTGCTGTCGTCTGCTTCAGGGGGAAGTGGAGCCCCGCTTCCCCGCTGTACAGTTGGGTTCCCTCCACTGAAGTACAGGCAGGTTGGGACACAGAAAAGGGAGCCTGCTCCATCCCATCTACATAGGCCCGGAGGCATTTCCCTGCACACCAACGCGCTTTGGGCAACATGCACTGATGTGACCCGGCTGGCCACACATCCAGCATACAGGGGGGTCTCGGCGAGGACGGGCACTGCGGTGTGATGATTGCAGGGACACAGCTCAGATCAGTTCAGTTAATTCAGCAGCTGAGGCAGGCTTTCCCTGGCTGGGGGCCTCCTGCACCGCAGCCCTCGCAACTGGCTCACTCCCACTATTGTCACACCCTGCAGAAGCTACCACAGCCTCTCTCTCCAAGGCCAACTCCAGAGCCTCGTGAAGACTTCGGGGGTGGACAAGCTGTGTCTTCATGCGCAGCTCACCAGGGGTTATGGCTTGGATGAACTGGTCTCTGGCCAGCTCGTTCTGCACATCGTTGGGCATGTGGGCATATGCTTTCTTCACCAAAGTCTCAATGTTGTTCGCAAGTGCGTGGGGAGGCTCACCAGGTTGTCTTTGTCTATTTGTCAGTTCCGAACGCAGGACAGCAGGCTGACCACACTGACCAAACCGCCGGTGCTAGGCACCAACCAAGGCCCTGTAGTCCCCCCTCTTGGCCGGGCTAAGCAGCAACAAACATGCCAAAGCTTCATCAGTAAGACACAGAGCTAACTGGAGTGCTTTAGTGTCCTCAGACCAGGCTGCAGCATGTGCTAACAGATCAAATTGGGCATGAAAGGCCTCGCAGTCTGCCTTACCAGAGTACTTTGGTGTTTTCACATGTGCCTGGTAGCGCTGGGTGCCGCCATCACTGCACACAGGTCCTGTGCTGTTCTGGGTGAGCTGTCCTGCGCCAGTGCGCCCTGCTGTGTTCGGTGGGCTGAAGCCAGCGTCGGCTGCTAGTCCTCTGGTAGGCCGTCTAAGGTGGACCAAGTGCTCCGCTGCACTGTCAAAAACCCTCCCATGTCCCGATGTGCCCCCACACTCACTGTCCATAGCCTCTTTCTTGATTTTCGGGCACGCACCAGCCATATCTCGCTGTGCTGCCATAGTTACTGCAGGCTGTTGCTGAGTTGGCCAAGTCCGGGCTAATCGTGGCTAACGAAGGTCAGCAACTTCTGACACCAATGTAGCAGCCGTCAGGACGTTAAAGAAGGGGACAAGAGGTTGCCAGCAAATGTTTCTTTTCTTTATTCACAAAAAGGATTGCTGTGGGCTGCAACCAGGCCAACGAAGCAACAGACAAACAAACGGACTCTCCACTCTCACTGTCGCGCTCCTCCTCCCTGCATGCATACACACCTTCAGGTAACAGCAGAACAGTGGGAAATCACAGAACAGAATTTTATTGTTAAAAACCCCAGGTTTGTTTTCAGCACCGTAGCCAGGCTGACAAAGAGTCAGAGCTCTGTAGAGACGAGTATTCCTTTCACGTTAACTAGTAGTGACTTCATGGATTTCTTTACAAATAAAATTTTAGACATTAGAGAAAAAATTATTCATAACCATCTCAAAGATTATTCTTCATGTTCGGCTGCTTTCAGCACTGCTGGTATTTGTTTAGACTCTTTTGCTCCAGTTGATCTTTCAGAGTTAACTTCAATAGTTACTTCCTTCAAACCAGCAACATGTTTATTAGATCCCATTCCTACTAGACTGTTCAAAGAAGTCTTTCCAATTATTGATGCTTCAATCTTAAAAATGATCAATCTGTCTTTATTAGTTGGCTATGTACCACAGGCCTTCAAGGTGGCTGTAATTAAACCTCTACTTAAAAAGCCATCACTGACCCAGCTGCCTTAGCTAATTATAGGCCAATCTCCAACCTTCCTTTTCTCTCAAAGACTCTTGAAAGAGTAGTTGTAAAACAGCTAACTGATCATCTGCAGAGGAACGGTTTATTTGAAGAGTTTCAGTCAGGTTTCAGAATTCATCACAGTACAGAAACAGCATTAGTGAAGGTTACCAATGATCTTCTCACAGCCTCTGACAGTGGACTCATCTCTGTACTTGTCCTGTTGGACCTCAGTGCAGCTTTTGATACTGTTGACTATACAGTGTATCCCAAAAGTGAGTACACCCCTCACATGTCTGCATATATTTAAGTATATATTTTCATGGGACAACACTGACAAAATGACACTTTGACACAATGAAAAGTAGTCTGTGTGCAGCTTATATAATAGTGTAAATTTATTCTTCCCTCAAAATAACTCAATATACAGCCATTAATGTCTAAACCAGCGGCAACAAAAGTGAGTACACCCCTTAGAGACTAAATGGACTAGCTCTTATATAGTGCTTTTCTACTCAGTCAGAGCACTCAGAGCACTTACACAACACGTTTTACATTTACCCATGCACTCACATTCATACAAGCACTTCCATGTTTCTACTAAGCTAAGTGCTTTTAATTAACTAACATTCACACACATTCATACTCCGACAGGACGGTCGGAGAGCAACTTGAGGTTAAGTATCTTGCCCAAGGATACATTGTACATACTTACTTGTACATGTAGCCTGGAGTAGCCAGGAATTGAACCGCTGACCTTCCGCTCAGTAGGTGACCTGCTCTACTTACTGAGCTACAGCCACCCCAACTACACCCGTAAATGTCCAAATTGAGCACTGCTTGTCATTTCCCCTCCAAAATGTCATGTGAGTCATTAGTGTTACTAGGTCTCAGGTGTGCATAGGGAGCAGGTGTGTTCAATTTTGTAGTACAGCTCTCACACTCTCTCATACTGGTCACTGAAAGTTCCAACATGGCGCCTCATGGCAAAGAACTCTCTGAGGATCTTAAAAGACCAATTGTTGCTCTACTTGAAGACTGTTATATAAGGTGGTGATCAGTTGACTGCTCAGCTCCTCTCTTCACTGAGTGTCCAGTACATACGCCCGCAGAGCTGATGATACGATTACAATAATCAATCATCACATGGTGCAACGTGCACTTATGAACACCCTTATAATGAACATGGTGTTTGTTATGGACAAACTGTGGTTTGCACAGAAGTCCAATAACAAAACACCATTTGGGTTCAGATCAGGCAGGCCGTTCCTCCCAATCACGCCCTTCCAGGTCTCACCGTCATTGCCCACATGATCGTTGAAGTCTCCCAACAGGAAGATGGAGTCACCCAATCGAGCACCCTCAAGCACCCCACCCAGGGACTCCAAAAAGGGTGGGTACTCAGAAATGAGCTTTCCTCCGAAGGGTGGCTGGCTACTCCCTCAGAGATAGGGTGAGGAGTGCAGCCATTCAGGAGAGGCTCAAAGTAGAACTGCTGTTTACTGTCTGTTGATCTCCTTCACATTCACGCTCTCAACAAACAAACCAATAAATCATGAATAACAAGTAGGAAAACCTTAAATTTATGGAATTTACATAGTAGTCTAGACACCATTTTACTGGTAGTCTTCAAAAGTCCCATTTTCTGGAAGGCGCCATGAGGTTGCTTTAGCCACCAATTTGTGCTGTGCTTTGCAGTCATTACTGGAATTAACTGAGTGTGACTGTGTTTAATATTTATCTTTTTACTAGTTTGTTTGGCTAACCTTGAGAAAACTGTTTTCTGCCATAATTAGTGTTTTGTACTTGTCTTTGTATGTTGGTGAGTGTTGTAAGGTAGCTGCTGCAAGAGTTATAAGCAAGTATTCAAAATGGCCCAGTGATGTGATAAACCCTGTCGTTCGTTCATCTCCATTTCGAATCCTGACTAAGTCAAGGTCCAATTTTGTGAAAACAATGACTGGAACTTATTTTTAATAGTAATTTGGTTGAGGCCCTAGAAATGATGGGATGATGGCCCGATGATTCCCTATGCTAAGGATTCATGGGTATTCTTCTCCATTGCCTCTTCGGTCAGGAGAGGTTATAAAGGTTGTTCATGGGGAGAGGCGCACAATGGGGAAGATATATGGCACAGTCATATAGACGCTGTGCTGTGAGAGACAGTGCCTCATCCTTGCTAAAAACCTGTTAAACATCATGATACTCTTGTGGCACTGGTCAGGGGAGAGGAGACTGGTTCAGGGTAATTAGTATTAGGCTGAAGAACCTAATTGCAGCCAATGGGACAGACAGAACAAAGTCCAACTCTCTGCATTTTTCAGGCAAACTGACATGAGTTTTATGTTTCTCTTGGAAACTAAGCATAATAGGCATATTCAGTGCCAAAGACAATGAAGACCAGCAGCCCTAAAGTTATTGGTCAAAGCTCTTTTGGCTACATGAGGCAATTACGAATAAAATGCCCCAGCTGGCCGCAATATTCAATTCAATTCCAAATCACAACAGTCATCTCAAGGTGCTTTATATTGTAAAGTAAAAACCATAAAATGATTACAGAGAAAGCCAGAGTTAAAGCACGGACAGTGGGAAGGAAAAACTCCCTTTTAACAGGAAGAAACCTCCAGGAGAACCAGGCTCAGGGGGGGGGGGGGGGGGGGGGTCAAATGCTGAGAGGGGGGGGCAGGACAAAAGACAAGGTGTTAAAGAGAGCCAGAGACTTATAATAACTCATGATTAAATGCAGAATGGCGCACAAGGGCGTAACTTTGGGACCAACATTGGGGGGGGTTAAGCTCTCTCTATTTATGAAATCGAAAGTAAATGGGTTAACCATATTAGAAATACATTGTAATGCTTTTACTATGTATTTATTTAACTTTCTTTGTATTTACGCTGCACCTTCAACAATTAAGAAAAGGCTTACAAAGGCTTCCACATTTCTTTCAACATTAACAAATATTTTACATTTTTAGAATCTACTATATGACACACCTAAATTTCTCAATTTTCCAAGTGTATAAATTTACCTGGTGCACTATAATTTGGCTAGGAGAAATTACGACACAATTCCACAAATATAGCTATTAGTAATTAAATTTTCAGCAATTATGCTTAAATGTAGATGACATTGTAAATTTTGAAATCAGGTTAAAATTACCTAAAGACAACAAGAGAGTTTCAGCTGTAGACTTAATTTATATAAGACTGCGGTAGCTTCAAATCATTCATTTATAAGGAGGTGTTGTCGACCGACAATGAAAAATTGTTGGTTGTCCGTTTTTTGGGCGCTATATTCATTTTTTTTTTAACTAGACCCACTCCCCAGCAGCTGCTTCCACACGCTGCTGCTTGGTAGAGAAAGCGGGTTGGGTGATACCAAGTTTTTGTGGGGAGAGGGGGGTTACATTACCAAATGATTACAAATGCTAGTATTTTACCCCAAATTGATAATGAATAAAGAAAATTAACATGTTATTCATGTACGATATTTTTTGTAAATCGAAATGATGTGACTTTATTGGGGGGGTTATAGTGATTGGATCAGATTATATGGGGGTCATAACCCCCCTATCCCCCCCGGAAATAATGCGCATGGTGGTACAATAAAGACACTCCAGACTCCATCCAGTGCTATTGCTCCTCTGAATTAAATCTCGCCCGGCTGGTTTGCATTGGGTCGGTAGAGTCAGTGCTGGAGGAGCGCAGCGAGCTGCAAGAGGAAGTGGTAGGATGGGATGACAGGAAACTAAGCAACTGGAAGTTGGCCATAGGTGGACTGACAGGATTTGTAGCTCTTTTGCCACTTCCCTCACAAAGACTATTATCAATCTTTAATGCTTCAAATGAACATTACAAGATAGATAAGATAAGATAAGATAGTGTTTATTTGTCACATGCACAGTTATACACAGTACAATGCACAGTGAAATGTATTTTGTACCTGCAACCTTATATACACACACATATAAATAAGAAGAATAAAAATAAAAAAAAAGTAATTCACACTATACACTATACTCTATATACTATACACTATACACACTTTTATAAATTATAATATTTACATTGTGCAATAATGGTCCAGTTAGGGCTCAGAGTTGAGCAGACGGATGGCTTGTGGGTAAAAACTCTTCTTCAACCTTTCAGTCTTAGCCCTCAGGCAGCGGTAACGCCGGCCTGATGGGAGCAGGGAGAAGAGAGAGTGTCCGGGGTGGCTGGGCTGTTTTAGGATCTTCATGGCCCTCAGCCTGCACTGCTTGGTGTAAATGTCCTGCAGGTTGGGGAGGGTGGTTCTGATGGTCCGTTCAGCTGAACGAACCACCCTTTTTAGGGCCATGAAGTCCTGCTTGGTGCAGTTTCCCATCCAGGTAGTGATGCTCCCACGCATGATGCTCTCGATGGTGCAGGTGTAAAAGTTCCTGAGCACCTTGAGTGGGAGCTTGAAGTCTCTCAGCCGCCTGAGGAGGTAGAGATGCTGTCTGGCCTTCTTCACAGTGATGTTTATGTGATGAGTCCAGGACAGGTCCTGTGAGATGGTCACTCCCAGGTATTTGAAAGTGTCCACTCTTTCCACCTCAGCACCACTGATGACAAGTGGATGGTAGTCCCTCTGCTGCTTCCTGCTGAAGTCCACGATCAGTTCCTTCGTTTTGCTGACGTTGAGCAGGAGGTGGTTCTCCTGGCACCAGTTCTCCAGGCGGGAGACCTCTCTCCTGTAGGCTGTCTCCTCATTGTGAGAGATTAGTCCCACAACAGCAGTGTCGTCAGCAAACTTGATGATGACGTTGGACTCTGACGTGGCCTCGCAGTCATGGGTGTACAGTGAGTACAGCAGAGGGCTGAGCACACAGCCTTGGGGGGATCCAGTGTTGAGGGTGAGGGAGGATGAGGTGAGGTGACCCACTCGTACCACCTGTGGTCTGCTGGTCAGGAAGCTGTGAACCCACCTGCACAGGGATGGGCCCAGGCCCAGGTCCAGCAGCTTAGAGACCAGCCTGGAGGGAACTATGGTGTTGAATGCTGAGCTGTAATCTACAAACAGCACTCTCACATAGTTCCCCTTACCAGTGTCTATGTGTGAAAGGGTCTTGTGGAGGAGGAAGGATATGGCGTCATCTGTGGATCTGTCTGGCCGGTATGCAAACTGTAGTGGGTCGAGGGTGGTGGGCAGTGAGGAGGTGATGAATGTCTTGATGAGTCTCTCAAAACACTTCATCACCACAGAGGTGAGTGCTATGGGCCTGAAGTCATTGGGGCTGCTGGGGTGTGGTTTCTTTGGGACAGGGACTATGATGGACTTTTTAAAGCAGGTGGGAATCACACACAGTTTCAGTGAGAGGTTGAATATCAGTGTAAACACAGGTGCCAGCTGGTCAGCGCAGGTCTTAAGGACACGTCCACTAATACAGTCTGGTCCAGCCGCTTTCCTGGTGTTTACACGTCTAAACGCCCTCCTCACGTCGCGATCCGTCACAGTGAGTGTCTCCGCCCCTCCGGCCGGGAGCACAGCGGGCTGTCGGCTTCCCGACTCAAAGCGCGCAAAGAAGATGTTGAGTTCATCAGCCAGAGAAGCATCGGCACTCACCGGGTGTGTGTGGTGCTTTGTAGTCCGTGATGGTGCGTAGTCCCTGCCACAGTCCCCTGGGGTCAGACTGTTGTAGTTGCTGTTCCAGTCTGCGGCCGTAGCGATGTTTAGCCTCTTTCACCGCTCTGCGGACGTTGTATGATGCAACCTTGTAGTCCTCCATGTTCCCAGAGGCGAGGCCGGAGTTGTAGGCAACGGTGCGGGACCTCAGGGCGTCGCGGACAGATTTATCCACCCACGGCTTCTGGTTGGGAAAAGTCCTGATGGTCCTCCTAAGTGAAGTGTCTTCAACAACTTTCCCAATAAATCCCACAACAGTTTCCGTAAACTCCTCGATGTCTCCGCCCGCGCTGCTGCGAAACATGTCCCAGTCGGTTGAATCCAACGCACCCTGCAGAGCGGCCTCTGTTTGATCAGACCACCGTGTCACTTCTCTCACAGCAGGGGGTTCCTGCCTGAGCCGTTGTTTGTATTTCGGCATGAGAAAGACAGAGGTGTGGTCAGACTTCCCAAAAGGCGGAAGAGGCTTTGCTTTGTAGCCATCTTTGAATGGAGAATAAACATACTGGGTGGCTGTAGCTCAGTAGGTAGAGCAGGTCACCTACTGATCGGAAGGTCAGCGGTTCGAATCCTGGCTACTCCGGGCTACATGCCAATGTATCCTTGAGCAAGATACTTAACCCCAAGTTGCTCTCCGACCGTTCTGTCGGAGTATGAATGCGTGTGAATGTTAGGTAAAAGCACTTAGCTTCGTAAAAATGGAAGTGCTTGTATGAATGGGAGTGCATGGGTGAATGCAAACAGGTTGTATAAGCGCTTTGAGTGCTCATACTGAGTAGAAAAGCACTATATAAGAACTAGTCCATTTACCATTTACCATACTGCAGCAGAACTTACTGAAAAATCTGTGTTCACCATCCACCCACATAACTCTCAGTTGGTTTATAATAATATTAATTTTTTTTAAACTACATTTTATATGGTTAATATCTGCCTATCAAATATCAAGATGTTGCTTTTTTCAATATAGATGAAAAATTAAAATTCAAAAATAATCTGTTTATCCTTTGTACTGCAGTTTCCCATAAGCAAGCACAAATACAAACATGCTAATGTGTACACACACACACACACACACACACACAATTGTTGATGCAGGAATCTTTTTATTGACCCTTTTCTTCTGAGCAAAGCAGTGCTAATACAGTGAAGCACCTTGCTAATGTTAGAAGAACACATTTTCTTAATTAAAAAGCTTGTTATAACTAAGGCAATGATAACAGCTTTCTATATGAAGGAGATAAGGGGGCAGCAGGGATTGTGTAATGGAGAGTGACTCTATGTTCACTGTCTTTTTCACTATACGAATATTACAAAACTTATTAAAAAAACTTTATGTTAATAATCCAGTGTTATATGCAGTAAAAGTACTGAATAATCATTCTGTGTGCAATATTGATGCCTATATTGTCATTTAAGTTAACCCTCCCAAACAGGATTAAAAATAATAATTTTAATCAGTAATATAATATGAATGGTTAGAATACAGCAACTTTTTATGCAACACATTAAATAATATATAAAATAATATTTTTCTTCAATATGAAAAAATAAGATTATTTCAAGCTGATGAAAATTACCTAATTTTTTCAGGTAAAAACTCTGATGTGAATTTCTGCACCGTGTGTCGGCTTTCTCAGCAAAAAGCACAGCTGAAAACACAGCGGTGGAGACCTGCTCTGATTTATTTATTTATGTTTTTGGCAATCACACATGTAATCAAGCGGTCCGGTCCACGGACACAATATGATGCTTCGTTATTTCGCAGAGAAAGGCCGACTCACATAGCCTTCTGTTATCCCGGAGCCCTGCTGAGTCTTTTACTTTATTTTATATGAACTGACAGATTTCCTCAGGTAGCGCATCACACCTGTGTGATAAGGCATGTCACCACATTCAAAAGCTATTTCCTCCAAAACTGCCACTGATTTAAACCTTTGCCTCTTATAAAGTGCTGTCACTGTGCGTGTTGTGGCACGTTCGGTCTTGAGGACTTTGCTGCGCAGCGTTTCCTGCTGTGTGATGTAGCGATGCACTGTCAGCTCACCTGTGCTGGTCTCCCTCTGTATCTTCTCCCACATCCGTCCCATCAATTCACTTTTCCCCGCAGATCACAGGCGAGGAAAGAGACAGACAGATTATATCCGATGTCAGCAATCAGGTCCTCTACCTCCATCTGTTTGGAAAATATCTGTTTTCCACTTTTTGCTTGGTCATTTTTGGTGGCCAGGCAGCTTAAATGTAACTGTAAAAAGTGCTGACCAATGTTTTTATCTGATGATCACTGATGTGTCATTGGCAACACTCGAAAACATTACTGCACAGGTCTTCGCCTGTGAGACTGCTGTTGTAATGCATTATGGGATTTGTAGTATACAGCTGTATGCAGTTTGGGCCCCCCTGATAATTTTCATGATTTTCCTTTATTAATCATTGGTTGTTCAGATCAGCAGTTTCAGTTAAATCTATCATACAGCAGATGAACACAGTGATATTTGAGAAGTGAAATGAAGTTTATAGGATTTACAGAAAGTGTGCAATAATTATTTAAACAAAGTTAGGGGCTCTCTTTGGTGTTTTGGTTCATTTGGTTCATTAGATTATTTTGTACCACATGTCGAGACTCTGCACACACTACTGACTGACATATTTTAGGTTATGTTAGTTCTTTTAAGTTGAAAAAACCTTTTTGTTACTATCATGTGTGGCCTCCTCCAGTTTTGTCTTTCCCAAAGATACGTTGGTATGCAAACTGAAGCAGACAGGAATCAAACTACCAACCTTCCAAGTAGTAGATGGCCTGCTCTGCCTCCTGATCCACAGCCACCCCTAAGGTTCACTAGCTAAAGAGAAGATAGAACATTCTCAAAAGAAGCTGAAACGGTTGTATGATCGTAGAGCTGATCAACGGCACTATGTTCCTGGTGATCAGGTGTCGGTGTTGTTGCCACTTGTTGAATTGCCATTTCAGGCAAAATTCTTTGGCCAGTGCACTGTTGTCAGAATAGTATTACCTGATTGAAATGCCAAAAAAAAAAAATCTAGTAAAATCTGCCATGTAAACTTGCTCAAGCCATATCATGTTTGTTGCCTATCTTGTCTGGCTTGTCTGGCAAGGCAGGTGACTCAACAGCAGTGTTAATTTCTTGACGAAATATTTTCGTCATAGTTTTCGTCGATGATTCTTTTTTTTCATAACAATAACGAGACGATAACTAAATTAAAACTACCTTAAATGATAAAAACGATCATGAAATTAATTGACCCTTTGGTCAATGAATGAAAACGAGACGAAAATGCTTGGCAAGGACGAAATCCAATCAGAAATTATTTAATTTTGTGACAGGGCGGGACAAGTTAGGAAAACATCCAATCAAACGCACAGATGCACCAATTTGCTCTAAACCCGGGAAGACCAAACTACTTTCTAAAGAACTTAAGTTATGTAAACACTGTCAGCAGGGAGAAAGAGAAGAGCCGATGTATGGACACATTTGTCCTTTGACGATGTGACAAACAAAACGATGTGTAAACCATGTGGGGCGACTATCTCGGGTAAAAACACGACAAATCTTAAACGACATCTGCAAACAGTCACCCAGATCTCCATGCAAAGGTCAGCATTTAGCCTTTATAATCTTAGTCCTGAACACTGCCCTGTACCTTTCAGAGCGTCCTGCTGTAAAACGCTCGGATTATCTCAGTGAGGTGGTGTTAATGATCAGGTGTGTGGGAAGCAGGTGAAACGCTAATGTTAATATTATTAATAATATTCCATAACTTTTAATAAATGTTTAATTTTGTGTAAGTGTGTGTAATGACTAATTCAAGGGAACTGAAGAAAAAGCATTTACATTTTACACCCTTTATATTTTAGTCGACTAAATCGACAGTAGATTTAGTCGACTATATTCTTACCATAATTAGTCGACTAAAACTAAAACTATTCAGATACTAAATTATGACTAAAACTAAATCAAAATTTGCTGTCAAAATTAACACTGCAGCACAGTATGTGGAAATCCTTTTCTTTTGGCCACTGCTGCTGCCTCCAGTTTATCTCAGGTGATGGCAGCTTTTGAGGAGGAAGGAGGTGTACTGGAAGATGGAGTGTTACAACCTTGGCTAAAAAATTCAGAAGCCCTGAGTAACTTTTTTGCAATATTGAGATATTTGGGTACAGATAAGCATAACAAATTTATTAACATAATTCAGGCTTATCCATCCCTATTTTCAGATATACCATCATGTACTCCTGTAGTGGAACATGATATTGATGTTGGTGATGCTCAGCATTTTTGCCAGTTGTCCCCTGATAAGCAAGAGATATTAGCAGCTCATGTACAATATATGCTTGAAAAAAGCATTGCTAAGCCTTCTTCATCTGCTCGGTCATCTCCATGTTTGCTGGTGAAGAAACCAGACTTCACATTTAAGCCTTGCACTGACTTTCATAAGATTAATGCAGTTACAAAGCCAGATGCCCATCCTCTTCCCAGAATGGAGGATTGTGCTCAGAGAGTCAAAGAGATTTGTTCACCATTCCTTCAGGTCTGTGTTCACATATTATTATGCTGTTTAAACTTTGAAATGCACCAGCCACATTTCAGCATTTAATGAATACAGTTGTATCTGGGAGACATGGCTGTACAGTATATTTAGATGATGTGGTTATATATAGTGATACCTGGGAACAGCAGGTAAAGTGGTAGGGCAAGTACAGGTGCAACCAGTTGATGCCAAGGTTGCTGCCATGCAGGCTTATCCAGCTCCAGCAACTAAAGCAGAGATTATGAGGGTCCTTGTTCTAGTTGGTTATTCCAGGTGCTTCTCTCCCAACTTTTCCTCAGTAGTAGCACCTTTGACAAATTTGCTCAAGGCTGAGGTAAAGTATGTCTGGTCATCCCAGTGTCAGGTAGCTTTTGAGACGGTGAAGTATCAACTTGGTTCATCTCCTGTTCTTGCTGCTACTCAAGTAGGGGTTCCTTTCCAGTTGCAAGTTCATGCAAGTAATATTGGTGTTGGTGCAGTCTTATTACAGGCCAATGATAATGGTGTTTAAAAACCACTGAGCTATTTCTCATGAAAGTTCAACTGCAGTATTCTGTAATCAAAAAAGAAGCTCTCGCACTAATGCTCTCCAATATTTTGATGTGTATGTTGGGTCAGGTGCTCCTCTTGTTGTATATACGAAGAAAATGCAAAAAAGTCATTGGGTATCACAACCCACTGACTTTCTTGCGTTCTCTTCAGAATCCTAACCAAAGGTTGATGAGATGGGCATTGTTCCTACAGCCTTATCACCTGGACATACATCACATTTAAGATAGTGTGAATGTAGTGCTGAGTTTTCTGAAGGTACCAAGGTTAGATGTTAGATTCAGCTCATTGTCACTGTGCACACAAGGCACACAATGAAATGATCGTTCCAGATCACTCATCTAGAGACGAGCATCTGAGGTCATGCAGCCAGAGACAGGCACTACCATTAGGCAATGTGGTTTAAGTGTCTTGCCCAAGGACACAACGCAGCGCAGGGACAAGGGCTCGAACCAGCAATCTTCCAGCTGCAAGGTGAGCGCCTACCCACTGCACCACTGCCCCAGACTCTAAGACTCTTGGGAGTCTTAGGAGTATCAGGTGAGAAATGTGTTAGGAGAGCTTGGTAGGTGGCTTTATGGGAATTGAGAGACAGAGCCACCCCTAGGTACTCCAGTTTACTGGACTGTATGTTATTGTAATGGTATTATTGAGCTAATTGGGTTATGTAGCTGTGACTTGGCAATTAAATTGTGGCCAAACTTGTAAATAGAGGTTTACTGTATATTGATGTTATATTTATATATATTTTCCAGATCTTGTGGGGAACCTTGGTCTTATGAAGGGGGTGTGACACCCTGTGAGTTCATTGGAGAGGTTGTGAGGGGAACGGGTTGCAGCTGTGCTAGCTGATTGGCCTCTGGTACTGAAGTTACCAGCCTCTGTCTTGAGTGGCTCGCCTTGGGTTTTGGTTCTTTTGATTATTTTGTATCGCACATCCATGAGCAGCACAGTGGGGTGTGGTGGTTAGCACTCTTGCCTCACAGCGACAGCCCTGTTATTGGTTTCCTCCCCAATAACAGGGCTGAATTCACAAGCTGTAGCTATCAGCCTTTGCTCAGCCTGAGGATGGCACTCTGCCTGAGGTTGTTCTGTCTGCTGGAATCTCAGTCTGTAGCATGGAATCTGTCCTCATCAGTCCTCTGTGTCAACAACAGTTGGTTTCTGTATTGACTTTGGTTGTCTCCTGTTAGGCTCTGCATTTCTCCAAGGGCCATTCATTTACTGGTAGGAGTAGGTTCCTGTGAAGCACTCTCACTGTTTGGACCCTTTTCAGGCTGTGCTTTGTAAACTAGTCCATTATCAACTCTCTCCACCACACGGTGCAGACAAGCTCGCAGTTTGCCAGGTCCACCACGTTCCGACAGGTTTTTCACCAGTACTCTGGCTGGGGAACAACACCTCTTACAGCACAATCATATTGTTTCTTGGCCTTAGCAGAGGATTTATCACTATTTTTTGCTGCAGTTTTATAGGCTGAGTGCATTGTCTTTTCCCATTTCTGCGTATATGATTCTCGATCTGGTTTCAGGATCTCTTTTGGGGGAAACAGCAAGTCAACAGGTAAGCGTGGAGATTGGCCATATAAAAGGAAGAACAGGGAGAAACCAGTAGCCTCATGTCTTATGCAGTTATAGGCATAAACAGTATGGATAAGGTGGTCTTTCCACTTGCTCTTTTTCTCTTCTTCCAAGGTGCATAGCATCTGGAGGAGAGTACAGGTAAGTCTCTCCACAGGATTGCTTTGTAGGATGATATGGCATCATTTGTGAATAACCAATACCAGCAGCTACTGTAACCTTCTGAATAAGTTATTTTCAAACTCCAATAAAGGAAGTGGTCTCACTAAAGCTTCAAAACTGGATTCCTAATGAAAGAGACAAAAGAAGTATGGGGAGACAGACAAAAAGACTTCTTTATGAATGGAAGAAGTTGGCGGTAGATGAGGGAATACTCTATCAACAGACTGGACAGCACAGACAGCTTTGTCCTACTGGAAAAGTTACGGTCCCTGGTGCTGAAAACACTCCATAATGACATGAGCCATGTGGGCACAGATAAAGTAATGCCTCTCTCCCCTGAACAGTTTTACTGGCTGAACATGCAGCATGACATAGAGGACTATGTAAACAAAAGATGTGTCTGGGCCATTTTTGTTTGATACAATCTCCCACAGAGAGCACCGATTGGACACATCACCAGTAGTCCTTTTGAGTTGCTTTGCATTATCTACACCTGCAGCAAAGCCAGGGCTATGGATATATTCTTGTCCTGGTAGACCATTTTATACACTTTGCTCTGGCTTACCAACAAGAAATAAATCAGGGAAAACAGCAGCTGACAAAATATTCCATGACTTCATCCCTCACTTTGGATATCCAGAGAAAATCCACCATGATCAAGGGACACACACAGTGATGCAGGAGCCCAGGATGCTCTCCACCACAAATCTGTAGAATGAGGAGAGGACTGAACTTCTGAGTCTAGCGCACCTCAGCCTCCTGAGGAAGTAAAGGAACTGGTGTGTCTTCCTGACCAGACTGGAAGTGTCGTTGCCCCCACGTGAGGTTGTTACTTAGGTGTACACCCAAGTACCTGTAGCTGAGGACCACTTCCACCTCAGATCCTCCAATGTGCACGGGGACAAGGGGGTGTCTGACTCTTCTGAAGTCCATGATCATCTCCTTTGTTTTTGTCACACTGATGCAGAGATTGTTCTCTCTGCACCAACCCTCCAGGTGTTTCACCTCCTGCCTGTAGCCGGACTCATTGTCAGCAATACATCTGACCACTGCTGCGTCATCCACAAATTTCACAATACGACAGCCTGGGTGTTTTGCTGAGCAGTCATATGTGAGCAGGGTGAAAAGAAGAGGGTTCAGCACATACCCTTGCAGGGAGCCAGTGCTGAGGATGATGGGGGAGGAGGAGACGTGCATCCTCACAGATTGCGGCCTGTTCGTCAGGAAGTCTAGAACCCTGTTGAAGAGGGAAGAGCTCAGTCCAAGTGTGAACAGTCTGTGCACCAGGTTCTGTGGAACGATGGTGTTGAAGGCTGATGTGATGTCCACAAGGAGCATACTGACATACACTCCAGCAGATTTGCGAGGATTAATCCTCTCTAGGATCCTTCTCAACTCTGCTGGGATCACACTGAGGGACTCTTTTCCAGGTGGTGGGGTGAGTCTGGTGGTTGAGGGGGTGGTGGGGCCCTCAAAGCGGGCATAGAACCTGTTGAGTGTGTCAGGGAGAGAGGAGTCCCTAGGGCATTGTGCATCTTTGGAGTTGTAGTCTGTGATGCACTTGATGCCCTTCCACATGCTATGTAGATCCTGGGTGGAGAAGAGTCCCTGAATCTTCTGAGCATATGTGACTTGGCCCTCTTTATGCCAGCAGTCAACTCTCGTCTGGCCATCTTGAGTATCTGTGAGTCACCGAACCTGAAGACAGCATTCCTTGCTTTCAGCAGAGAGCGAACCACTGCATCTAGCCAGGGTTTCTGGTTTGGATAGTACATACCTGTCAAGTTCGGTATTTAAAAATAAGGGAAATTTTCCGCTGCCAGCTGCGAGCCATCCCACCAGCCAAACCTAGGTCCAGTTGTGGTTCTGGGTTTGTTCCCGGTGTTGGCACTAACCTCTGCCACCCAGGCTACTGCAGGTGGCAGTTCTTGCAAAGCTAGTGACATAATTCAGTTTGAAGAAGCGCAGGAATGCTTTTTAAAATTATTATATTATAATACAGGAAATTTACAGGAAAATACTAATAACGGAGGACGGCAGGACATGGTAAATGGACTAGTTCTTATATAGCTCTTTTCTACTCAGATATGAGCACTCAAAGCGCTTATACAACATGTTTTACATTTACCCATGCACACCCATTCATACAAGCACTTCCATGATTAATTAATTAAGCTAAGTGCTTTAATTACTTAACATTCACTCACATTCATACTCCGACGGAACGGTCGGAGAGCAACTTGGGGTTAAGTATCTTGCCCAAGGATACATTGGCATGCAGCCCGCAGTAGCCAGGAATTGAACCACTGACCTTCCGATCAGTAGGTGACCTGCTCTACCTACTGAGCTACAGCCACAGAGGGGTAAAATATGGTAGTTTCCCGGCCAAAACAGGAGACTTGACAGGTATGGTAGCACGACACAGTACTGGTGGTGGTAACATCCCGAACACTCTTGTTTATGTATCCGAGGAAAGCACATGTATAGTCCTCCAGATCCACCTTTCCCTCAAGACAGCAGCCTCCCTGAAGACCTCCCAGTCTGTACATTGAAAACAGTCCAGCAGTAGCTACAGAGGCAGCATCACTGGGCCACACAGTGATGGTCTTCTGTGTTGGTCTGGAGCATCTCAGCAGGAAGTGATAGGCTGGGACCAGCATGATGGAAATGTGGTCAAAGAGGCTGAGGTGGAGACGGGGGATGGCTTTGTATGCATCTCGTTTGTTGTTGTAAACACGGTCCAGTGTGTTATTTCCCCATGTTGGTATGGTGACATGCTGGTAAAACTTTGTCAAAATGTTAAAATAAATGTTAAATCCCCCCCCCCCTACCACATTAAATGCCTCCGGGTGCTTGCGCTGAACCGAGTTAATGGTGTTGTGTACCTTCATCAGTGCCTCGTTAGCCTTAGCACCCACGGTATGTAAACAGCCATGACAAACACTGCCACAAACTCGCAAGGCAGATAATGTGGCCGATATTTAACAGTCAGATGTTCAATTGCCTCTCAGCAGTGGCTGTTCACCACACCACAGTTTGTACACCAACCTTTGTTTATGTAGATGCATAAGCCACCCCGTCTGGCTTTCCCTCATAACTGGCTGTGGTCAGCATGGAAGAGCAGTTGGCCGTTGACCTGGAAGGCGGAGTCAGGCATGTTGTTGTTTAGCCATGTTTCCATTGTCCAAAGTACTGCACAGTTCCTCACGGGGCCGGCGGTAGCATAGGACAAGGGTGGGCTCAGCCCACCCAAATCTGATTCTTGCCCAGCCAATCAAATCCTCCCATACCACTTGCGGGCAGCAAAAGGTCCTCCCATTAAGCTACGCCTACAATAGTTTTTATTTTCCACACTTTGACTTTCTCACACTCTGATTCAGGGCTGCACCCTCTCGTTTCATGCTTTTCTTTAATCTGGGTCACACTCTAGTTTCCATGTTAATATTTTTACTTCTTTTTACCGTGAGCATGTATTGCGTCTATCAGTAAGTCTAGCCCTGGAGTATCCTCAACAGCTCCCACTGCTGCCTGTGCTGAAATATCTCCCCCTGAGCGGGTTACCTGCTCCGTCTCCTCCTCTGTCCGATCAGCAGACAATCTGCTGACTAGTTTCTCTGCATGTAATAGCACAAGCACCCCTGATGCTAGTCCTACTCTAGCCACATCCCCAGACCCAAAGCAGGTCTTTCCTCTGGCCGTTTCAGCGCCAGGTCCTACCGTTGCGGACCTGAATAGCACTGTGCCCACACAGCCAGTGCTAGCTAACTGTCTACAAACGTGCCTTCGCCAATACGTTCCGCTCATTCAACCCGGCGTGGTACCGCACTAGACCTTGGCTGGAATACTCTGTGGCTCGGGACGCATGTTTCTGCTTCCCGAATGAATTTGTCACAAAGTTTGCCCAAAAGAACAGAAGAATGATTCTGTAGTTTTTCACATTTTGCATTTTTTTGCAGTTGCTGTTCTCTTTCTGTTGTACTGTTGTATAATAAAAAAAAAAGAAAACAAAAAGAAAAAAAAATATGTATATTCCAGCTACAGAAGGTCACAAATCTGTGTACTTTCTGTGATGTCCCAGATATCTTTGGGTATATGTATATCTTTGTGTCTTTGTGTCTACTATTTTTTTGTTTTGAATCTGTATTCAACCCCCAAAAAACAAACAAATATAGCCTAATATTTTGTCTACGTTTATACTTGCCCACCTACATTTTCAGTCTGCCCACCCAAGTACAGTGGGCTAGAACTGGGCCTGGTTCCTCATTTCATGGGAAACACTCAGCCTCAGCCGGAGAAGGTCCAGCTTGTTGTCCAGGGAACAGACATTGACTAGGAACAGGGAAGGGATTGGTGGTCTGCTAGCATTAGCTTCTAGCCTAGCTAGCAGGCTGCCTTGCTTGCCCCATTTCTACTTCCGTGCATACCGCTTCCTCTTGCCCTTTAGCTGCTGCACTCTGTTACACCACTCTGATATCTTCAGGAGCTGCAGTCTTCCTAGAATAGTACTGAGTTCTTAAAGCACCGTTGCTGTTGTTACGGCCAAACCTTCGCTTATTGTGATGAGATCAGTTAGCGATACATTATCCGGACCAGGCAGGCGAGGTTGGTCTCAGGACCGATTGGAAAAACGTTTCTGTTGGGCTTAGCACAAGGAGCTCGAGAAGCTGCTGCACAGCTGCGCACCACCATGTTCATGTGTGGGCTCCTCCAGTTTTGTCCTGAGGAGGTTACTGGCTTTCAGTTAACAGCTGTAACTTCTCAACAGTTAATTTCTTGAATTTCTTGCACTCTTAATGTGTTTGAGACCATCAGTTGTGAAGAGGTAGAATTGGTTTATTTTATTTACAGTTGCCTCAAGAAGCTTTGACATGCTGTAGAAGAGAGCCAGAGATTAATAATAACAAATGATTAAATGAAGTGTGGGGTATAAACAGAGTAAAAAGAGGTGAATGAAAAGAAACACTTTATCATTAAATAAAGTTTTAATCTTAAAAATAGAGAGGGTGTCTGTCTTCTGAATCCAAGCTGGGAGCTGGTTCCACAGAAGAGGGGCCTGAAAGCTGAAGGCTCTGCCTCCCATTCTACTCTTAAGTATCCTAGGAACCACAAGTAAGCCAGCAGTCTGAGAGTGAAGTGCTCTGTTGGGGTGATATGGGACTATGAGGTCTTTGAGATAAGATGGGGCCTGATTATTCAAGACCTCCAAGATTTCTCACAGTGTTACTGGAGGCCAAAGTAATGCCATCCAGAGTAAGTATCTGGTTAGACACCATGTTTCTAAGATTTGTGGGGCCGAGTACAAGAACTTCAGTTTTATCTGAATTTAGAAGCAGGAAATTAGAGGTCATCCAGGCCTTAATGTCTTTAAGACATTCCTGCAGTTTAACTAATTGATGTGTGTCATCTGGCTTCATTGATAGGTAAAGCTGAGTATCATCTGCATAACAATGAAAATTGATGCAATGCTTTCTAATAATACTGCCTAAGGGAAGCATGTATAATGTAAACAGAATTGGTCCTAGCACAGAACCCTGTGGAACTCCATAATTAACCTTAATTTGTAAAAAAGACTCCCCATTTACATGAACAAATTGGAGTCTATTAGATAAATATGATTCAAACCACTACAGTGCAGTACCTTTATTACCTATAGTATGCTCTAATCTCTGTAATAAAATGTTATGGTCAACAGTATCAAAGCTGCACTGAGGTCCAACAGGACAAGAACAGAGATGAGTCCACTGTCAGAGGCTGTAAGAAGATCATTTGTGGGCACCCGGGGGGCCACCACCCCCTCAACCACCAGACTCACCCCACCACCTGGAAAAGAGCCCCTCAGTGTGATCCCAGCAGAGTTCAGGAGGATCCTAGAGAGGCCTGTCGCCAATTTGCATCTTTCCCCCATTTCCTGTCTCCCTCCACTGTTGATAAAAAGCTGCTGTGGCCAAAAAAAAAAAAAAAAAAAAAGATCATCTGTAACCAGTGGTGGATCTAGGATTTTTCTGAGTAAGGGGCCACAGTATTCATAGAGGGGCCAAGTATTTGTGGTAGATGTGGTGATATATGGACCAATAAAAATTAAAGCCATTACATTAAAGTTATGGTAAATCTTATCACCATGAGGTGTAAGAATTCTGTGAACTTAATGTTCTAATGTGCATTAACTGTTCTTGCTCTCCCTAAATGATTTCTGACCTGATGAAAAGGGACTGGAGGTGCCCTGCTCTTGACCAGCCTCTGGTCTACTGTGTCCTGCTGCTCTCTCCCTCCTCTGCTCTTGCTCCAGCCTCTGAAGGAGACAGTCGCATTCTATCTCTCTCCCTGCCCTCCCTATCTTTCCTGCTTGCTGCTTGCTGTGAGAGCGTCTCTTGCACACTGTTCGAATAAGAATAAGATTGAGAGCAACATGGATCTGGCAAACTGGGCCTTCACGACCATTGATCGAATTTTTTCCACTATGAGATCTGGGAAAGGGGAGCCTGCGTGTCCGAGTGGAACAGACCCGGTTGGATATGTCATCAATTCTTGGAGCTCGTGGAGACCTGTGTGCTTCTCGGCCCTCGAGGTGGAAGACGTGGAAGACGCTTACATATTTGGCTATCTGGTAGCGGTATCTTTTCTGTTTGGGCTCGGAGGATACCTGATTTACCGAGAAATCAAGAAAACCTGGACGGCAGTTCGACATCTGCAGAGGCTGCCGACCCAGGTGGACGGGCTGACCAGAACCGTACAGACTCAGACTCAAAGCCTGATGAACCTGAGCCGTAGACTTGGGGAGTAGCAGGTGAGAGGGGTTCGATCTGGAGATAAGGTACGGTTCTGCTCAGTGAGGATGGTAACTAATGAATTTGGATTATTGGATTTATTGAATGGTTTCCCAGTGAGACTGAAGGCTGTTGGAAAAACCAAGCAGCCTGTTCCAAAACAACGTCTGCATTATCAGAATTCGGCTCCCTAGCCGGCCTTGGCTGGCAATCATATCTCTCCAGAGCTATGCGTGACGGCCGCACTCCCCCTCAGCCCTC
The DNA here is from genome assembly GCF_007364275.1 of Archocentrus centrarchus. Classification (NCBI taxonomy): domain Eukaryota; kingdom Metazoa; phylum Chordata; class Actinopteri; order Cichliformes; family Cichlidae; genus Archocentrus; species Archocentrus centrarchus. The sequence continues at coordinate 1,863,778 of NW_022060276.1, read as the reverse complement.
TCTGTGATTTGTGAAGCTGGATCTGGTGTACCACGGCCGCTGATGAACTTCCACCACTATCAGCGAACTGTTTTGGCTAGGAGCTGGCATCTGGCTCCACAATGCCCCCCCACCCTCTCGTCTCCGTCTGCATCCCCTCCTGACCCTGACCTTACCCACCATACTGCTATCCCGGCTTTATATGTGCAATATGCTTTTGCTGAGGTGTTTTTTGGAACCTCGTAAGGTGTTCTTTATGAACACAGTATGAGATGATTTTTTTGAACCTAACTATCCCAGTGTATCTCTTTGTGTCTTTCTGCTAAAGGTAGCGCCGTTGAGAAACGGTTGCATGACCTCAGACATCTGTCCCCCCCTGTCTGTGTTATGTTTATGCTTGTTTTGGATGGATGTTCTGTTAACTGCAATTTCCCCATTTGTGGGACTAATAAAGGCATTCTTGATTCTTGATTCTTGATTCTCACCCTGCTCATTTTCAGCTGCAGACTCACTCTTTTGCTCAAAAACTGCTGAATTCCTGCCTGAGACTGACCCTTTCTTTTCATATTCTTCCCTATCACTGCCAAACATTATCCTCCTGAGACCCTGCATCCACATATGGGGACATTACATTTTGGCATTGCTGCACCTTATACTTCATTGTGCTCAATAGTATTTTACACTTTGTTAAGTCATGTTGTTTTTGTTGTGTTATGCTATAAATTAATCCCAGTGTCCACATCTGAGGACATCTTTTTTCTCACAAAAGTATCTAACAGCCATGTAACAAAATAAAACTTCCTGTTCAAAGAAGAAGTTTAGTATATATACATTTCAGTTGCATCTAATCACAAATATCTAGGAGAAATTGAAAATGCATTGCAAACAGGAGCTCGGGTCCTAGGAGATTAAAGTTAATGTTAAACACAAATACAAATTACAAAGTACATCAATTAGTGAAATGCTAACATTCATGTTCAAACACAAGTAGAGCCTCAGTTAACGTTACTCTTAAATAACTTTGCTTCTTAATTTAATGTTTATCAGACTTACGCTGTGTGACAACTGTGAGTAAAAAGGGATTTATGACTTATTATTCCAAACAAACTCCTCAAAATGTAGACTGGCATCGGTTGTTGGTTAAAAAAACTTTCTCAGAGATCGTTCAAATCTTCTTTTTCTTCTGTAAGCTTTATTCATGCTGGACATTCCTATTTGGCTCATTAGCACTACTGGTGTTTCAGCATGGAATTGCATCCACCTATAATTTGATCCTTGCTCTTGGACAAAGGACAGATGAATGACAGGACAGGGGCACTTCAGGGGGCCAATCAGATTTCAGATGGGGCCAATGCCCCTGTGGCCCCGCCCCTAGAACTGCCAGTGTTTGTAACCTTCACTAATGCTGTTTCTGTACTGTGATGAATTCTGAAACCTGACTGAAACTCTTCAAATAAACCGTTCCTCTGCAGATGATCAGTTAGCTCAGGGGTCGGCAACCTGTAATCCGGAAAGAGCCATTTGAACCGGTTTCCACGGAAAACAAAACAGTGAGAGCCACAAATACTACCAGAAGCCAGTAGTAGCTACTGCGAGTGACGCATATATTGAGAAACGAAAATAAATATAATTAGCTAAGACAGCTGGGTCAGTGATGGCGTTTTAAGTAGCTGTTTAATTACAGCCACCTTAAAAGCCTGTGGTACACAGCCAACTAATAAAGACAGATTGATGATTTTTAAGTCTGAAAACACAGTCTCTTTCCTTCACCCATCCTGCTCCCTGACTTGTTTACCTCTCATTTTGTCATGGTCTGGGGTCCTTTGGACCCCGTGTGTTTTGATTTTGCTTTATCTTGTCTGTTCTGTTCTGGGTTTTGATTACGGGGTTTGGTTATGTTTTGCTTTCCAGTTCCTTATGCTCTCCTGGTGTCAAGTCTGCATCTTTGTTTCCCTCTCCAGTCTTCCTGTTTTACTTTGATAGTTTGTCTGGTCCCTGTCTGTTGTATTCACTTTTGTTTCCCCTGGTCTCGTCTAGTAATCAGCGTCACCTGTGCTCCCACCTGTTTCCTCTTCCCTCATCAGTTCCCCGTGTATTTAAAGTCCAGTGTTTTCAATGCCTGTTGTCTCGTCTCTGTCTTGTTCTTTATTTTCCTGCTATGTGTGTCCTGTTTTCGCCTTAGCTCTGAGAATTTAAGTCAAGTTGCTTTCTGTTCTGCCCTTGCTAAAATAAAGCTGAGTTGCTATTTTACCTTTTGTCTTGCGTATCCTGCGTTGGGGTCCTCTTCCTGCCTGCCACACAGCTGATTCATGACACATTTTTACTCAAATTAAACCTGTAACTTTCTTTTTCAATGTAAAAGAAATCAACAAAATCCACCAGCATCTGTGTCCTGTTTCTCCATCTCCCCTTATCTGAATTCCCCCACTGTCCAGCTTTCAACTCCCACTGCTCTCTGAAATCACTGATGTCATCTGAAAAGCCAAGCCCTCCACATGTCTACTGGATCCTCTCCCCACAGCTCTGGTTTAATCTTGCCTCCCCTCTTTTCTCCCTTTCATTTCTGCCATCATTCACTTTTCTCTCACTACTGGAATTGTTCCCACTTTCTTCAAAACTGCAGTTGCCACCCCAAATCTGAAAAAAAAAAATGGTTTTGAAGAAACAATTACAATAATCTTCACCCCATCTCTAATCTACCTTTCATTTCCAAAATACTTGAAAGTTAACTATTCAACTTCACTCCCATTTAACTCAAACCCATCTGTACAAACAAGTCTGGTCTGGTTTCTGCCCCGTCACAGCACAGAAACTGCTCTTCTCAAAATCACAAATGACCTTCTCATGGCAGCTGATTCTGGTCTACTCTCCCTCACCACCCTGCTTGGTCTGAGTGCAGCCTTTGACACTATCTCTTTACTTTTACTTTACTCATTTTTAAAGCACTTTAAAAGCAGAAACTGCAACAAAGTGCTGTACAATAAAACAAGAAAAACATCAAAAACACAAACAAAAAACTATAAAAACAGACAATAAGAATCTCATTGTGTATTAAAAGCCAAAGAATAAAAATGTGTCCTAAATGTTTTGAAGGTTGACAATGAAGGGGCAGGCCTAATATGTAATGGCAAGTCATTCCATAATTTAGGGGCAACAATACTAAAAGCTCTATTTCCTCTGTGCTTCAATTTTGACCTCTAAAAACAGCTGATCAGCTGATCTGAAGCAGCGAGTTGGGAGATATGGATTAAGCAGCTCAGAAAGACAGGATGGAGCCAGCTCATGCAAACATTTAAACACAAGTAAAAGAATCTTAAACTGAACTCAGGAGTGATATGCTCCCTGCTCCTAACGCCAGTCAGAAGCCCAGCAGCAGCATTCTGAACTAACTGGAGGCGCTTAAGGGAGAACTGGCTAATTCCAAAGTAAAGAGCATTACAATAATCAAGCCTAGTTGTAATAAAGGCATGAATCACCATTTCAAAATGCTGCTTTAAAAGAATTGGCTTAACCTTTGCTAACTGCCATAAGTGATAAAAACAAGACTGAACCACTGCCCCAACCTGGCAGTCTAATTCCAGATCTCATGGTCCCCAGAATCAGTAGCCCTAAATTTATCATTAAGGACTCACACCAAGGCCGACTCCGTGCTATGCTGGGATTTAAAACCAGATTGAAAAACCTCCATGATGTTATGTTCATCTAAAAAGGGCTTGATCTGGGAAAGGACAATTTTCTCTAGTACTTTAGAAATAAAAGGCAGTTTAGAAATAGGCCTAAAATTTGCCAGGACAGTCTGGTCAAGGCTGGGTCTCTTAAGAAACGACTGCATCACCGCATGCTTAAAGCTCGCAGGAACCTGACAACAAGCTACTATTTACAATAGTAAGAATAGACTGACCAACATTAGAAAAGGCTTCCTTAAGAAAATGAGGAGGAATAGGATCATGAGGTGAGCCCAATGGCTTAATATTTTGAACTATATCCTGTAGGAAAGTCAGATCCACAGGTTCAAATTTATCTAACACAGCTGAGCATGAAGCCATACAAGAAGGGTCATTTGCAGGGGGCAGAGTAGGGGTTCTTGCAGTAGCAACCTTGTCTATAAAAAAATTCATAAAATCATTACATGTGTTAGAACAAGCTTCCAGAGGAAGAGCTTGTGAGACGTTAAGAACAGAGTCAATCGTTTTGAACAATACATGCAAGTTATTTTGATGAGATACAATTATTTTTTGACAGATGATCTCTTTTAGCGTCCTTAACGGTGTTCTGATAATGACACCAACAGTTCCTAAGGAACTGCAAAGAGGCCAGCAATTTATCCGTCTTCCATTTTCGTTCTGCTCTGCGACATTCTCGCTTGGCAGCGCGAACTTTATCATTAAACCATGGCTCAGGTTTAACTTTGGGCTGCATAAGTTTCATGTCCAAAATACTCTTACAAGTATTGCTCTGTATCTAAGTAAGGAGGAATATTAAGCTGCTCAAAGGCAGCAGAAAACTGGCTGACAATGAAAGAGTTAAAAACTCAGCGGTGACAAGCAGGAGCAGACGGTTTATCTGTGGCGTCAGATAGAACAACATTGAATAATACAGGCATGTGATCAGAAATAATATTGTCACCTATTTCAAGATCAGTAACAGACAAGCCCTAAGAAAGTACAAGGTCCAGTATGTGACCATGTTCATGTGTGGTTCAGACACCCATTGTACCAAGTTAAAAGAGTCAGTGAGGTTAATAAAGTCCTTCACCAATGGTTTCACAGGACAACATACATGAATATTAAAATCCCCAAGTATGAGCACATGATCATAGTCCATCATTATTCCTGACAAAAAGTCAGAAAACTCGCTTAAATAGTCCTTGTTGTACAGCCTCTAATCAAGAAGAAGAACCTTGACCCTGATGTTCTTTCAAATTACAGACCAATTTCTAAATTACCATTTTTATCCAAGGTTCTTGAAAAAGTTGTTTTTAAGCAACTTCAAGCATTTTTAAGTGAACATGGAATGTGGGAAAAGTTTCAGTCAGGTTTTAGAATGCGTCACAGCACAGAGACGGCTCTTTTAAGAGTTTTTAACGATCTGCTTTTAACTGTGGACTCTGGTAGTCCTGCAGTTTTAGTACTTCTAGACCTGTCAGCTGCCTTTGACACTGTGGACCACGAGATCCTTCTATCCCGCCTAGAACATGAAATTGGCATTAAAGGCACGGTTCTGACTTGGTTCAGATCTTATCTTACTGATAGAAGTTTCTCTGTCCATCTAGGAAACTGTTTTTCTACCACAGCAAAGCTTTCTTGTGGAGTGCCTCAGGGGTCCATTCTGGGCCCAATTCTTTTCTCATTGTATATGTTGCCTCTAGGGTCGATTTTTAGGAAACATAATATTTGTTTCCACTGTTTTGCTGACGACATCCAGGTGTATATGCCCATCAAACTGAACAGCAGAGATCCATGGGAACCCCTGCTGAACTGTCTAAGTGACATCAAGTCCTGGATGAGAAACAATTTCCTAAATCTTAATGAAAGCAAAACCGAGGTCATATGCTTTGGTAAATTTGACCCCTCAAGCTACTCCTCTGGCACTCCGAGTCATTTGGCTCCTCACTGTCGTGATGCTGTGAAAAATCTGGGTGTCATTTTAGATAGTAGTTTTAAAATGGAGAAGCAAGTAAGTGCTGTTACCAAAATCAGTTTTTACCAACTCAGAGTTATTGCCAAGGTAAAACCTTATCTCCCACAGCAGGACCTGGAAAAAGTTATTCATGCTTTTATTACTTCCCGCCTGGACTACTGTAATTCTCTGTACTTTGGCATAGATCAATCATCTGTGCGCCGCCTGCAGGTAGTCCAGAATGCGGCAGCTCGTCTTTTAACCGGTTTAAAAAAGCATGAACACATTACCCCAGTCCTGTCATCCCTTCACTGGCTCCCTGTCCGTTTTAGAATCGATTTTAAGATTTTATTGCTTACTTTTAAAGCCTTAAACGGACTGGCACCTTTGTATCTGTCTGAGCTGCTTCACTGTCACACCCCTGTAAGAGCTCTGAGGTCATCGAACCAGCTGCTCTTACAGAGGCCTAAAACTAGACTAAAACAGAGAGGTGATCGAGCTTTTGCAGCAGCAGCACCAAAGCTATGGAACGATCTACCTCTCCATATCCGCACAGCTCAGACGATACACACATTTAAATCTCTATTAAAAACACATTTCTTTTCCTTGGCATTTGGCTGCAGTGCTACCTCCTTTTAGATGATTGTTTTATGGTATTTTATGGTACTTGTTTTAAAAGTTTTAATTTTTAATTTTCTTATGTTATTTATTGTTCTTAATGTTTTTATTTATTTATTTTTATTTTATTATTTTATTTATTTATTTATATATTTTTATTTTTATTTAGTATAGTCCTTGGGGTTACAGATCTTGTACAGCACTTTGGTCAACGTCGTTGTTTTAAATGTGCTTTATAAATAAACTTGACTTGACTTGACTTGACTTGTTGAACCTCGGAGGGCGATAGATGACAGCACACAACACAGGATCAGAACGATTCACTTCAATTAGAGTTACCTCAAAATTAGAGATGGAATAAGTCGTGGCTCACACTTGAAGTGTTCTTTGTAGACAACTGCCGTACCTCCTCCACATCTAGAAGACCGAGAACAGCTGGAGTAGAAATACCCAGACGGTAAATGCTCCACAAAATCGCTGGAATCGCCATTCTCGGCCCAGGTCTCCGTTATGCAGAGGAAATCCAAACTATTGGAGGTGATAAAGTCCCTTAAGATGTACGTTTTGTTTGCTAGGGATCTGGCATTCACCAACGCAAATCTGGCAGGGGCCACAGCCTGCGGTTTGACTGGCCGAGGCACCCGAGGTAATGTCCTCAGATTCTGCAGGTTTACTCCACGCTGTCGGGGCCCAGAGAGGCAGCGTGGCTGTAACATGGGAACAAAAATAAGATGTGCCAGGCGACTTAGATTTCACAAACTGCCCACCACGCTTACCACGGTGACGGCAGCGTTTTCGCCGAAAAGGCAAATTCCAGGTCCGGAAGAGACAGGTTGGAACTGTCAAAAGTTGTGGGGAAAAGCCCTATGCCCATCATAATTTATTACTCCAAGACTTTTAGCACGGAAATTGATGTCCAGGAGAAACTGACGGCCATACACGAGCAGAGATTCACATGCCATAAACCAAAAGAAAGAAAACAAAAAAGAGACCGACGATCAGCCGAACACACTGGCACCATCTTGGATTATGACATTAACTGAATCTCACACAACATCCTTCTCTAGAGACCATAATCCTATGGGCATCCCCCACACCCTGCTTGAGTGGTTGTGCTCCTACCTCATAAGCTGCACTCTGTTCATTCAACTCAACTCTTTCAGATCCCACCCTTCCCATCAGCCCAGGTGTGCCTCGGGGTTCTGTCCTGGGGCCAGTGTTGTAGTCAAGACCACCTAACCCGAGACTGCTTCAAGACCAAGACCAGTGCCCCACGCTGCATGACACAATAAAATGTGAAACATGATCAAAATCACTTCTCAAATTGATGTGAAAGATCCACATTCCCATAAAATCACCTCAATATTAAACACTCACAGCTCAAATAAATGTAACCATCTTTATTTAATACTCCTGGTGACTTCCATCATTTATCACAGAATTTAACACAATTATTTATAGTTCATCACAATAGTCTTAACTTTTCTCTGCCTTTCATAAACAATACATAAAGTTGTGTTTTTTTTAAACCAACAACAATCTTTGTAAAAATGGCTGCTATTTCAAAACCACCTAGATAAATGTGTAAAAATGACAAACAGTCATCGACAGTAGGAACTAAAGCCTTTAATCTTATACAGATTAAAGCTGCAGGATGTAACTTTTATATTAAAAAAATCTGTTTGTTACATATTTGTTAAAACTGTCACTGTGTCGCAACAATATGAGACAGATAATCTGTGGAAAAATCGAGCTCCTCCACCTCCTCCCTGAACTACTACTGTCATCTGCAGAAATGCATCGCTCCTGGTCAAAAACAACCAATCAGAGCCAGGAGGAGGGTCTTAGCACTGTCAATCACTACTCATGTACGCACTGCCCAAGGGTGTGAGCAGCACGTACACATGAATGATTGACGGTGCTAAGACCCTCCTCCTGGCTCTGATTGGTTGTATCTGGCTGAGCTGTGTATATCTGCAGTTAGCACTAGGAGCACTGGGAGAAGGCAGAGGAGCACAATCTTTTTTGGATCTGAATCAGTATGTTTTGCATCCAATAAAAGCAAAGATGTGAACAAATAAATATATTCTGGCAATTTATTGATATTTCCACAGTTGTGGTCTCGACTGGTCTTGAAATAAAATCCCGAGTCCTCAATGTCTGAAACCGAGACAAGACTGAGACATCAAAAAGTGGTCTCGAGACCAGTCCCCAGACCAAGACCGGTCTTGAGTACTACAACACTACCTGGGGCCTCTCCTCTTCATTACTTCACCTAGAAAATATCTTCCACAAGTTCAGCATCCATTTTCACTGCTTCACAGATGACACCCAGACTCTGAGCCTGAGGGGGACAGAAAAACCAAGGAGCTGTTAATTTTGAGGGAGAAACTGTCGACTTTGGGTGGATTTTGGTGTAATGAGGAGGAACTCAGTTTTGTCGCTGTTTAATTTAAGAAAGTTTGAGGTGAACCAAGATTTGATTTCAGAGAAGCAGGTAGTGAGGGAGGAGGGTGAGAGAGAAGAGTTAGGCTTGGTGGAGCTGGGTGTCACCACTCTCATATCAATAATATTACCCAGACTGCATACTTCCATCTACGAAACATTAATCGTCTCCACCCCCCTCTCTCTTCCTACATACCACCTCCATTCTTGTTCACAGTCTTATTCTCACTGGTATTGAAGGAGCTTCTCCTCGTCCGGCTCCCTCCTTTCTTCTTCTTCAGTCTGCCTCGCTGTGCCCTCTGACCACCTGAGCACCGTGGGGAATGGAGCTTTCTCCCACCAGACGTCCGCATAATTCTCACTTCCTGTCTTCAAACTCAACTCAAACCTTACCTGTTCAGAACAACCTGCTCACCATAATTCCTCTGGCCATTTCATTTCTTATTTTGTGCTTTTGTGTTTTCTCTGTGATTTGTTTTGTTCTTATCTCCATAAAGTGTCCTAGTCTCGAAAAGTGCTCACAAATAAGATGTATTATTGTTATAATTATTAATGATTGGGAAAAAATATGTTTTTACTGGTGAATCCAAGTTTGAGATGTGTGACAGTAACGGGGGTGTATGTAAGGCAAAACCATAAAGAATAAAGAGGATGTTTGCCTGTTTTGGAGCTGAACATCTGTCATCGCCCACTCTGACCAAGGAGAAGCAGCACTGTACCCTCTGGTTTACATCTATGGAAAGGATTCACACTGCAGCAAGATAACGAGTCCAAAGAAGCCGCAAAGCTTTGAAGACAAAAGAAGACAAAGTGTTGAACTCCCACAGTCATCAGCAGACCTCAGCCAACATCACCTGACCTCAAGCCACTGAACCCTTCTGGGCCCTTTATGACAGACAAAGAAAAACATTTGAAATTACAGTACAGATGTTGTCAGATTGTGCAGGAAAAACAGGTTTAAGCAAGTGTGTGCACCTGCTGCTGTCATTGAAATGAACAGGAGGGTAAGATAGAGACAGATGAGAGAAATGTAATTATATTTTATCAGATCTAATGTTTCACTAAAGTTAAGGTGATCTCTGCGCGTGCGCGCGCGCGCGTGTGTGTGTGTGGGGCTCTTTCCCACCAACAGGGTTCCGGATCCTGTGCCGTAATTTGAACCGTTTGGCGGGTTTTCCACCGCCGAAACACTCGGTGCTCGGCCGAAAAACGGGTTCAATTTCAGCCCCGCAAACTAGCTGGTCTGGAACCAGGAACGCATGACAAAAGCAGCAGAGGGGCGTGACTCTGCCATCTCAACATCCAGTTTTCTACCATATTACATGTGTATTACATGAGAAAAGTGATTCGATTTTCACAGCTGTGAATTAGGTTGGGCTCTAAGGCTGAACTTGATGCTTTGTATCAGTTCATATCACAGATAAAAGGACACAAAGTGCGTACTTGTCGTCTTGCTCTAATCGCTGTCTGTGTTTCCCTCTGTGCTGCACACAGATGCTGCAGTAGTTTGGTTTGGACGTAAAACGTAATTGCAGCACAGAAAGGGGAGCGTGTTCTCCCACGTTTGTGCGCTTCAGCTTCTGTGTCCAGACGAGGACCCGCCCACGCTCATACGTAAAGGAGCAGTTCACAGAAACGCGGTGGGAACGCGGGCCCGTTCTTAAGCATTTCGCCGGTTCATTGGGAACAGCACGGGCACCGGCACGCGAACCGGGTCCTCGGCGGTGGGAAAGTAGCATGAGTGTGTGTAACATTGTAATATGCAATAAAATTAAAGCTTACATTAGCTGGACTAAAATTAATCTGATTTCCTCAGTGTCAGGACGTTTACAATAAAATAAATATTTCAAAAATAGAGAACTCGTCATTTGATGCACTCAGTGCTGCACCTGCACAAGTATCAGAACCACACCGCTGACTCTGAGTGATGCGCGGTGTTTGGTGTGGAGCGCGGCCGGGTGGGGACAGGGTTCACGTCACGTCAGGCGCGAGCCTATTGATATTTCTTCATCTTACTGTACAATGACGTGCGTGACGTAAGTGACACAAAGTATTTAAACAGCTGGCAGAGCGCTCGGACACAGAACTGCCCGCAGCTCTGTAACCTGACTGAACGCTGACAGCCTGGACTTCTCTCAGCGCCCGCAGACGGACGACACAGCGCCGATCTTAAGAGCAGAAGAGCGACAAAGCAGTGTGTGTGCGTGTGTGTGTGTCGTCCTTTGGTGATTGGCTGAACCGTGACCGCTCTGCCCACAGCGTGCCGCTCACGGAGCTGCGCGCACATATATTGAGTGCAGAGAGTTGAGGCAGTCCAGTTTTCCAACCCGCCGGTACCCCCGAGGGCACACGCGGACGAGGAAGTCTCGGAACAGCTTCAGTATCACTTAATGAAAGCAGAGGTAAGAAAGCAAAGGCTCCTTTTTAGGAACGAGCCCCCACTTATAGCACCACTATTATATCTACGGCTAGAAATTAATAATAATAATTCACAGACTCATGCACATCACCTATAGGCGCACACACTTTGGGGAACCTTCACAAAAATCAGTGCATATTTATACATTTGTTACAATGCTGTTTATAGAAAACGTTTTTATTGGTTGTAATGACTAGTACGAATCAACAGTGCTGAATATTTAACTTCAACAGTTTCACTGCAGTTCAGACATTTGTTCTCCCTCCTCAGTCCATGGCTGCTCCCTCACACAGCAGCTGCCTGTGGGTGATGGTCCTGGGCGCTTGTGTGTCCCTCGTGGTCGGAGCAGACTGCGGGAAGGAGTGTGCGCTTTGCGTGTACCGTCTGCTGGGACAACAGTCAGGTTTCTCGTCCCTGGTAATGTCACTATATATTACTTTATTTATATTTCTTAATAATTAATCATTCGTAAGTTGAAATCAGTAAGTTCGTAATGGCACTGCTGTCCGTGCACGGCAAATCTGACTGAAACATATCACACAGTGTGCAGTCTGTTTTCTTTCATGTCAGCATTAATCAAATTATCAGGACACATTAAAAGTGTTTAGCTACCGTTTTGTCTATATCAGGTCATTTTTTTCTTTATTTACGTAAGTTTCCTTTAAAATGTTCCCTCCCTCTGTTTCCTTTTTTATTTCCTTTTAATTTCCCTACATTTCCATTTCACATATTTAGACTCGATTATCCTAAATTAGATTGCAACCATAACAGGAATCTGTGGTGGATTTCAGCATCAAATGTGCTGCATTTTTCTCTTCGAGTTTTAGTGATGCGGATGTTCCTGAGCGTATGCTGTCCTCCTGTCTGTCCTCCTGTCTGTCCTTGCTTTTATTTCTCTTCTCCTGCACCGTCTGTTGATGACTATAATCCTAATAATAATGATCCGGTGCTTCAAGCTATTCTTCAAACTGCTATTCCCCTCGTTTTCATTCCAGACTTTTCACTTTGCATGTTTTGCTGTCATGGTAATATTAATGCCAGACTTTCAATAAAAGATTATTGTTTTAGGTTTTTCTCCAAACTGAAATAATTCAGACACTGATGTGTCGAGAATGACAGATGAATTTAGGAGATTTCATATTCTGTGGGTTTCCGATCTGACGACTAATTGCTTCATGCTGCAACTCAAACAAGTTAATCTATGGAGCAGATTTTTTTTTTTTTTAAAGGCTAATCTTTGAATTATTTCATATTCAGATAGAACTTCTCCACATTTCATTTTACATGTGAAAGCGAAATTTAAAAAGTTGAAATTAATTATTAGTGCATTTTAGTAATTACTTCTACTCACTCCATTCTCCACTTTTGGAACAATACGAGCGTCAGAGGGCTTCACTGACTGGTGGTGCAGAGAGACACTAATGTCAAAACTTACATTTTGGAATAAATTATTTGAGTGTATATAAATTATATATATATATATATATATATATATATATATATATATATATATATATATATATATATATATATATATATATATATTTCCTTTCCCCCCTACAAACTATACATCCTACTTTGGCCGCCAGAGGGTGCCCACCACCACCACCACCACCACCACCATGTGCCAGTACATTCTCAATTCAATTTTCCTGTTCATTAATTCTGTCTTAAAAAGCCAGCAGCACTGAAATCTAGCTCAAGAATCCTTCCTGCAGGCGATCAAACAGGAATTCCCGATTGCTCTCGTGTGCAGGTTATCCTCACAGTATGCAGCTCCATTGCCCAGCAGATACATTTAGTATTATTCTGCTCCTGCACTTGGGGTTAAATGGATTCACAGCTAAAGCATCAATGCGATAAGAGTATCATAAGGTGGGGGGCAAATAGTTTCTATTGGGGAGGCTTCCATTTGCTGCATGCACTACACTCTTAATGAGTGAGGAACAGACTGAGACATATTTTTAAGTGGAAAAAGTATTTTTTTTGTTGTCAAAGCACTTAGTAGGGGATGATATGAACCTGCTAAACCATATGCTGTGGAGGGTATGTGTTCATGGTCCTGTGATGACAGTTATAGAGTAGCTTTGTTAAAATTTATATGTTTCTCTTTTCTCCTTTCAGTAACATTTCATTAAACAGTGGTGTCATGGTTTAATGATGAGGGAATAATAAAACAGCAGTGATGGATGAATGAGCCTCACAGAATTGATTAATAAAAAATCTTCAACTCTTATGGCCACCATTTGTTTTTTAACAATAAATAAATAAATAAAAGAAAGTCCAGCTTTCATTGTTGCAGTCCAGGTGACTGTAGAATTGTTCAGTTAAAAGCTACACTGTTGCTAATCCTGCCAAGAAATTGTTAGGTAAACTGCATTCTTACATCTCACTGTTGTACTATCTACTGTAAGCACCAGTTGTTGTGATTTCGCTCAACATAAATGGAATTTAATGGAATTACTGTACTAGATCTACAACTCAGAGTTTTCAGAATGTCTGCAGCATACACTCAGAGCTTGGTAAAAGGACTTTAAATTTGTTTTATGTGCTACCCTGGGAGAAACATGCTGCTGTTTTACATAATCCTTTACTTACTTCATTTACGGCCTACCACCTGTACACACCCAATCTCGTCTGATGTCAGAAGCTAAGCAGGGTCGGGTCTGGTTAGTACTTGGATATGAGGCCCCCTGGGAATACCTGGTGCTGTAAGCTGTAGCTCAGGAAGTAGAGCAGATCACCTACTAATCACAAGGTTGGCAGTTCAATCCCTGGCTGCTCCAGTCTGCGTGCCAAAGTATCCTTGGGCAAGATACTGAATCCCAAGTTGCTCTCCAATGGAACCATCGGTGTGTGAATGTTAGATAGAAAACACTTAGCTGTAGAAAAAAGTGCTTGTATGAATGGGTGATGTTGTGTAAAGCGCTTTGAGTGCTCAAAGTAGAGTAGAAAATCATCATGTAAGAACCAGTCCATTTACCAGTCTGAAATTCCTTATGCTGCTCTCTTCACCAAGATATCTTTGAAGGAGAGAAATTAATGGGAATTTTGTGGATAAATAAAGGACAAATAAATACATTATATTACCAAAAGTATTCACTCATCTGCCTTCACAAGCAGACGAGTGACAAACATGTAATTTAAAAAAAAATCCATAGGCCTCATTATGATGTGGGACCACACTTTGGACCTATAACAGCTTCAACTCTTCTGGGAAGGCTTTCCACAGGTTTTGGAGGGTTTACGGGAATTTTTGACTATTTTCCCAGAAGCATGTGAGCTCAGACACTGATGTTGGAGAGAAGGCCTGGCTCACAGTCTCTGCTCTAATTCATCACAAAAGTGTTTGATCAGGTGGAGTTCTTCCACACCTTATCCATGTCTTTATGGTCCTTGCTTTGTGCACGCCATGTCTCCACTGCTCTAGAGTCCAGTGGCGGCGTGCTTTACACCACTGCATCCGACGCGTTGCATTGAGCTTGGTGATGTAAGGCTTGGATGCAGCTGCCATGGAAACCCATTCCATGAAGCTCTCACTGTTCTTGAGCTGATCTGAAGGCCACATGAAGGTTGGAGGTCTGCAGTGACTGACTCTGCAGGAAGTTGGTGACCTCTGTGCACTAAACATCTCACCTGCTGAAACCCTCGTGTTTTAAAGTTTAGTTTGTAAAATACACTTTCCATAGTTTTATGAAGTCTAGATGTTGCCAGGCTTTTTACTTTGGGTGATTTACAGACTGAAACCTGTGGTTATCAATCATATTGTTTAAAAGTGCAGCAAAAGAGCCCTGAAAGACCATTATGCAATACATATTTTGAAAACTGATGACTGCTGAGGTATTAAGAAACATTATACAGTAAACCTCTAAATGTAAATGAAGACAGGAATATTAGAATAATTTTGCACCATTATGAATACAACACAATCATGTATTGTGATGTATATTATACATGTATTTGTTACTTTATTAATTTCAAGAAATATTGTCGAGTATGAACTACTAAATGAAGCAAAATAACTATGATGTCAGATGTCCAGCTCAAGTTAAAAAATGGATTCAATGGGATATTTTACCAGTTAAACTACAGTAACTAACTGGAAAACACTAAGTAGTACTTGGAAACCATTGCATTTCTAAAATTATGAAAGACATAATGGCAATTTTAATTTTTTCAGACATGCTCTCCAGAGTGTGACGGTGGGTTGGATAGCCAAAAGCTGCGCATGTGCCAAGACATACTGTTGGAAGAGGAAAGCCGCCTTCCGGTGGATACTGATCCCCATGAACAGCAGCTGCAGGAAGCAGTAGGTACCCTGAGCACCGATGATGAGTTTGCAAGATCACTGGAACACCAAATGGCCAAGAAGTATGGTGGCTTCATGAAACGCTATGGTGGTTTCATGTCTCGCCGTTCATCCTCTACAGAGGGGCCACTAGGGGATGCCAGAAACCAGAATGATGAAGAAAACATTCGCCTGGAGATCCTAAAGATCCTCAATGCAGCAACTGAGAGTGACAGTGACGGGGGTGGTCAGGGAGGTGAGACAGTGAAGAGGTATGGAGGTTTCATGCGTCGGGCTGAAGGGGGGGTTGCAAAGGGTGACCTGCTCGAGGCAGTGTTAGGCCGAGGGCTCAAGAAGCGCTACGGAGGGTTCATGAGGCGTGTGGGTAGGCCTGAGTGGCTGGTGGACAGCAAGGATGGAGGACAGATGAAACGGGCTTCGGAGAACGGCGGTGAGCTGCAGAAGAGGTATGGTGGGTTCATGGACTAGGACACGACAGCTATGACACCTCAGTCCCTCCATCCATCCAGCCGTCATTTATCAACTATTGTCTGAACTTTTTGGTGATTGTGTCAGCTGCCTGCCCACCTATATTAAATTATATTGCATCTTCTTGTGTATAATGTGCTGATCTTTGGTTTAATTGGTCCTATGATGATTAAAAGAAAAAAAATATAAACATGTACCATTCAGATGTATACAAATCATTATTTGGTGTTTCTGTTTTTCACAATATAATTTATTAAAAGAATCAGTTAATCAACATGTGTTAAGATGATAATTTCACAGAATTCATCATATATGACTTTGTGTGTTTGCAGACTTAGAAGGTGACAAAAAGGGCTCTTCAGACATTTAAATATACAAATATTTGCTACACATCAACACTGAACTTTGTTGCTGTTGTGCGCTTCATAATATAAGTTATACTGTAATGAAAATGGAATGCAAATAGGGCAAATACATACAAAAATAAAGCAAATATACAAGAACCCTGTGTTTTAAATTCACATATAAGAAAAAAAATTAAAATCAGTTCATATAGACTTCAACAGTCTGCAGGGCTACACTGGACTCAAACACGCTGAACAAAATGTCTAGACTGTGTTTTCTAAAAGGCATATGCAGGATAAACAAAAACAGTAATAAATCAGAGCACAATGTCATGAATAGCTGTGTAGCAGGCAGGTTGTGGACACAAATGCAAGACTTGGGAAACTGTGTAAACCTCAAATTCTGCTTCTATTGCTGTCAGATGAGGAAATAATAAAGATCCAAAACACACAGGAACGGGGTAGGAAAACTAAATACTATAAATCATAGAATTAAGGAACGCAGAACAGAGGAACACACAGCACTGTGGAATCAGGCTAGGGGAAAACAGACACAGGTGGGAAACAGTGGGAACAAAACAGGGATAATGATTCAAGGGAAGTTAAAGTCAATACAAGGCCCACAAGACCCTATCAAAATAAAACGGTAAGTGACAAATAAGGGAACATCTGAGACAGAGACTTAAACACAGGAAAAGCAGGTTTAAACTAAAACTCCTGGAAAAAGAAAGAAACAAAGAAACAAGACTGTGAAGGGAGGTGAAACTAAAACTTATGAAAACCTGAGAATACAAAGATGATGAAACAAACTCAGAATAGTAGAAACAAAAACCCAACCAAATAAAAATATTCAAATCAATCCAGAAAGTCCAAAATTCAAGATGCAAGGCCACAATGTTGTACAGTGTCCTGATGCATTCATGAAAAGCAGATCACCTTAATATAATAAATGTAACAAGTTGCAGAAATCAAATGTTTCTTGGCTGGAGGGAGAAACAGGATTTAGGCCTAACTTCGTCTAAGTTTCAGCTTAGAAACGAGGTTTTCAGAGTGTCATTTAAAGTATTTAAAAGCTAATGTATAATAAGTCTATTAGGCAAGCATTTATCAATATATTAATATCATTCCACTGGACACATTTGTCATTTCTTTGCCATTTGAAAATAGCATGAACCTGGAGTTGCCAGTATTCAGCTCCAACTTAATTTGAGTTGAATACGGCTGAATTAAGGCAGAGATGCATGAATTTGAAGATTTGTATTACAGAATTATTTATATGAAGAAGAGCTGTGGTCCTGATGGAAGTCCGTTTCATTTTCAACACTGGCCTTTTAGACAACAGTCACTGACACTCACACTTTGTGCCCTGGGTTATTTTCCCACTAAATTTAGCAATGATTTTATTCAGGAGCTTTCTGGATTTTTAACTGAATTGTGGCTAAATGTGACAACATTTGAATTCTTGGCAATTTAAAAACCTATGCTTGATGTCCTTTAAAGCCAATAGATAGATAGATAGATAGATTGATCAGGGGAACAAAATACAGTTAGCGTATTCCAGAAGTGCAAAGTTGTAGGAGTGCAAATATGAAATTGTTATAGAGTGCAAAAAGTAAAAGTATTATGCAACTATGGATAAAGAGCATAGTGAAATTATGACAGAGTGTGATAAATATGTGATAGATCTGGCAAATAAGATGATTGGGGCGGGGGTGGGGTTGGCTGCTCATTACTTCTGGCTCTCTGGGCTCTTGCCCCTTGACCCTGGGGCCTCATATTAGGTCTCCCTCCTTCCTCCTCTGGGGTGTGCGCACAGTTGCCATCAGGATGTGTAGCCTCGGGTCTTCTAAGCTCCTGGTGGGCCATGGATGGCCTGGGTCCCCTGGGTCTTTCCCTGCTAGCCTCTGGATCCTGAGGGGTGTGTTTGCAGCTTCTTGCCCTCATTAATGAGTATGTCCATGACAGAGGCACACACACACATTACTACAAAGTACAGTAAGATTGTATGTATGTGTGTATATATGTATATGCATTTAAATATATGTCAGTGTCTATGTATGTGCATCTAGCCATCTTCTATTTTTTTTTCTGTTCTCTCCCTTTTTTTGGCTTCTCTTTCTCTCTCTCTTCTTCTCTTCCTTCCTGCCTGTCAGATCTGGCAAGAATGAATAAAATAAAAATACAAACATTAAAAAGAGTAGCCTATAGAAAACTCACAGAGCTTTTCTTGTAAAAGCAAATATGTTTGGTACAACAATGCATTCAGACCATCATTCTGATTGCAAAAACTGCCAGACATGACAGGCCAAAAAGAAAAAAAAAACCAGTATCTCAGGGTCTTGTTCACAAGTCTGCAGTGATGCAGATGCTGCACAGGTCTGTCGCAGTGAAGAGGGAGCTGAGTCTGAAAGCAAAGCTGTCGATTTCCTGTCAATCTGTGTCCCTGCCTTCACCTATGGTCATGAGCTTTGGGTAGTGAATGAACAAATGAGGTTGCAGATACAAGCAGCAGAAATGAGCTTCCTCAGAACATCAGCTGGCCTCTCTCTTAGAGACTGGGTGAGGTGCACAGCCATTCGAGAGGGGCTCAAAGTGGAGCTGCTGTTCCTCCACATTCATTGAGCCAGTTGAGGTGGTTTGGGCATCTGACTAGGATGCCTCTGACCAGGCACCTCTTGGGTAAGGTGTTCCAGGCATGTCCTACCGGGAGGAGGCCCCGTGGTAGACCCAGGACACGCTGGAGAGATTGTGTATCTCGGCTGGCCTGGGAACGCCTTGGGGTCCCTCCGGATGGGCTCGAGGAGATGGCTGGGGAGAGGGAAGCTTGGGCTTCTCTGCTTAGGCTTCTGCCCCCACGACCCGGCCCCGGATAAGCGGAAGAAAATGGATGGATGGATGGATGGATGGATGGATGGATGGATGGATATTTTAATTATCCTAGTGAATTTATTTTAAATTCTATGTTTGACCTACTCCTACATTGAGACCTTAGAAACTATATTTGATTCCCATTATGCCTCACAGTTGGAATGACAATAAAACTGAGCCTGAGTCTGAGTGACTGGTGAAGGTAGTCTGGGTGGATCAATATTTTACAATGCAGCATTAGTTCTGAGAGGGGAGAGCTTACCAATGAAAATGCTAGAAGAAAGAAAAAAGAGAAAGAGCTTAACAGTTCGCTGGAGTGGACAGGAGGATGAGGACAGGAGACTGGTGGATGACTTTGTAGTATGTGCCATCTGAACCAACTCCTGCTGAACATGTCCATCTATCTATCTATCTATCTATCTATCTATCTATCTATCTATCTATCTGTCTATCTGTCTATCTGTCTGTCTGTCTGTCTGTCTATCTGTCTATCTGTCTGTCTGTCCGTCTGTCCGTCCGTCCGTCCGTCCGTCCATCCATCTATCTAGTGGCTTTATCAAGCATGGGTTTTTAAATTGCCAAGAATTCAAATGTTGTCACATGTAGGCACAGTCTCATTTAAAAATCCAGAAAGCTCCTGAATAAAATCATGCTAAATTTAGCGGGAAATTAACCCAGGGCACAAAGTATGAGTGTCAGTGACTGTTGTCTAAAAGGCCAGTGTTGAAAATGAAACAGACTTCAAAGTTAAAATGTCTATCTTAACAGTGTTTTAAAGTTATCTTTACTTTAGGTATCTTTACACCATGTCTTCCAATCTTGATTGCATTGGTCCAAATTTAATGTTTACAATTTAGCTCAGACTGTTTATGCTTATAATAAATAATTGCCACACTGTTAACGAGGCCTAGGCGTTACCATTTTACAACTGTCTAAAACACAGCCATACTCTAACTTTAATCTAATTAAAACTATAAACAAGCTCCTGCTTTTTTTCTGTTTGATAAATGGCATTGGAGAGAGAAGAAAATGTAATGCATTCAGAATTGCCCTGCTTCGCTTCCTGTGACATTTATACATTTCAGGCTTTGACGCATTCGTAGTACATATGATTAAGGTTTGTACAAACTTATCAATTAATCAAAAAAGACCCTCTTCAGTCATTAATTCAACAGAAACAAAAGTTGCCTCTGATATGAATGTCTGGAACACACTATGCTAAAGAAAATTTCCAAAGTATGTTCCTGCTTGCCTGATCCTATTAAAGGCATCCACAGGTCAACTAGTTAGACCCAGGGAACTTGCAGGGTTTCCACTGTGAAGCAAAAGTATGAAATCTGACAGTTTTCTTATATTTGCAGATGCACTTTTAAGCCTGTCCTGTCTGGAAGCTTTTGCAGTCACAATCATGATCTGAATGGACTGTTGTGCCTTTCCTAGATGAGCACTATAAATTCTCTGCAGGCTCCTTCTGATAGTGTTTTCTTTTAATTTCTTTTAATTATTCATTTCCATTGTTGACTGAGTGCACGTGCAATATCGCAATGGCAGAGCTGACAGGAAGGAAAAAAGAGCAAGAACGAAAAAAGAAAAAGGGGAGAAAATAGGAGGAAAAGATGAGAATAAGGAGACAAGGAACAAGTAGAAAAATACAGCAGTTCATGAAGTAATTTAAATAACAAGAGTGTGTGCTGCTTAAGCTTTCAGGTTTCTGCATGTTCGTTTATTGAACAGGAATGACACAAACAAACGGAATGAGGAGTCCAATTATTAAATTTAATTAAGCCATTTCAACAGTTTACAGATTGATCTGGGTCAGACTGCATGCCATGCTGTGTGAGATGGCATGAAGTACTGGCACATTCTTTTTCAGCTTACAGTTTCATTGTCTTTCTCTCCCCTCAGCCCAACCAGTCGCGGCAGATGACCCCCCCTCCCTGAGCCTGGTTCTGATGGAGGTTTCTTCCTGTTCAAAGGGAGTTTTTTCCTTCCCACTGTCACCAAGTGCTGCTCATAGGGGGTCGTTTTGACTGTTGGGTTTTCTCTGTATTATTGTAGGTCTTTACCCACAATACAAAGCACCTTGAGGTGACAGTTGTTGTGATTTGGGCGCTATATAAATAAAATTGAATTGAATTGAATATAGTCACAGCTTATCAGTCTTGGTTACATCATTATAGAAAACAGAATGTGGAAAACAAAGAAATTCAACAACAGGGTGACCTCGAAGTCTCCATTTCTATCATTGTTTAGTCTTCATCAGTGTGATTCGTTGTACGGTCAGAACACAAAGTTCATGATGACACAGAACATTATAAGCTTCTGTATTTTTAATCAGTTATGTTATTTTCCAGACAAATTTCTCAGGGAAGTAAATGTACATAAGATATATATGTGGTATATACCATGAATAATACAACAATCCCCCTTTTGACCTCAGACATTTCTGAGGTCAACTTCACCAGCCTGACCTGGGGTGGTCAGCCAGGACTGTACTGATGTTAAGAGCCAGAAGAGGATTTTTGTGAAAACTAATCTCACGCTATTGTGATTGTGAATTTAGCAAAAAATTAGACAGAGTTTAATAATGTCATATTTATAATGATGTACCTACTTTCTATACTTTCTTATGGCCTGAAAAACAAAAAGACAACAAGCATTAGTGTTTCATGTGTCAATGTTGTTCAGTGAAGTGGATTAGCATTTAAATGTAATCATTCCAAAGTAAATTCTGCATATAAAGTGGCCCACATGACAAACAGTAACATGAAACAGTCACTATCTAATAATTTTCCTCAAATTCATTAAAAAATGTGGATTGCATCCCTTCAGGATCAAATCCAGTTCCAGTGATGAAAATCTTACTGCAAACATAAAGAAAAGATCAGTGATCAGTGCACAGGTAATAGTTATATAATGTATGCAGGCCTTCTTTCAGCCTTCAGCACAGCTGCTCATATTCACCAAAGCCATGATGTTCAAACCACAGCAGTCAGCACTCGTCTCCTGAGATGCATTCCTGCACCTCGTTAGACATCAGCTGTTCACTTATGGCCGTCATCCTGGTTAGTTTCCTGTTAAAGGCTCATAATGTCTCAGGTATGATCTCAGGTACCTGTGGAAAAAGTCCAGTGAAGAAAGGTTCCAATTTTTCCCTGTCAGTTAAACAAAATACCTGCAGGTCTGTGGGTCAATAATTACATTTACACAAACTAGACAGGACATCAAAATGCCCATAAATATTCTAAGGATGTATTTATTCAATGGCTCTTAGTTAAAAATCTTTTCTTTTATTAATCAGCCTGAGAAAAATGAGCTTACAATTCTCATATACCACTAGTTACTAATTTACTAAGTGGATTCAATCCACCAAAAGTGAACCTGATTCAATGCACCTACAGTTAATGTCAGATTAAGCAAAAAGCTAATATGAGTTCTGTCTGTCTATGAGTGGGTGAGTGTATGAGTGAGTGAGTGTATGAGTGAGTGAGTGTATGAGTGAGTGAGTGTATGAGTGAGTGAGTGACTGAGTGAGTGAGTGAGTAACTGAGTGTGTGACTGAGTGTGTGAGTGAGTGAGTGAGTGAGTGACTGAGTGAGTGAGTGTATGAGTGAGTGAGTGACTGAGTGAGTGAGTGAGTAACTGAGTGTGTGACTGAGTGTGTGAGTGAGTGGAGTGAGTGAGTGACTGAGTGAGTGAGTGGTGTGTGTGACTGAGTGAGTGAGTGAGTAACTGAGTGTGTGACTGAGTGTGTGAGTGAGTGAGTGAGTGAGTGACTGAGTGAGTGAGTGTGTGTGTGACTGAGTGAGGAGTGAGTAATGAGTGTAGTAGTACCTGAGTGGTGAGTGAGTGAGTGAGTGAGTGAGTGACTGAGTGTGTGAGTGATGAGTGAGTGAGTGACTGAGTGTGTGAGTGAGTGTGTGAGTGAGTGAGTGAGTGAGGAGTGTAAGTGTTCTTCATTGCAAGTGGTTTGTGTATTTGTGTATTTTTTCTATAAGCTCAGTGTCTCATTTTTCATCCAACTGTAAAGTTAACTTTGCATTTTGGTCTCAAACCCATCAGGAAATTTAAAACACAAATTAATATCCCTAATTAAGATTTGACACAACCTTCTATGTGAGCTAGAGTGGAACAAAAGAACACAAGAAACAAAAAACAAAAAACAAAACATAGGATGAATCTCTAAATATCTAAAATAATCATTTAAAGTTCTCTGATCTTAAACAGCTCTTGGATAAGTTTGTCTGTACCTGTAAAATTACTGTTCAATTCTGAGTACTTTGGCATGAAAATCTGGGGAAATAAATAGTCAGAAGGATTAACAATCAAAATCATTCAAAGTATCTACTGGACTCAAAATTATATTTATTCTGAAGGGTCTGTACCCCAAAAAAGCATAATTATGGCAGACAAAATTTGGCTTCATAAACCTCAGGTTACTAAATTGTAAAGAGGAAAATCCAAAACCTTGACCCAAAACAACATCAGCAGTTGTTACTAGTTCAGCAGTAAAATAGAGGCTTTAACTATTGTTTTTTTCATTTTGTGTAATTCTGTGCTTTAAATCTAAACCCCTGCAGTGGGATTTTCACCACAAAAACAAAAATAAAAATAAAAATGTTATGGACAGTCTTTAGTCAAAATGTAGATACTTTTAGGGTCAGAGGTCATACTCACAACACCATTGTTGCCCTTACATGCAGCTCACTGCAGGTTTGTCATCTTTGGTCGTTTAAACTGAAATCAGGGCGTGTCCCCCCTGAGGCCTCATGGGAATTTATAAGAGAACAATAGTTAGTGTTGAGGAAGCATTAAACAAATTATACTCTTGGAACCACAAAATTCTGGCCCCTGTAGGGGGGGGCCTTACTATAGTAGTTGAGTCAGACTACTGAATATAGCATAATTGAAATTAAAACATTGGAATCAATTGCTTCTTCTGCCTGGGAGTTCTTTGACCTTTGACCCTCTAATATGCTCTGATTCTTCACTGAGACCCTGTGACCCCCACGTCAAAGAGGCCTCCTATGGATGACCCTCTTTCTGGGCTCAGACTTGTGCACAAAGATCATCGGTCAAGAACTCTCAGGTCACCTGTCTGTGAGATGGTTGGCCTCCTCCTCCTTCTTCAGGAACCAGGAGCCTATTTTCTGAGTCTGTGCAGCTGTCAGTCTGTTCAGGCGATCTTAGGATGAGCTTGAACACACCAGAGTTTCTTTATCGATAGTTGATCAGTCTCTGCAGCCCCGGTGTTGATGTTCAGGCTCCTGTTAGAATGAAACTGACAGATTTTCATTAGTTAAATCTTTTCTGCTGGTCTCCCTACTTTGAGACTTAACTCTGTTTGTGTCTCATTAATTTACCTTAATTTAGCTTATTTATCTAAAGGGCAAACTGATTTTCATATTATTAGCTTCTGGGATTTTTCCTATAATGCTTGATTCAATATCAAATTGTTTAGACATTCAAAATTCAAATGTTCTCTGCTTTTCTCTTACAATCTCAGCTTTAAACAAATCTACCAAATAAATGTAAATGCACAAAGAGTAAATCAATAACTTGTATTTTATCCTACATGGATGGGCAAATAAATGGGTTTTTTAGTGCTCTATATTTTGCTTTGAAACAGAGCTGCAGCTCAAAGTTTGGCTCTTTGTTTTGGGTCTCAGATTCGGCTGTTTCACAAAAGTCTTTACATGCACTGTTTTTTTCCCCCTAACATTTCTTTTGAGGTTTTACTAAAACTGAGCTTCTAATGTAAACTTTTTTATTGAAATTTAACAACAATCTTCTGGAAAAATGACCTCTCATAATTTGCAAAAAATGCTTCAATTTGGGATTTAATAAAACCATTTCAACCATTTTACAGATTAATCTGGGTCAGACTGCATGCCATGCCCATGTGAGATGACATGAAGTACTGCACATTCCAATTCAGCGTACAGTTTCATATAGTCACAGCTTATCTATCTTGGTTACATCATTATAGAAAACAGAGAATTTCAACAACAGGGTGACCTCGAAGTCTCCATTTCTATCATTGTGTAGTCTTCATCAGCGTGGCTCATTGTGTGGCTCATTGTGTGGCTCATTGTACAGTCATGATGACACGGAACATTATAAGCTTCTGTATTTTTAATCAGTTATGTTATTTTCCAGATAAATTTCTCAGGGAAGTAAATGTACATAAGATATACATGTGGCATATATCATGAATATCCCAACATTCACCAAGTGCTGCACTTGGTGAACAACAAAAAATCAAATCCCCACTCGCCCTGTGGGCGGTTTTTCTTCTCCAAGCTCAGAGACCCGGGAGACCGAAACCAAACAGAGCACTGAAGAGTCAGCTGAATGTGAAGAAGAAGATCCGGGCAATCAACACCTACACCCTACCAGCTGTCAGATACCCTGCCGGGATAGTGAGCTGGCCAAAGGAGGAGACAGAAGCCACTGACATCAAGACAAGAAAGCTCCTTACCCCAAATCCAGCACTAAACCCTTTTTCGGCCGAGGACCATGGCCTCAGACTTAGAGGTGCTGATTTTCATTCCAGCCGCTTCACACTTGCCTGCAAACCGTTTCACTGTGAGGTGAAGGCCACCAGTGATGAAGCCAACAGGATTGCATCATTCACAAAAAGCAGAGATGAGATTCTGAGGCCACCAAGGTGGAAGCCTTCCTCCACTTTGCTACGCCATAAAAATTATGAACAGAACCGATGACAAAGGGCAGCCCTGGGAAAGTCCAGCACCTACAAATGAGTCTGACTTATTGCTGGCTATATGGACCAAGCTCTCACTGTGGTTGTACAGGGACTGAATGGCCTGCAGCAACGGGCCAGAAACCCCGTACCCCCACAACACCCCCATAGGATACCCTGAGCGATGTGGCAAAATTTGTTTTTCGATCCACAAAATACATGCAGACTGGTTGGGAAAACTAAGGTCCTTGAGAGGATAAAGAGCTCCACAAGCAGGACGAAAACCACATTGGTCCTCTTGGATCTGAGGTTTGACTGTGTTTGATAGTCATAAGGTAAAGACTCTAGAATAATTATAGAAAAAAAACAACAGTCAAAACGACCCCCTATGAGCAGCACTTGGTGACAGTGGGAGGAAAAACTCCCTTTAACAGGAAGAAACCTCCAGCAGAACCAGGCTCAGGGAGGGGGGGGGAGGACAAAGACACACTATGAAGAGAGCCAGAGGTTAATGATAACTAAGGTTTAAGGTTTCTGATTGATATATAAACAAAGATAGACTGCAAAGAGTTGAGAGAAGACGGATTTTAAATTCTATTCTAGATTTAACAGGGAGCCAATGAAGAGAAGCCAATATGGGAGAAATCTGCTCTCTCTTTCTAGTCCCTGTCAGTACTCTAGCTGCAGCATTTTGGATCAGCTGAAGGCTTTTCAGGGAGCTTTTAGGACAGCCTGATAATAATGAATTACAATAATCCAGCCTAGAAGAAAGTTCTTCAGCATCAGTGCTGAAAACAAACCTGGGGTTGTTCTTATTTTCTTCAATTAATGATGAGTAGTAAGATGTCCTAGCTTTACGGAGGGCTTTTTTATAGAGCAACAAACTCTTTTTCCAGGCTAAATGAGCATCTTCTAATTTAGCGAGACGCCATTCCCTCTCCAGCTTTCGGGTTATCTGCTTTAAGCTGTGTGTTTGTGAATTATACCACAGAGTCAGGCACTTCTGATTTGAAGCTTTCCTTTTCAGAGGAGCCACAGTATCCAAAGTTATACGCAGTGAGGATGTAAAACTATTGAGGAGATAATCAACCTCACTGGGAGCAGAGTTTAGGTAGCTGCTCTGCACTGTGTTGGCACTGAAGAGCATAATAATGAAGGAATTAGATCCTTAAACTTAGTTACAGCACTTTCAGAAAGACTTCTACTGTAATAAAACTTATTCCCCACTGCTGTGTAATCCATTAAAGTAAATGTAAATGTTACTAAGAAATGATCAGACAGGAGGGGGCTTTCAGGGAATAATAATTGCCCCTCCCTGAGCCTGGTTCTGATGGAGGTTTCTTCCTGTTAAAACTGAGTTTTTCCTTCCCACTGTCACCAAGTGCTGCTCATAGGGGGTCGTTTTGACTGGTGGGTTTTCTCTGTATTTATTGTAGAGTCTTTACCTACAATACAAAGCGCCTTGAGGCGACTGTTGTTGTGATTTGGTGCTTAATAAATAAAACTAAATTATGCCGAAACTTTTGGACAAAACTTTTATCAGAGCCCCTTTCATAAAAATAAGAAAACACATATTTTAGAACTCTGTCAAAAACCTGCTTAAATCTAAAAATTCCTGAATTTATTGAATTGAAGTTACATTTTTATACGCAAATATAATCTGACACATTGGACTTCTCTGAGAAGTCAGAAAATAATCAACAGTCAACCTCAAAAACAACATTTTCTGTTCATAAATACAAGTGTAATTTGCCACCTCAATCAGTAATAATAATAATAATAATAATAATAATAATAATAATAATAATAATAAACATTCTTCACTTTTTCAGCTTTTTGTAAGACAGTACATTTTAAAATCAATATATTTTTAATATGTTGTATATAACAATATATTTTACTTTAAAAATATAATTTTTGATTAAAGAGCCTGCACATACTGGTGGATTAACCATCACAGAAACATGAAACAAAAAATGTTTTCAGTAATTACTCATAATACTGTGTGTGTGCGTGCGTGTATGTGTGTGTGTCTTGCCATTCTCCTTTACGAATGTGCCGTATATCTATCCATCTATCTATCAATAATAATAATAATAATAATAAGCGCAAGTACTCCAAGTCCCACAATTCCTCTTGGGCAGAAAAGTGGCGTGGGTCGTTGTTTACATTCACGTGACACCCCCTCGCATATCCGCGTTGCTTGTTCCGTGCTCCCGCAGGCTATAGAAAGTACTGAACGCCGTCTGCGTGACACGCGGTGCTGTCCTGCTGAAGAAACGACCACGGTACGTTCACCTCCTGTGGGAGCTCTAAACCCACGCTGTGCTCTTTCTCATCACTTTTGTAACGCACCCGTGGGTTGTAGCGTTCGCCTATGTGGAGAGCAAAGTTTGCAGTTCAAGGTGACGGTGTGTGTCAGCTAGGCTGGACAAAGGGCTCGCTGTCAAACTCAGAGTAGGACTCGGTGTCTTGCTCTTGGTGAGTTAACCGGAAGCAGCGTCTCAGTTTTATCGTTCAGCTGTTCGACGCTGTGCTTAAAACGGCTCTCTTTGGTAAACTGGAGACTGAAAGGTATCGGCTAGTAACAGCTGATCGGAACAAACAACACAATGCATAATGATGCTTTTATGGCGCATTAGACCGAGTAACAGGCATAAAACCGACCATACACCAGTTCGGTCCCCACCAGGTTCTCAGAAGGATTTTAAATGCATCATGTACGGCTTCTCAGCGGTTTATTGGGCCCCGTCATTGATCACAAACTAAGCGTGTGGAAAATGAAGCGCTTCTTGAATGAGCAGCCTGCAGTTATTTTCTGCAGCATTAACTCGATGTAATCACTTTCTGAATGACACTCGCTCTGGCCTTTGACCTGGCCATTGCCACACATTGATTCCTTGTAGACCTGCTGCTGTGCAGGATCATTCGGCTGTTGGACAGATGGTCTCACGTTTGACTCCAGAAACATAGTTTATCTGAGAACTTAGAGAATTGTTACAGCAGCCAAAATGTCTGAAGCAGTTTGAAAGGATAAAACGTGAAATTTTACACGAGTTTTTATTAGGGATGGCACGATACCACTTTACATTTGGCTATAACTGACAACTGATTATAACTGAGAGGGGGGGGGGGGGGGCAGCTTTTCAGGCAGTGGCACCAAAGCTCTGGACCTGTTTACACTCCAGCTCCATTTAGCTGACTGTGGAGTCATTTAAAAAAACAGTTAAACTTTTCTGTTTAACCAGACTTTCTGTTGACTTTATTTTTTCTTTTTCTTTTAATATGGTAATGTTATGTTTAACATGGTGTTTTATCTGTTTTTTTTTATATTGTGCTTTAATTATTGTGCAGCACTTTGTGACTTGTTTTCTGTGTAAAGCACTATATAAATAAACTTTACTTACAACAGTCGCTCTATCACCTGAATCCTGTTGCTCCTGTGTGAGAAGGTGATGCATTGGCTTATGGTATGTTGCAAATTTCATTAGGGCTGCAACTATTGATTATTTTAGCAATCGAGTATTCTATCAATTATTACATTGATTACCCGAGTAACTGGATAAGAAATACTTTTTTCCTATTTACAGTTCATCTGCATATTTTAACTTCCGTACTGCAGTTTTTCCCTGTGTGAAACAAACAGGGTGGATGGAGCAGGTAGTTGATGAAGGACCTCCAGCTGTTTCCCAGTAAAGGTTTAATGGAGGTTACAGGGACGAAAAGGCTTCTTTTGGACACTAGAAAAACATTTCCTTCCGCTCCATCTGAGCGCGCCGGCTCCGCCTCTTTCCGCTTGTGCAGACAGACTGCACGTAAATCAGCTGATTGCTGCTGTTGTGTTATCAGTGTTTATGTTGAAAACTGGGGCTGCGTGAGCGCAATCTTGTAATGCTTTATATTCACAAGCATTCTCCTAAATACGTTTCTACTGCAGGTCTGTATTTAGTCACAAATCAGGGATTAAAGTATCAAAAATATTTTGACGGGGAAGGGGTCCTTCCGGTACCGGACGGTCACTAGTGCTAACAGCGGCGCTCGCTAGCAGTGTGTCCGGGAGCTGAAGTAGAGAAAAAAAAAAATAACAGCTGATTCTCAGCACAGCGAGCACAACACACAAACAAGGCAGAGAGCGGTGGAGGCGGAAAAACATGTCAGCGATGATCCACTCAGTGTCAAAGGGAGGATCTGAGGGGGTTGTTTTCTAACTCCTGATCCACTCCATTCCAGTAGGTGGCGGTAATGCAGCTCTATGCTGGTTTGTCCAACCGCAAACCCACAAGAAGAAGACGACGCTAATGTGGGTCAGATCGGATTGCATTTTTTATTTCTCTCCGATATCCGATCCAGTAATTTAGGCCAGGATCGGACCAATACCAATACTGAATATCGGATCGGCGCATCCCTAGTTTTTATCTTGTATGTAGTTAGAAATGATACAAGGTGGTAGACAGACCTGCTGTGATATATGGTTTGGAGGTGGTAGCGTTAGTAAGATTTTCATTGAGGGTAACCTGGATGGACAGACTACTATTTGGTATATCAGAGGTGTAGCAAGTGTTCTGACCGTGTGCAGAGGAGGGATGGTGCTTTCACTGGCTCGTCAGTATTCTGCAATTTCTGAGCATTGAGTGTCCAATCCTGGATGTTCTTCACTTGTGACTGTTCTTTGCCATTGTAGAATGATGGCCATCAGATTGTTTGGAAATGAGCCAGTATCCTAGAGCTATATCCTTAAGCTTTCTCACTGGCATTGTCTGAAAACACACCTAGTTTAGAGTGGCGTTACACTTGCTGATGAACAGGTAATCAAGTGCATTTGATGTCACCTGTTTACCCTCTATGTTAATTCCTATCGAAGCTGTGAGGCTACCCCCCCCCCCCCCCCCCCCCAAACACACACACACACACACACTTTTCATTTTTGCTTACTTTTGTTAAATGACCAATGACCAATGACATGCTGTCATGTGGTGGTCATCTGAAGATATTTACCTAATTTTAAGAGCACGGCCAGATTCCAGGAAGCAGGTTCAACAAACTGAGTTTCAAAACACACTCAGAGTTGATGGACTCTGAGTGTGTTCACCCTGTTTGCGTGTGCATAAGGAAAGAAAGCCATCATCAATGGAGCTCCGACACCAGGATTCACCATGGTAACGGGTAAATAAAGGGCGGAGCCTCCATTTTAATCCAATGATGGAGGATCGCACGTGTCAGTGTGGAGCATGACGAGGCACTTTAATCAGCCTGACCCACTCTGACATCATCACAGACAGAATAACAGTTTGATGAAAAATATATAATAATATCTGCTGTCATCATTTACACAACTTGAATCTCCATCAGATGAAGCTGAATCCTGATTTTACATTTGATTTATAAAATCTAATTATTGAGCCTGACAGACAAACTGCAGGAGACAGAAAGTGAAGATAAAACTGTGGAGAAACAGCTCAGACTGAGTTTACTGAGCGACCTGTGTGTTAGAGACAGCAGCAGACCCCGGGGAGCTGACCTCAGGTCAGTTTATTTAATAAAAACTGTCTTTGCTGCAGTTTATGACAGTTCAGTTTATGGTTATTTGTTTAAATAATTGTACAGTAAAAATGGAATCTATAGATGGAATACCACCCTTGATTTTTCATTCTTTTAATGGAGAAATCAGATGGACTCGCACACAGTTTGCTGATCTGTTATAGAGCCTGTGATTACCGATTTAGGTGATTCTTCAATGGCATCAATTCATCAACCAGCTGATCAGTAAGTGAAGAAAAGAGAACTTTGTAGCTGCTCCATCCACCCTGTTTGTTTCACACAGGGAAAAACTGCAGTATGGAAGTTAAAATATGCAGATGAACTGTTAATACAAAAAAGTACCCAAGTAACTAGATTAGAAATAATCAGTGGAATAATCAATAGAATACTCAATTACTAAAATAATTGATAGTTGCAGCCCTAATGAAATTTGCAACATACCATAAGCCAATACATCACCTTCTTACATAGGAGCAGCAGGATTCAGGTGATAGAGTGATTGTTGTGTGAGAGACTGCTGACTTATGTAAAATGCATCCAGGCATTTAAAAACAATTGTTTTTTTAAAAAGCTCAGATTTGTATTGGTATTGGCAGATATCCAATTGTAAAATTCAGTATAGGTATCGGACATAAAAAGTTATCGTCCCATCACTAGTTGTGAGCATAAATACAAGTAGAGCTGCAACTATCGATTATTTAGTAATTGAGTATTCTATCGATTATTCCATCAATTATCAAGTAATCGGATAAGAGATAATTTTTCGTATTAACAAGTCATCAGCGTATTTTAACTTGTACTGCAGATGTTTCTCTGTGTGAAACAAACAGGGTGGATGGAGCAGCTACAAAGTTCTCTGTTCTTCATGTTGCTGATCAGGTGGTTGATGAAGGACCTCCAGCTGTTACCCAGTAAAGGTTTTTAAAAGTTTAAGGTGGTTACAGGAACAAGTGCTTGCTGCTTTGGACGCTAGAAAAATGTCTCCTTTCGCTCCACCTGAGCTCACCGTCTCAGTAACGGCTCCGCCTCTTTGCACTTGCTGCCTGTGTGCAGACAGACTCCATGTAAAACAGCTGCTGTTGTGTTTTTGTTGAAAAACTGGGGGCTGCATGAGCTTAATGCTGTAATGCTTTTATGCACAAACATCCTCCAAATTACTTTTCTAACTGCACGTCTATTTTTAGTCGCTAATCAGGGATTAAACCATAAAAAATATTTTGATGGAGCCTCTCGATACTGAGGGAGGTGGAGAGGTGAGGGCCTTCTGACACTGAACGACCACTAGTGCTAATAGCAGCCTCCGCTAGCAAACTGTGGTTATAGCGATTGTTCTGGGGGCTACAGCTGACTACAGAAAAAATAACAGCTGACATTCTCGTGCGTAACACACGTGCAGATACACACACACACACTCGCAGCACAGAGCAGTGGGGGCATGGAAAAAAATTGTCAGCGATGATCACACACATGAGGTGGTGCTGAAAAAAATGATATCAAACAAGGCAAGGTAAACAGTTTCTAAGGTCAACTATAAAGCTAAAAACAGAAGTAGTCAAAAACAGCCAAACATGCGCCGACAATGTCTCCAAAACCTGAGACCGCTGTGCTGGGTTTCCCGACTTGTTGGAGCCCATGCTCCAGTTCCTGTCAGGATTGGCCTGGTAAATGCCAGGTCGCTGGCGATAAAACTTTTATTCTTCGGGACTTTTTAGTTCCCGTAACCTGGATCTTCTGTTGTGACTGAGACGTGGCTGAGTGTTGGTGAGTCCAGTGCTCTGTCTGAGCTTTTACCAGAGGATTGTTGTTATTTTAACTCACCGCGGGGCTTCAGGGAGAGGCGGAGGCACAGCGACTGTTCACAAACAGGACTACAAATGTAAGCAGTGCTTTCTACAGTCGTCATTCTCCAGCTTTGAGTTTACCCCTCGTTTGAGATGAGGCACATTAACCCCGGTTTCTGCGCTGTGGTTTACCGGCCCCCCAAATACAACAAAACTTCATAAATGACTTCTCTGATTTCTAGCAGGATTATACCTAATTATGAATATGTTCTTATTGTTGGAGATTTTAATATACGTGTGTGTTGTCCTGATAAGCCACTGGTAAAGGACTTTTTAAGCCTTCTTGACTCTTTTAACCTGGTACAGGCCGTACCCGGCCCCTACACATGAGCACGGACACACACTGGACCTGGTTCTTTCCTGCGGTCTGCCTGTGACTAACCTGGAAATCTGTGACTCTGTATTCTCGGATCATCTGCCTGTGTTATTCACTGCTAGTTTGACGCGTACTGCAGTTAAAACTCGCGCTCCTGTTCGGCGCTGTCGGGTTATTAACCCGTCCACTGCCGCTCAGTTTTCTACTGCTTTTTTTCACCTCTGTGGTTCGTCTGACTTCTCTCCTCTGATACAGAAGAGCTTATTTCTTGGTTCTACTCTTCCTGTCAAACCATCCTGGACTCGGTGGCTCCATTAAAAACCAGGCAGCCAAAGACTAAACCTGAGCCGTGGTTTAATGACAGAACTCGTGCTGTGAGGAGGGAATGTCGCCGAGCTGAACGAAGGTGGAAAAAAAACTGCAGGTGACTCTTCAAATTTTAAAAGACTGCTGGCGTCACTACCATAGCACGGTTAAAGAGGCAAAAAGGGAATACTTTGCAAAAATTATTTCCTCCAACAGCCTTTACCCCAGGTGTTTGTTTAACACTATTAACTCTGTGCTTAATGCTCCACAGAATGCCTGTTTGGGAAGCTTCTCCTGATACGTGCAATAATTTTCTGCGTTTTTTTTTATTGAAAAGGTTGCTAGTACCAGGGCTCTTATCACAGCTCCTGGTTCTGACCCCTCTGTTTCAGTCCCTTGCTCTGCTGTTTTCACTCAGTTTGAGTCTGTGACTCTCTCACTTTTAGAGGATGTGGTTGGGGTGGCTGTAGCTCAGTAGGTAGAGCAGGTCACCTACTGATCAGAAGGTCAGCGCTTCGATTCCTGGCTACTCCAGGCTACATGCCAATGTATCCTTGGGCAAGATACTTAACCCCAAGTTGCTCTCCGATCATCCCGTCGGAGTATGAATGTGTGTGAATGATAGTTAATTAAAAAGCACTTAGCTTAGCAAACATGGAAGTGCTTGTATGAATGGGAGTGCATGGGTGAATGTAAACATGTTGTAATAGCGCTTTGAGTGCTCATACTGAGTAGAAAAGCGCTATATAAGAGCTAGTCCATTTACCATTACCATTTACCATATTAGGCCATCAGGTTCCCCCCGTGATCCTGTCCCTCCACGATTTTTTTAAAGAAATTTTATCTAGTATAGGGCAGCCTGTTCTTACCATTATAAATAGCAGTCTGTCCTCAGGTGTGTCCTCTGCTATTTTTAAACATGCAGTAGTCCAGCCACTGCTTAAGAAACCTGGTCTTGATCCTGCTGTGCTGGCTGATTATCGGCCTGTTTCCAAGCTGCCTTTTCTTTCTAAGGTTTTAGAAAAAATTGTATACTGTCAGCTGAAACAGTTTTTAGATGAGAATAGCACCCTGGAGGTTTTTCAGTCAGGTTTTAAAACCCTTCATAGCACAGAATCTGCTTTATTAAGAGTTTTTAATGACATCCTTCTTGCATGTGATTCTGGGAACCATGTTGTTCTGGTTTTACTTGACTTAACTGCTGCCTTTGATACAGTAGATCACAACATTGTAATATCTCCTTTACACCACTTAGTAGGCATTGGTGGCACTGTTCTTAAATGGTTTAGCTCTACCTGGCAGAGAGAACTTTTTCTGTGAACATTCTTGATGCTGAATCATCTGCTGCTTCTCTGCCATGTGGTGTCCTGCAGGGCTCAATTCTGGGCCCACTGCTTTTCTGGCTGTATTTACTGCCTCTGGGTTCTGTCCTCAGAAAACAGGGAATCTCATTTCATTGTTATGCTGATGATTGCCAGATTTATTTGCCTTTGAAGAAGAAGGATATCCATTCCATAAAACATCTCCTGGCATGTCTGGGTGATATTAAAGCTTGGGTGGCCTTGAACTTTTTAAATTTAATGAAAAGAAAACAGAGGTAATGGTGTTTGGACCCAGTGGCTCCTGTGAGTCCTCCTCTGTTGACCTGGGATCCTTGGAGGTACATTTTAAACCCATTATTACTGATCTTGGTTTTAAGGTTGACAGTGATTTTAAATTGGACAGCCAAATCAGAGCTGTGGTTAAGTCCAGTTTTTATCATTTGAAGCAATTGGCATCAGTAAAAGCATTTCTATCTAGGCAGCATTTTGAAACAGTGATCCATGCTTTTATTTTATCTCGACTGGATTACTGTAATTCACTTTATTTTGGAGTCAGTCAGTCGCTGCTCTCACGTCTGCAGCTGGTTCAAAATGCTGCTGCACGACTTTTGATGGGAACTCAAAAGAGAGAGCACATGACCTCTGTCCTGGCCTCACTTCACTGGTTGCCTGTACATTTTAGAATTCATTTTAAAATTCTTATGTTTGTTTTTAAATCTTTGCACAACCTTGCCCCGCCTTACCTCTCTGAGCTTCTTCACCCCTACATACCTTGCCGGTCTCTCAGGTCAGCAGACCAGCTGCTCTTGGAGGTACCAAGATCAAGAAGGAAGCTCAGAGGGGACAGGGCTTTCTCTGTTGTTGGTCCTAAGTTATGGAATGACTTGCCTTTGCAGGTTAGAGCGGCCCCTTCACTGTCCACTTTTAAAGTTCGTCTTAAAACCCATCTTTTTTCCTTGGCTTTTAACTCCAATGGGATCTAGTTTTAAACTGTTTAACCTGAAAGTTATTAAATTGTTATTTATTTGTGTTTTAATTTACAGCACTTTGTGTCAGCTGTGGTTGTTTTAAAGTGCTTTTTAAATAAAGATGGTATGGTAATTAATTTGCCTGAATAATCAAAAGCAGATACAATATGGCCTTTGCACAGGTTGTGCCCGGGCCCTAAAGAATAAAATAAAGGAACACTTTGAAAACACATCAGATCTTGACAGGGGGAAAAAAAATCATTCTATACTGATAGTTTACACTAGTGGCTGGTGTCTGGACTGTATGGGGCGGGTTCGGGTATTGCAGTGCTGCCCTGGTGTGTCGGTAAGAACACCTCAGAAGTCAGAAAGTCTTTAAGCAGTTTACTTTGGGTTTATGCAGCACAACTATACACAGGTTCAGCTCAGGCTCAGCCAGTATGCATCACAGATACAACTTGTAGTCTAAAAACAGAAATAAACACTGGTTTGTGAAAGCTAACACAAATGATCAAGGAATACAAATATAACCAAACAGTATCACAATAAAAGGCAGAGTCAACATTTATGGATACATTGTTTAGTAGTCAATCGTGTTCCTTTAACTGCAATGAATAAGCTAACGCTAGCATTGCAATCCACGTCGTGCTTAACAAACCCTCTCATTAATATTTTTAGTCGACAGTCACTGAGCTGATTAACATACAAAATGCACATTTTAACAAACCCTTTATCTCAGCCACCAACCCACATGCAATGCATCTGAAATGGCTAAGTGCAAGCAAACTAGCCGCTAATGCCAGCAACATTACGATAATGGAGTATTCACAGTAATGATGAGAACAACTTACGGAGTGACTCCCAAGGTAAATAAATCCACAATCATGTGAGCCATGAGGCTCGATTATTGGGTGAGCCAGCGATTACCATTCATACTGGCGTGGGTGCCCGACTGACTGAGCTTAGAGGGGGAAAAAATGTATGCAGTGTACCTGCCAGTTTGTATGAGCTGTCTATTGCAGCCCTTAGTCTTTCTAAGAGATGGGGACTGGGTAATGTGTTAGGAATATGAGGATGCCACATTATTTGGAAATGAACGATCAACCTACAAAAAGGCTGAATTCAAAGATGAAATGAGCGGGCTCATCTAATTTGCTGAAATTTCATTGTAGCAACTCAAAATGGTACTCAGTAGTTTCTATGGCCCCCATGAGCTTGTATCATTCCTGACGACAACATCAGGGTAAGCTCCTTTATGAGATGATGTCCTGGAGGATCTCCTCCGAGGTGTGGATCAGGTCATCACTGAGCTCCTGGACAGTCTGAGGTGGAACATGGTGGTGTTGGATGGACAAAACAATGTCCAGAGGCATTCTATTGGTTTTAGGTCAGGTGAGCATGGGGGACCAGTAAGGTTCATCAGTTCCTTCCTTCTCCAGGAACTGCCTGCATAGACTCACCACATGAAGCCGGGCATTGTGATGCGCACCAGGAGGAACCCAGGACTCCCTGAATCAGTGTAGGGTCTGACAGTGGGTCAGAGGATTTTATGCTGATACCAAATGGAAGTCAGGGTGCCGTTGCCTAGCCTGTAGAGTTCTGTGCGCATCCCGGTCCTGCTGATGGGTTTAGAACCTCCTAGAGCCCTGTCAGCTCTCCTACAGTAACTGCCTGTCTCCTGGAATCTCCTCCATGCTCTTGAGACTGTGCGTGGGGACACCTGTAGGGGTGTAACCATACAAAATTTGACAGTTTGTTGAATTTTGGTTTGGTTCATTTGCATATATGAAATGGATATTTCTGGATCAAATGATTTATGTGACAAAAACAAATTAGACTTCTTTATTCCTCAAACAATAATAAAAATGTTCAATCAACACAAAAGCCACATTTGATCAGAAAACAAATGAAAATTGAGTGTGGTTTATAAAAAAGACTGATCAATTGATCAGTGTCTACTACATCTCACCTGAGAGGTCAAAGAAAGTTTTAGAAACACAGGCTAACAGCGC
The DNA here is from genome assembly GCF_007364275.1 of Archocentrus centrarchus. NCBI lineage: Eukaryota > Metazoa > Chordata > Actinopteri > Cichliformes > Cichlidae > Archocentrus > Archocentrus centrarchus. Next base: position 1,825,703 of record NW_022060276.1, on the reverse strand, counting down.
CCAAAGCGGCAGAGGTTACCAGCAGAAGTCCAGGCAACAACACACCTCAGTATTGCTGTCATCAGAGGTGAGCTGCTCTGACTTGACTCTTTTAACAATATTTTACAACCTCCAGAGTAAATGACGTTCATGAGTTAAACAGTGATCTTACAGTCTGCACTCACAAAATAAACATCTGCCAGTGTTTGAGGTGACTTGGGAGTAAAAACACAAAATATTTAACACTTTTTCTTATTCCTGATTTATTGTAAAGTGTCAAAATACCGTGTACAAAAATATTTTTATACACAGTAGTAGGGCTGCAGCTATCGATTACTAAAACAATCGAGTATTCTATCGATTATCCTATCGATTACTCGAGTAATTGGATAAGAAATACTTTTTTCATATTAACAGTTCATCTGCATATTTTAACTTCTGTACTGCAGTTTTTCCCTGTGTGAAACAGGGTGGATGGAGCAGCTACAAAGTTCTCTTTTCTTCACTTACTGATCAGCTGGTTGATGAAGGACCTCCAGCTGTTTCCCAGTAAAGATTTAATGGAGGTTACAGGGGAAAAAGCTTCTTTCCAGCTGAGCTCACCGTCTCCGGCTCCACCTCTTTGCACTTGTGCAGACAGACTGCACGTAGAACAGCTGACTGCTGCTGTTGTATTATCAGTGTTTATGCTGAAAAACTGGGGGCTGCGTGAGCGTAATCTTGTAATGCTTTATATTTAGAAGCATTCTCCTAAACACGTTTCTACTGCAGGTCTATATTTAGTCACTGATCAGGGATTTAAGTATGATGTGGGACAGGGTCTGTCTTCTGGTACCGGACGATCGCTAGTGCTAATGACGGCGCTCGCTAGTAAACCGCGGTTAAACTGGAAGCTGAACACACAAACATGGATGCGTGGAAAACCATGTCAGCAATGATCCACTTTAAGTGTCAAAGGGAATCTGTCACAGTGCCTGAGAGTTTTTTAGAATCTAAGGTTTTTTGTTTTTTTTAAACGCCTGATATACACTCCAGTCCAGTAGGTGGTGGTAATGCAGCTCTAAGCTGGTTTGTCTACCGCCATTACACCCACAAGACGAAAAAGACAACAACTACGGAGAACTGTAAAGGTGCCTGAGTGCTGCAGAGTTTAAACGTAGCATCAAAGTAGCAAATTAGTGTCAGATTTTTTTATAATTAATAATCGATGAATCGTTGCAGCCCTACACAGTAGTAGAAACACAGTGGTCAGCCAATCCTTTATGGGGAAACACAAGGCAGGCAGCCCTTAGGTTCACTGTATTTCTTGTGGCTTTTTTTAAAAAAGAGAGATTAGTAACACCACCACCACCAAAAAAAAAATCAATCACACACCTGAAGTGTAATACTGAAAAATAAACAGGTTTTTACAGTTATGTGTAACGGGTCTGTTCCGTGATCGTATAGGTTGCAGAAGAAGACAGCTCACTCATGTGACTTGAGATATTTATTTTCTGCAGAAGAGATTAAAACCACATTAATCCACTTCTGTCTGCCTTTTTCCATGCACTCTGCTCCCTCAGCAGCGCAGAACAACACTGTGTGTAACATATTTTCTTTCTTTTTAAATTCAAGCTTTAACAAATTTCCTCACAAAGTAACAAGAGGAGAAAAACGCCACCTAGTGGCCACATTAACATATAATGCGGGGGGGGGGCAGAGTTAAAGAAATGAATGGAAATAAAACATATAACTTAAAATAAAAGCACATACCTGCAGAAGAGATTAAAACCACATTAATCCACTTCTGTCTGCCTTTTTCCATGCACTCTGCTCCTAAACATGTAAACAAAAGCGGTATCTAAGCCACTTGTGCTGCATGAATATACACTGGACGGCGAACTAGTGGTCATGTTCGCGCAAAAAAGATCGACAAGAAAAACATCTATAAAAGTTATAACAGTGGTCTAAACAGCCCAGAAATGCCTCACAACATACAAATAAACAATGGTAAACAACATGTGCCAGAGGTTTCTGCATACATAGCTACTTTCATGAAGAAAACAATGATAAATCACAGCAGCAAATTTTCCCGCGACTTACCCTCAGCAGCGCAGAACAACACTGTGTGGGGAGGGGGGAAGCTACACACGCTAGGGAGGGCTAAGGAAGCCCAGGAGACACAAACGAGGCAGAGTGCAGGAAGGCATTACCCACAAGCTAAATCAATAAAACAATGACAAATTAAAAACAGCCCAGTGAGATAAAATTCACAAATACTCAACATAACATGAATTAGAAATAATAATTAATGAAGTTCATTTTTAACTCTGTTACACTCACCCCCACTGAATTTTATCGAACATGAGCACCAACCACACAGCATACATCATCGAAGACAATGCGAGTCCACAGATTACCTGGGGTTGACAATAGAAACACAGACAACTAATGTATCCCATAAGGATGAAGTGGTATGAGGGCAGCGCCTATCCCTCAATCCAGCAACTGTCTACAGGGTGCCTTGTACACCCCACAAGACCCCAACATATAGCATAGTGCATTCACAGTACCCATTACACAGTACAGAATGAAAACATTTTAACATCTCATCCAAACAAAAATGGCAGACCCAGAAAGATTATAGGTCAGTTGGTTAAGAAATTAATCAGTAAAAGCCTGGAACATAGATTTGCAGGCAGCTTTAACATCGAACTTGTTCTGAACAACATCCTGCCTGGACATAGTTTGTATGAGCCTGGTCACTGGTTTGACTAGGCGGCCGAATCTGGACCTGACCTGCGTCTGTGTAGTACATCCATCACAGTGCATAGCTGAGGTGTGATCAACAGTATGCAGAATGTCTGGAGCATCGTCTGTGTGAGCCACAACACTAAGAGCGGGGTCAGGTCTTCTCACACCTGCTGGGATGTCAGTCACAGACACCGGGGCAGAGTTGCCACCCACAGATCGAACAGTCGTGTGGCTCTCAGGTAATATTGAGCAGTGTTTGAGGTCAGAGGTCATGCTCAGTAAGTCAGCAACATCCCCAACTGATGAATTGGGTGCAGACAGCTGTGTTATCCATTCAATGGTTCTCCTCTCAGAATCCACAGGTTCCGAATCAGATAAAGGGTTCTCTTCCTCTTCCACAACTTCAGGCGAGTCCCCAATACTGCCACGATCACAGCTCACACTTGCTTCATGAAGAGTCCTTTTGTCACTCTCATCCAAGACTCCTCCATCTCCTCCAATGTCGTCGGATTCAGTGGCTGAAGAGGCATTAGCAGACAGTGAAGCAGAGTCAGATACATCACAAGTGGGATCCACAGGGAGGAAGCTGACCAGCATGAGCAGGTTCCTGTGAACCACCTTCTCCTGTCCAGTGACTGTGTCACAGATCCTGTAAGTATGTGTTGCTGGGTTAACATCCGTCACGGTGTAAATGGTTGATTCCCACCGGTCGGCGAGCTTCCTCTTGCCCCTCTCTTTTTTGTTGGCTAGGAGTACTCTGTCACTGACAGTAATGCTGGTACCCTTAACCCTCCTGTTGTACAACTGAGCATGTCTGCTCTGCTCTTTGGAAGCATGGTCCTGAGCAATCATCATCGCCTCCTTCAGGTCGCTGGCGAGGCATGCCACATACTTGTCATAGTTCCCCACAGCAGAGTCATCAAGGACGGCATGGAAGAGGACATCGACAGGCAGGCGAGGAACCCGACCAAACATGAGGTAAAAGGGGGGATAGCCTGTTGTCTCATGGACTGCGCAGTTATACATAAAGGCTAGTGTCTGCAACCGTCTTGGCCAGTCAGCTTTCTCTTCAGGGGACAATGCCCGGATCATGCCACCCAAGGTTCGATTGAACCGCTCCGCGCTCCCGTTCCCCATTGGATGATATGGGGTAGTATGGGACTTTTTGACACCTGAAACCCTGAGGAGCTCACTTATCAGCTGACTTTCAAAGTTAGCCCCTTGGTCGCTATGAATCCTCTCAGGAAAGCCAAAGACACAGAAATAACGGTCCCAGAGAACCCTCGCCACCTGTTTAGCTGTTTGGTCTCTGCATGGAAATGCTTGAGCCATTCTTGTAAAATGGTCAGTAATTACTAAGACGTCGACAGATCTGTTTCTGGAGTCTTCAGCTGACCAAAAATCAATACATACAAGTTCGAGCGGCCTGGTTGATGTTATAGTCTCCAATGGAGCTCTACCTTCAGGCTCGATGGACTTGCTGACAATACATCGCTGACAATGTCGAACATGTTCTCTGACATCCCTGTCCAGATTCAACCAGAAAAATCTCTGCCTCGTTAAGCTGAGGCTCCTGAACTGAGCCTGATGACCTGCTCGGTCATGAACCCCGTGAAGCACCTCGGTTTTGAGTGAGTCAGGGACAATGTATTGGAATCTCTTCGCCTTGGTTTTCTGGTCCCGAGAAATCCTGTATAGCACACCGTTTCGTACAGTTAGCTTGTCCCAGTGCTTTAAATATTTTGTTACAGAAACAGATTCTTTAAATCTTTCTCTCCTAGAGGGCCTCCTCCGCCTCTCAACATAGTGCAGAACATGAGAGAGAGTTCTGTCTTCCAACTGTCTGTCGCGGAGTTCTTTTTCAGTGTAGGCAGGTAGGGTGTCTTGTCCGGATGGAATGAACTGAGGTAGATGCTGCAATAGTTCAATGGCACGGGTTCTTGGACCAGCATCCCACTCAATGTGTGAGCGTAATACAGCAGACACATCCTCCCTCGCAACAGTCTCGGGGAGCACTTGTAGTGGGCTGCATGTTGATTGGACGTTAACACTCAACGAGGAGGATTCTTTGTGACCACTGGATGACCGAAAGGCATTCTGGACAGAGGAGTTTGACATATCCCTAACTTCAGTGAGAAGATTGGCGTAAGGTTCAGCAAGCAGCCTGTGACCAACAGTCTCCTGAACAAATGGCACACGACTAAGTGCATCGGCCACAATGTTTTGCTGACCTGGGATGTACTTGATATCAAAGTCGTAACTCGCCAATTTAGCCACCCAGCGTTGTTCACAGCAGTCTAGTTTCGGCTTCGTCAGGACATGAGTTAATGGATTGTTATCAGTCCAGACTGTAAATTTGTGACCTTTCAGCCAGTGGCTGAACTTGTCACAGATAGACCACTTCAATGCCAGAAACTCCAACCTATGAGCTGGGTAGTTCTTTTGTGACTGGGACAAAGACTTGCTGGCAAAAGCAATGGGCCTGGCTCGTGTCTCGCCCTCCTGGACCTGAGACAGAACAGCACCTATGCCATCCAAGGATGCATCAGTGGACAGCACGAAAGGACGAGTGAAATCTGGGTGAGCCAAGACAACGCTTTGTGTCAGTGAGGACTTGAGGTGTTCAAATGCATGTTCTTGTTCCAGTTTCCAGTCGGAGGCATGTAATTTCCTGGCTGACAGTTTATTGTGTTGGTGTTTGCCTTTCCTTCTGCCACCCTTTAGCAGATCAAACAGCGGCTTGGCAATGGCAGAGTACCTGGGTACAAAATGTTGGTAGTAGTTGATCATCCCCAAAAAGGATCTTATCCGCTTCTGAGATGGAGTCACACCATCTGGTTCCATGAGTTGGGCAGCTGTCATTTTTGAGATGGTCTCAACCTTGCTGGGGTCTGTTGAAACACCGTGTTCATCAATGATATGGCCAAGAAACTTAACAGACCTCCTGAGGAAGAAACACTTTTTGGGGGCCAGTTTCAAATTGTGGCTATGTAGCCTAGAAAACACCATTTCCAGACGTTGCAAGGCGGTCTCCTCATTAGGTGCAAACACCAACAGATCATCCAAATAGCAAAGTAGGCTTAGATAGTTCTGGTCTCCAAATATGCTGGTCATCATGCGCATGAAACTCCCAGGACTGTTGCAGAGACCTTGCGGCAGGCGGTTGTATTCATATAAGCCCATAGGAGTGGTGAAGGCTGAATACTTCCTGTCATCCTCGTGTAATGGCATGTTGTAGAACCCAGAGGTCAAATCCATTGTACTGAACAGACTGTTTCCTCCCAGTGCTGCCAGACAATCTGCCTGATGAGGAAGAGGATGGGCATCCCTCAAGGTTCTCCTGTTCAACCAGCGAAAGTCTGTACAGATGCGGAGATCTCCATTTTTTTTCCACACCAGCACCAAGGGTGATGCGTATTCGCTTGTGGATTTTCTGATGATTTCCTTTTCTTCCATTTCACTCAGTACTTGGCGCAGCTTCTGGTACTGGCCAGGGGGCACTCGCCTGTATGGAAGCCGGAAAGGTCTGCTGTCAGAGAGGTTTATGCGGTGCACAAAACCCTTCGCTTCCCCACAGTCAAGATGGTGGCGGGAAAATAAACTCTCATACTGCAAAACAAGGTTAGCCATTCTAGTCCTGCAGTCCTCAGAAACTTCACAAGACTCGACATCGACATCACCGAGCCCAACTGATTTGAGCCTGTCTTTGGCCAAACTGGCATCTGCAGCGGGTGACCTGGCAGATTGAGGGCAACAAGCAAGTGGAACCTCTGAGCACTCAGCACCACCCATGTCCTCCAGGGCCACAACAGTGTAGACATCAGCCAGTTTTGCGTTGCGTCTCAACAACACAGGTCTGTCAGACATATTAATGAGCTTTAATGGGACCCACCTGTCTCCCCACAATGTAGTCACAATCTTTGCAACCAAAATACCTCTGGGCGCTGAGCGGGATGATGTGAGCTCCGTCATGATGGTGCCGCCTGGAGACACGGGAGTGTTTTTGGGCAGTTTCCCCCACACAAGATATTCTCGCCCAGGCTCAAGGCAAGTAGCTGAGTTACATCTCACAGTGCCGACCTTATGAGGAACATCTCCACCTTTCCAGGGATTGAGACCAGACAGCATGGATAGGAAGTGTTCAGTTTCTGGATCCCCAGATGAGCAGGGGGCAGACACTGTTTTCCAGTAAGACTCACAAAGCTTGGACTGATGTAGGATGTGTTTTATGACATTAGTGCCTAGTATCAAATCATCATGCTGGCCCGGAACAACGAGTGTGGGGACCACCATTTTACAACCATATACTTCCATTTCCACATCAAAAGCACATTTAGGCTTAACACGGAGTCCACCACATCCAACTAAGACCACATCAACATCAATTAGCTTTTGTTCAGTTATTACACCAGCCTCTCTAAGCTTCATTTCAGCTGCCTCACTGATGCTGCAGGCCATCGAACCACTGTCCAACATTCCACCCATCTTAAATGTCTCACCCATGTTCACAGAAGTGTAGAAAAGACTGTCACTGCTGCCTACTCGGTGAACATTCTGGTAAACAACAACTCCAGAGCCACTACAAGAATCTTTCTCTGATGCGTATAAAGTCTCAGCATCTGACATGTCATCAATGTGGGAGCTTGTGATGTGACCTGCACTGCCTCCCTCCAAATACAGGTCTGCTAGTTTCCCTCCGACTGGTGTTGGGAAGGCTTATTTGCAGGACAGTTCAGTTTAGTGTGGCCAGGAGCAAAACAGGCAAAACACAGTCTCTTAGACATGCAGTGTGACGTCGTGGTGTGACTTGAGTCGTTACAGACTCTGCAACCTGTCTCTCTGGTGCGTTGCTCACGATGTGCACGCTGGGACCTCCCACCCCGAGTAGGAGTATCACGCTGCTGCATTCTCTCCATCACCTGTTGAAACATGTCAACCATTCGAGCGAGAAGTCTCTCTTCTGACTGTTGAAGATGTTGTGTAACAACTGGAACAGTGTCTTGGCTCTGACCATCCTGGGAGCCACCTTGGAATGAGGCCAAACCTGGAGATGAGTATGAAGGACGGTCTGCCCGATGTTGAGATTGGCGAAGGGAGGCTGACGATAGAGAGCTGGGGGTGTTACAATGCTCATAAGCTGCCAGGCTAGGTGACGCTGGGCCGGGCTGCTCGGGAGTAATGGCAGCGACCTGGCTTCTTAGCTGTGGGGCATTAGTGGTTCTGCCAGCTGCCCTCAACTCTCTCTGGTAGTCATCAATCCTTAGCTGAACATCACGTGAAGTCCACTCATGAATTGGTTTGCACTTCAAAATGCAGGATAACTCAGGGTCAGGGCAGTGTTTGACAAACATGAGAGCCACTTCATCATTCATGCTCTCCGTCTGCTTCCCACGTTTACGCTGGCCGTCAAGAGCTAGGTCTGCTGCCTTGTTTAGTCTTATCCAATAGTCAACGGGATTCTCCCTGTGTCTGGGCAGAGTGGCATAGAAGTCGGCGAGAGGGAGACATGAGGTGGCTTCACTGAAGTAATGGAGGAGAACGTCATATATCAGTTCAGGATTCTCCTTAACATCCAATGAGGGATCACTACGCAAAGCAATCTGTACCACATCCTTGGCTTTGCCCATTAAGTGGCACATGATCTCTTCTGCTTGACTACAGGTAGGTATGTCTTGTTTTCTGAGGTGCATTTTAGTCAAGTCAATCCAGTCTCGGATTGAGCAGTTGTCAGTGTTGTCGCCTCTGTATGGCTGGAGTATCCTATCAGGTTTAACATGGACTGTCACATGAGGTAGGTCATGTCTGTTACTGTCGCAGTATGAGTTCTGAGTGGCAAGGGTAGGCTCAGGTTCACTCTTTGTGTTTACAACACCAGCTGACATTAGTTTGGAAACAATTGACTCACCAATTTGTGCCCCTAACTGTCCAACCATGTCTGTGAGGTGATGGAGGGCATCAACATCGCTGCGGGGTGTGGAAGTAGGAGGATTCTCCCCCATTAACCCATCAATAGAGGTACAAGCCTGGCTCTGACCTAGCCCTGATTCTGTGCAACCATCATATGAGAGCTTTGAATGTCCCACAGCCCCACTGTCAGCAGGATCACTGAACCATACACCCCTACCTTTAGGTAACTTAGGAGTAGCAAACCTATCCATCGTTAACACACTGGCTACCATTAACTACCAACTGTATCACAGGTGTGTTCACAAATAGAAAGAAAAAAACAAAACAAAAAAAACAAAGCAGAACAAGCATCCAAACAGGAGCAAAAGTTAAAAAAAAAAATCACACACTATGAACCCCTTTTTTTTTTTTTTTTTTTTTGTTTTTTCACTCAATGATTGCAAAAGAATAGCGTTGTAACTCAGAGTCTATTATTAACCTGACCACAAAAGGATCTTGAAACGTCGATCTGGCCAGCTGCACAGCATCCACGGTGAAAAGCGTCGAGCTGATCTGTAGATCCAAAGGGTCACGGCACCAGTGTAACGGGTCTGTTCCGTGATCGTATAGGTTGCAGAAGAAGACAGCTCACTCATGTGACTTGAGATATTTATTTTCTGCAGAAGAGATTAAAACCACATTAATCCACTTCTGTCTGCCTTTTTCCATGCACTCTGCTCCCTCAGCAGCGCAGAACAACACTGTGTGTAACATATTTTCTTTCTTTTTAAATTCAAGCTTTAACAAATTTCCTCACAAAGTAACAAGAGGAGAAAAACGCCACCTAGTGGCCACATTAACATATAATGCGGGGGGGGGCAGAGTTAAAGAAATGAATGGAAATAAAACATATAACTTAAAATAAAAGCACATACCTGCAGAAGAGATTAAAACCACATTAATCCACTTCTGTCTGCCTTTTTCCATGCACTCTGCTCCTAAACATGTAAACAAAAGCGGTATCTAAGCCACTTGTGCTGCATGAATATACACTGGACGGCGAACTAGTGGTCATGTTCGCGCAAAAAAGATCGACAAGAAAAACATCTATAAAAGTTATAACAGTGGTCTAAACAGCCCAGAAATGCCTCACAACATACAAATAAACAATGGTAAACAACATGTGCCAGAGGTTTCTGCATACATAGCTACTTTCATGAAGAAAACAATGATAAATCACAGCAGCAAATTTTCCCGCGACTTACCCTCAGCAGCGCAGAACAACACTGTGTGGGGAGGGGGGAAGCTACACACGCTAGGGAGGGCTAAGGAAGCCCAGGAGACACAAACGAGGCAGAGTGCAGGAAGGCATTACCCACAAGCTAAATCAATAAAACAATGACAAATTAAAAACAGCCCAGTGAGATAAAATTCACAAATACTCAACATAACATGAATTAGAAATAATAATTAATGAAGTTCATTTTTAACTCTGTTACATATGCTCTTGATTGATTTCTTTTTTTTTTTTTTTTTGTATTCTAGATCCATTATGAATTTCTTCTTGGAAACAATCAAAGTACTCCTGTTGTCCATCTGGTACAATGTGGAATCTTTCATCTATCTCTTGGTGCCAATGAAGAAGAAGAACATAGCTGGTGAGGTGGTGCTCATCACAGGAGCAGGTAGTGGAATCGGACGCCTCATGGCTCAGGAATTTGCAGCTCATAGCCCTGTACTGGTACTGTGGGACATAAACCTGGAAGGGATGAAGGAAACTGCTAGACTGGCCAAATGTAATGGAGCCAGTCGAGTCCATTACTATATTTGTGACTGCAGTGACAAGAATGAAGTTTACAGAGTGGCTGACCAGGTAAAGTTACTGGGATAACATTAGACTAAGTACCCACAGTGCAACTTAGATCTGCCTACTTATTGACCATATACCATGCTTGGTTTCTGTACCTGGTTGACCTCCCTTAGTTTATTGCAGTTTAAATTAAATGTGAAAATGTACCTGTATCAGTAGAATATATAACTAATGTATTAACATTATTTTAAGTCTTCAGTTCTGGACAAGTCTGTAGTTTCTTTAATGTAACAGCACTTTTGGGTTTTTTTTGCCTATCTATCCTTTCCCACTTAATCAATTTAGGGTTGTGGAGGGGCTGGAGCCCCCAATTGTTACCAGGTGAAAGGTGTTGAACACCTTAGATTAGATTAGATAAAACTTTATTAATCCCTTTAGGAAGATTCTGTCAGGGAAATTAAAGTTCCAGTTGCAGCTTTTAAAGGTAGCATAGACACACAACACAGCAGCAATCACAGTAAACAAACATATGAATGAATAAAATAATAATGAATAATTGCAACAATTTCTTTATCTTGTGTTGTGGTCAGGCTTAGGCTAGGGTCAGCAGATGCCCTTTGGAGGAAGCCTATTTCTGCCGCTTGTATTCTCTAACTCATTTTTTTTGGGCACTACCCAAAGCTGACCATAGGTAAGGGTAGGGATGTAGATTGACCGGTAAATGGAGAGCTTTGCTTTCACACTCAGCTCCCTCTTCACCATGACAGATCGGTGCTGCATCCGCATCACCGTAGACGCAGTCCCAATCTATCTGTCAATCTTCTGTTCCCTTCTCCCGTCACTCGTGAATAAGACCCCAAGATACTTGAACTCCTCCACCTGGGGCAGCAATTGAGGTGAAGTGGGCACTCTACTCTTTTCCAGCTGAGGACCATGACCTCAGACTTAGAGGTGCTGATTCTCATGCCAGCTGCTTCACACTCTGCTGCAAACTGTTCTACTGTGAGCTGGAGGCCACTGCCTGATGAAGCCAACAGGACTGCATCATCTGCAAAGAGCAGAGATGAGATTCTGAGGCCACCAAGGTGGAAGCCTTCTGCCACTTGGCTACACCTAGAAATTCTGTCCATAAAAATTATGGTGACAACACCCACAGGAAACAAGTCCGACTTATTGCCGGCAGTATGGACCAAGCTTTTGCTGCGGTTGTACAGGGACTGAATGGCCCGCAACAACGGGCCAGACACCCCATACTCCCACAGCACCTCTCAGAGGATACCCTGAGGGACACGGGCAAATGCCTTCTCCAAGTCCACAAAACACATGTAGACTGGATGGGCAATCTCCCATGCACACTCGATCGATCCTACACAGGATGATGAGCTGGTCCAGTGTTCCGTGACCAGGACAAAAACCGCATGGTTCCTCTTGAATTCGAGGTTCGACTAATGAATTGACCCTCCTTTCCAGCACTCTGACATAGACCTTTCTGGGGAGGTCGACGAGTGTGATCCCTTGATAGTTAGAGCACACCCTCCGGTCTCCCTTCTTAAAGATGGGGACCAGCACCCCGGTCTGGCAATTCAGTGGCAAAACCTTAGATCTCCATACAGTGTTGTAGAGATGTGTCAACCAAGACAGCCCTACAACATCCAGAGCCTTCAGGAACTCACGGTGAAACTTGTCCACCCCAGGGGCCCTGCCATCAAGGAGTTGTTTAACCACCTTGGTGACCTCACCCCCAGTGATGGTCAAGTCATCCCCCTCATCCCCAGACTCTGCTTCCGCTACAGAAGGTCTGTCAGTAGGATTGAGGAGGTCCTCGACTTATTCCTTCCACTGCCTGACTATAGCCTTAGTTGAAGTCAGCAGCGTCCCACCCGCACTACAGACTATGTGAGTAGAGCATTGCTTTCCCCTCCTTAGTTGCCTGACGGAATCACTTCAAGGCTGTCTGAAGGTTTTTTGCCATGACCTCACCAAACTCCTTGCACACCCGAGTTTTTGCTCCGGCCACCACCCGAGCCGCCAGTACCTATCAGCTTCCACTGGAGTCCCACAGGCTAACCAAGCCCTATAGGACTCTTCCTTCAGCTCAATGGCTCCCTTCACCTCCGCTGACCACCATCTGGTTCGGGGATTATCACCACAACAAGCACCAACCACCTTGCAGCCTCAGCTCTGAGCATGAATCTCAACAATAGAGGTGCGGAACATGATCTGTTTGGTCTCAGTGTCCTCAGCCTCCCTCGGAATGCTGTCAAAATTCTGCCGGAGGTGGGAGTTGAAGACTTCGTGGACTGGGGCCTCTGGCAGGCATTCCCTGCCCAATCTCACAATACATTTAGGTGTGCCAGGTCTGTCCAGCATCTTCCCCCGCCACCTAATCCAATTGACCACCAGGTGGTGATCAGTTAACAGCTCAGCTCCTCTCTTCACCCGAGTGTCCAGAACATACAGCCACAGATCTGATGATACGATTACAAAATCGATCATCGACCTAGGGTGTCCTGGTGCCATGTGCACTTATGGACATCCTTATATTCGTACATGGTGTTTGTTATGGACAAACTGTGGTTTGCACACAAGTCCAATAACAAGAGACCATTCGGGTTCTGATTAGGCAGTCTGTTCCTCCCAATCACACCTTTCCAGGTCTCACTGTCATTGCCCACATGAGCATTGATGTCTCCTAGTACGATGATGGAGTCACCAGATGGAGCACCCTCGAGCACCCTGTCCAGCGACTCAAAGAAGGGTGGGTACTCAACTGTCACTGAAGGCACAAGGAAGCAATGACTGAATCTAGCAGAGATTTCTCGACCTCATGCACTAGCTCAGGCTCCTTCCCCACCAGAGGTGTCACATTCCTTATCCTAATAGCTAGTCTCAATAGTTGGGGGTTGATCTGCCAGGGCCTACACCCTTGGCCACTGTCTGATACACATTGCACCCAACCCCTATGATGCATTCTGTGGGTGGTGGGCCTACAGGAGGGTGTGCCCATGTCTCCTCTTTGGGTCGTGCCCAGCTGGGCATCATGGACTAATGTCCGGCCACCAGACGTTATCCCTCGAGCTCCGTCCACAGGCCTGGCTCCAGGCTGGGGCCCCAGTAACCCTATCCCAGGTAGGGTAAACAGTTCCACTCTTCCATAGTGGTCATTGGTCGTTGGAATCGCTCTTTGTCTGGCACCTCACCCAGGACTAATTTGCCATGGGAGACCTTAGCGGGGGAAGAAGCCTCTGAATGATATAGCTGCTGGGATTACTGGGACACACAAACCCCTCCTCTATGAAAAGGTGGCGATTCATGGAGGAGCTGGGGAAACTCATGGAGCAAATAAAAGGGATACAGGGATACCAATAGAGGTTCCACATCAGGAGTGGAGATTCCCTCTTAGTCACAAAATGGCAGTATCTCGAATTAATGTTGAGACTTACCTAGGTCTGCGACTATCGATTATTTTAGTAATTGGGTATTCTGTCGATTATTCCATCAATTACTTGAGTAAGTGTATAAGGAATACTTTTTTCCTATTAACAGTTCATCTGCATATTTTAACTTCCATACTGCAGTTTTTCCCTGTGTGAAACAGTGTGGATGGAGCAGCTACAAAGTTCTCTCTTCACTTGCTGATCAGCTGGTTGATGAAGGACCTCCAGCTGTTTCCAAGTAAAGGTTTAATGGTGGTTACAGGAAAAAAAGCTTCTTTTGGACGCTAGAAAAATGTTTGTTTTCGCTCCACCTGAGCTCACCGTCTGTATAACAGCTCTGCCTCTCTGTGCTTGCATCGACAGACTGCATGTAAAACAGCTGCCTGCTACTGTTGTGCTATCAGTGTTTTTGTTAAAAAACTGGGGCTGCAAAAGCATAATGTTGCAATGCTTTGTATTAACAAAAATTCTCCTAAATACATTTCTACTGCAGGTCTATATTTAGTCACTAGCCAGGGATTATAGTATAAAAAAAAAAAAAAATTTTGATGTGGAAGGGGTCCTTCTGGTACCGAACGATTGCTAGTGCTAATAGCGGTGCTCGCTAGCAATATGTCTGTGGTTATCCAGTTGTTAAGTGATGACGTAGAATTCCAATTCCGGGTCCAAGTTGTCACATGATCAATATGCCACAATGCTGTTTCCCTGGTTGTTTCAACCGAGCCGACTCGAGAAAAACACACTCAGCTGTCATTTTACCGATGAGAAAGAGAAATGGAAATGGCTGCAATTGATAAGGTATGTTACAATCAACTTTAACAATGAACAGTCATTGGTTATGCCATTGCTGTTTATTTAGGAACATCTGGACCCAGAAATGACGTGGACTTTAAGATCGGATAGCGATCTGTTCTGGGAGCTGAAGTATTCTCTAATTCAAATAGCAGCTGAAATTCTCAGCACAGCGAGCACAACACACAAACATGGCAGAGAGCGGTGGAGGCGTGGAAAAAACATGTCAGCGATGATCCACTCAGTGTTAAAGTAAACCCATCGCAGCAACGAAGAACTGTTTAGAATCTGAGGGGGTTTTTTTTTCTAACTCCTGATCCACACTCCTGTCCGGTAGGTGGCAGTAATGCAGCTCTAAGCTTGTTTACCCACCGCCATTAAACTCAGAAGAAGATGATGACTACAGAGAACTTGAATGCTGCTAATGTGGGTGAAACACACGGAGACACGTGAGGGCTGCAGAGTTTAAACGAAGCATCGAAGCAACAAATGTGCTTTGAGGATTTTTTTATAATCAAACTATTTGAGTTACTCAAGGAATAGTTGCAGCCCTAGACTTACCCCTCCTCCCCGTGTTTTTCCTGTGTTGAGGTGGTGTGGGCATCTGATTTGGATGCCTACTGTATCCCTCTTTGTTGACCTGTTTCGGGCATGTTCTACAGGGAGAAGGCCTTGGGGCAGACCCAGGACATGCTGAAGAGAGATCTCAGCTGGCATAGGAACATAACATGGGTCAGGAAGTTTTGGGGCATGTGTACTTGGACTGCTCCCCCTGTGACTTGAACCCAAATAAGTGGCAGAAGCTGGATCGATATTTCTGACAGTCAAAGAAATACTAACATTTTATTGGTGAGTGGAACTTAAAGGCAGCAGCATTTTGGTTTTTTTCGTGCAAACAAAATGAAGTGCCTCTTCAATCCATTTCCATTGAGTTACTGTCATTGATGACAGCCTACCAAATTCAGTGTCTCTAATCCCACAAGATGCCAGCAACGGCAGCATTATAGTGCAATAGTTGTGGCGTGAGTCAAATGTAAGCACAAAAAGTTAGTGTTTCCCTGGAAATTTAAATTCTAAATTTATAACTGCTAATAACTAAACTAACTTGACCGTGTAATTCTTCTGGAACTTGTATAATTTCATAAAATACAACCGAAATATTTTCTACCTGGGATGCTGTAACTTGGGTTGAGTTTTAAATCAGTTGCTGAAGGCACTCCTTTGCTACCATATAGCCATATAAGTAATTTCCATCTATCATTGTGCTTCTTGCTAACAAGTGCTCCAGCCATGCTTGGTTGAGTCACTTGGTTACTTGTGGGGTGTACATCACCAGCTGCTCATGTCATCTCATGTGCCTTCATAACCTGGTTGTACTTGACAGTGTGCTTTTTGCCTCAACTGGTGAAACAAGTTTTGTTTGCACTTTTTGCACATTCTTGCACAGCATTGTGCTTTATTGGAGGTGTCAAAGTAACTCCTTTACTATATTGTCATTGGAGGCTGACATGTGCCTCGTGCTGTCATGTTTGGGCGTTTTAATTATTGTGCATACGAGGGTATGTAGGTGCATTTAATTTACTGCTAGTGGAATGTAAATTGCTGCATCATTCCCATTTTACTCGTAACAGTGAATTTTATACCAGTATTTTTGATAGGTTCAGATCATTTTAATAACTCAGAGAACAAACACACAACTCTTTTGAACTTGCGCAAGGAGGAGAGATCCGTTCCTTGAACTCAGCTCGCGGCTGAGTGGAAGTTATCTGTCCTGAAGGACGGCTTCCTGCACAGCGCTTTTATTCGGATTTTCACAATAAGATCACGTGGGTTACACCAAACGCAGTTTACAGCATGTAATAAACAACATTCTTGGCTTTTTCCTTACCATATATGGTCGTAAGCATACTGTGACATGTGCGCATGTAACATGGCGTATACGAGACACGTATCCTATATGTGTTCTCTGCAGGCTGAAAACAGCCTGCAGAGAACTACAACTTCCTTTGTAAAAAATGTCACCACGTGTTTCCATTTCAAACATAAAAACAACAGTATCATATGTACATAAAACAACTTATAGAAAATATACAAACAGAAGATATGATAATTTATAATAAACAGAATGGAATTTATACCATAACTCCAACAATTTTCATGGTTGATATTATCCCTAGTGAAAAGATCTGAAGATGCTTTTCTCATGCACTCTTTAATTGCACATGTTCCTTAGAAAAAGCAAATATCTCTGTATTTTTGCCTTTTTTTTTTTGGTATTGAGTATTTAATTAAATAACTGTTTATCAAATGGCTGTAATTAATAGATAAATGCACAATTTTAAGGCAATTCTGAGTGGGAAACCATTAGTGCACAGTTCAAAAACTAGCAAGTACAATGGCATGGGTATTGGTGCAGCACGGCTAACTTGCAAATCTGTTAAGGCCCCCGTTAATGCTAATGGGCCAGAACATGTGGAGCAAGAGATGCTGCCTTTTAAGTTTGAATTCTGTTGTATTAGTTGTTGCACAGTATATTGATGTCTGACAAATTTCAGCAATTAAAGGGATGCATTGGAATTTGTTGAATTTTAATGTCTGAGTCTTTTATGTAATAGTGACTTTAAATACCTGCAGTTCTGACAGCATGCAGAAGAAAACGACAGCAATGGAGGCAGTTGGCTATGCTACAGTAATGGGCATATGGGTCATCTGACTGTACAAAATATTTTTGCATATTCTACAGGTCAGCTGTCACAAATTTTGGGTCCATACAAGCCGCTTTTCCACCAACAGGTTTCTGGTGCCAGTATTTGAACCATTAGGTGGGTTTTCCACCGCGGAAGCACTCGGTGCTCGGATGAAAGACGGGTTCAACTCCGGCCCCACAAACTAGCTGGTCTGGAACCGAGAACGCGTGATGAAAGCAGCAGAAGGGCGTGACTCTGCTGTCTCAACATCACGTTTTCTACCATATTACATGTGTATTACATGAGAAAAGCGAAGCGATTTTCACAGCTGTGAATTAGGTTGGGCTCTAAGGCTAAACTTGCTGCTTTGTATCAGTTCATATCACAGATAAAAGGACACAAAGTGTGTACTTGTCGTCTTGCTCTAATCTCTGTGTTTCCCTCTGTGCTGCACACAGATGCTGCAGTAGTTTGGTTTGGACCGTAAAATGTATTTGCAGCACAGAAATGGGAGCGTGTTCTCCCACGTTTGTGCGCTTCGGCTTTCGTGTCCAGACGAGGACCCGCCCACACTCATACGTAAAGGAGCAGTTCACAGAAACGCGGTGGGAACGCGGGCCCGTTCTTAAGTGTTTCTGTGGTTCCTTTGGGAGCAGCCCCAGAACCGGAACCCCGGCAGTGGAAAAGGGGTAACAGTGGATTACGACCAGATTTATTGCAGCCTTTTTAAAGATGACTGTTTCAAGAGCTTGAAAAAAGGCAACTGGACTATTTAAAAATAAATATATAAAAAATAAGTTCCACGTCTTATCCAAGAGGCTTCTTCAGTTCTAAAACTAAAAGGTGGCGAGTCCCAGGTATTTAAACTCTGATACAGAGTTTTGTGAGTAGAAGCCTTCACTCACCACATCAATTCGGTGGATTAAAAAAACATTAAGTTCACCTGGGAGGATGCCAGGGGATAATGGTTTACTGTGCTGTGCTCACTGAGGAATATGGAAGCCTTAACACTGATGTTTCTCAGAAACTCACATACACAGACCAGTACCACTACCTACTCTTTGACTCCCACCACCCAGTGCAACACAGTCTTGGTCAGGACCCTGTAACACCGGGCAGAAAACCTTCCATCTAAGGCAGAACATAATGAAAAGGAACACACATGTAAAAGCTCTTAAAAAAATCTTTTAAAAAAAATGTCACACGAGGTGTTAACCACCTACAGTGCAGCTAGAGTACTGACAGGGACTAGAAAGAGAGAGCAGATTTCTCCCATATTGGCTTCTCTTCATTGGCTCCCTGTTAAATCTAGAATAGAATTTAAAATCCTTCTCCTCACCTACAAGGTCTTGAATAATCAGGCACCATCTTATCTCAAAGACCTCATAGTACCATATCACCCCAACAGAGCACTTCACTCTCAGACTGCTGGCTTACTTGTGGTTCCTAGGATACTTAAGAGTAGAATGGGAGGCAGAGCCTTCAGCTTTCAGGCCCCTCTTCTGTGGAACCAGCTCCCAGCTTGGATTCAGGAGACAGACACCCTCTCTATTTTTAAGATTAGGATTAAAACTTTCCTTTATGATCAAGTGTTTCTTTTTATTCACCTCTTTTCACCCTGTTTATACCCCTTACAGGTGCTCTTCATAGAATTAGAATATGATGAAAAAGTTGATTTATTTTAGTAATTCCATTCAAAAAGTCAAACTTGTATATTATATTCATTCAATACATACAGACTGATATATTTCAAATGTTTGTTTTCATTTTGATGATTATTACTGACAACTAATGAAAACCCCAAATTCAGTGTCTCAGAAAATTAGAATATTACTTCAGACCAATACAAAAAAAGGATTTTTAGAAATGTTGGCCAACTGAAAAGTATGAGCATGAAAAGTATGAGCATGTACTGCACTCAGTACTCAGTTGGGGCTCCTTTTGCCTGGATTACTGCAGTAATGCAGTGTGGCATAGAGTCCATCAGTCTGTGGCACTGCTCAGGTGTTATGAGAGCCCAGGTTGCTGTGATAGTGGCCTTCAGCTCTTCTGAATTGTTGTGTCTGGCGTATCACATCTTCCTCTTCAAAATAGCCCATAGATTTTCTATGGGGTTAAAGGTCAGGCCAGTTTGCTGGCCAATTAAGAACAGGGATACCATGGTCCTTAAAGCAGGTACTGGCAGCTTTGGCACTGTGTGCAGGTGCCAAGTCCTGTTGGAAAATGAAATCTGCATCTCCATAAAGTTGGTCAGCAGCAGGAAGCATGAAGTGCTCTAAAACTTCCTGGTAGACGGCTGCGGTGACCTTTGACCTCAGAAAACACAGTGGACCAACACCAGCAGATGACACATCACCCCAAACCATCACTGACTGTGGAAACTTTACACTGGACCTCAGCCAGCGTGGACTCTGTGCCTCTCCTCTCTTCCTCCAGACTCTGGGACCTTGATTTCCAAAGGAAATGCAAAATTGACTTTGATCAGAGAACATAACTTTGGAGCACTCAGCAGCAGTCCAGTCCTTTTTGTCTTTAGCCCAGACGAGACGCTTCTGACGCCGTCTCTGTTCAAGAGCGGCTCGACACGAGGACTGTGACAGCTGAAACCATGTCTGCATACGTCTGTGTGTGGTGGTTCTTGAAGCTCTGACTGCAGCTGCAGTCCACTCTTTGTGAATCTCCCCCACATTTTTGAATGGGTTTGTTCCACAATCCTCTCCAGAGTGCAGTTATCCCTGTTGTTGTACACTTTTTTCTACCACGTCTTTTCCTTCCCTTCTCCTCTCTATTAATGTGCTTGGACACAGAGCTCTGTGAACAGCAGCCTCTTTAGCAATGACCTTTGTGTCTCGCCCTCCTTGTGCGAGGTGTGAAAGGTCGTCTTTTGGACAACTGTCAAGTCAGCAGTCTTCCCCATGATTGTGTAGCCTACAGAACTAGACTGAGGGACAATTTAAAGGCCTTTGCAGGTGTTTGGAGTTAATTAGCTGATTAGAGTGTGGCACCAGGTGTCTTCAATATTGAACCTTTTCACAATATTCTAATTTTCTGAGACTGAATTTGGGGTTTTCATTAGTTGTCAGTTATAATCATCAAAATTAAAAGAAACAAACATTTGAAATATATCAGTCTGTGTGTAATGAATGAATATAATACATAAGTTTGACTTTTTGAATGGAATTACTGAAATAAATCAACTTTTTCATGATATTCTATTTTTATGACCAACACCTGTATAGTTAGGGTGGATCGGGTGACCCTGAACCATCCCCTAGTTATGCTGCTATAGGCCTAGGCAGCTGACGGGTTTCTTTTTACTCACCTTTTTTACTCTGTTTATACTCCACTCTGTATTTAATCATTAGTTATTATCAATATCTGCCCCCCCCCCCCCCCCCCCTCCTCACAGCAGATGACCCCCCCCCCCCCCCCCCCCCCCCCCCCCCCCTCCCTGAGCCTGGTTCTGCTGGAGGTTTCTTCCTGTTAAAGGGAGTTTTTCCTTCCCACTGTCACCAAGTGCTGCTCATAGGGGGTCATTTTGATTGTTGGGTTTTGTCTGTATTATTGGAGGGTGTTTACGTACTGCATTAAGCACCTTGAGGTGACTGTTGTGATTTGGTGCTATACAAATAAAATTGAATTGAATTGATGGGCATTTTTCTTTCTTGTAGGTGAAGCGAGAAGTGGGTGATGTCAGTATTTTAGTGAACAACGCTGGGATTGTGACAGGAAAGAAGTTCATGGATGCTCCTGATTCCCTGATTGAGAAGACCATGGAGGTCAACATTATGGCTCACTTTTGGGTCAGTCAAAAAGGGCATATACAACCCTCCAGTTATTCCTCATCAAAATTTAGGAATAAGTACTTAAGTTCTAATGAAGTACTTTTTCCCATATCTGTGGAAATTCTGCTTTAACAGTAGTCAAATTCTTCTTAATTTTTCCTCTTCTTCTCTCAGACCTACAAGGCCTTTCTTCCTGCCATGATTGCAAACAATCATGGACATCTTGTCAGCATTGCCAGCTCTGCTGGACTCATAGGAGTCAATGGATTGGCAGGTGTGTTTTCTCCCCTGAACATTTGATCTATATTAGTTTTTCTAAAGTAAAGTGCATTGGGGTGTGTTTGTGTGCGCGCGTGTGCCATGCATTTCTAGACAGTGTTCATATAAAACATGTTTTATATGAACATTTGCAGACAGTGAGGTCAATGGGTTTTGTTAGGTGACAGTTTTCAATTAAATATAAAAACAAGAAAAATGGGTTAAATTTTGCATAAATGTGCATATAAATTAAACCAGATTAAAGAAACTTGTATTTACTTTTTTAATCCTTTCTGCAGATTACTGTGCCAGTAAATTTGCTGCAGTAGGTTTTGCAGAGTCAGTGGGTCTCGAGCTGCTGGCCTCTGGGAAAGATGGAGTCAAGACCACGATTGTATGCCCCTACTTTATCAACACTGGAATGTTCGATGGATGTCAAACCAAGTAGGTCACTTCATGCTTTCCATTTTTTTTTTTTTTTTGCTGTTTCAAGCATCACTTGTCATTAAATACATGTGTATTCATGAAACTTGTGCCTTGTCATCTGTCTCCCATCTTTCTGCCTGAACTTAGTATGGCATGTTGAAGGATCTTACAGTTCCTAAAATACAGAAAGGACAGTGGACCTTGCTAAAGGAGCTATAGTCAAAGATGTACAGGTATATTCTTTGCATGAGTAACTAATAACTGTTGTGCCACCACTGGCAGCAAGAACTGCATTGGAGGGTCTTTGAACACCAACGGCTGTTTAAGGTTATGCCAGAACATCTCAATTGACTTCAACTCCGGATCTACTCAAATTCAGTTGATACCTACAGTCTCAGGTGGGCCAAGACTCAGCCTTCATCATTGCCCTGGCTCAGTTTCTGTTTCTCTAGGTGTCTACTAATACTACCCTACTACTTGGGGTGGCTGTAGCCCAGGAGTTAGAGCAGGTCACCTATTGATCTGAAGGTCGGTGGTTCGATTCCTGGCTGCTCCAGGCTACATGCCAAAGTATCCTTGGGCAAGATACTGAACCCCAAGTTGCCCTCCGACGCAGGCGTTGGAGTATGAATGTGTGTGTGAATGTTAGATAATAAAAGCACTTAGCTTAGTGAGTAAATGTAAACATGTTGTATAAGTGCTTTGAGTGCTCAGAGTAGAAAAGCACTTATTTTGAAAAAAAGCACTATATAAGAACTAGTCCAGTTACCATTTACTAACCTGGTGTGGGTATCAGATGTGGGAGGGTCTGAGCTACAGTCCCCTTTGGAAGAAGGGGAGGGTGGTATGGGCAGCATTGGGGATAGGTGTGTGGTGGAGGATGCAGCACAGGGCTATGAATCCAACCCAGGGGTAGGGAACTCCAGGCCTCGAGAGCCGGTGTCCTGCAGGTTTTAGATGTGTCCCTGATCCAGCACACCTGACTCAAATGACTGAATTACCTCCTCAGTCTGCAGTCAAGTTCTCCAGAGTCCTGCTAATGACTTCTATATGTGATTCAGGTGTGCTGGATCAGGGACACATCTAAAACCTGCAGGACACCGGCTCTCGAGGCCTGGAGATCCCTACCCCTGATCTAACCTGTTAAAGAATTAAAAATCATTTTGTTTTAAACCTATTTTGATATCTTCAGGGTACCCACTACTTCTGTCACCTTCAGGTTTTGGCTTTAGCCTCCAGCTTCCTTCCTTGTATTTCTTCAGCATCACCCTTAAGTCATGTTGCACTTGAGTCTTTGATTTAGCTCTGCCAATCAGGAAGCTCTTCCTAATCCACGAGGTTTAATATGACAGCCCACCCTTTGCAGCTATAACTGCTTCAGCTCTTCTGGGAAGGCTTTCCACAGGTTTAGGAGTGTTTATGGAAATTTTTGATCATTCATCTTGAAGTGCATTTGTGAGGTCAGACACTAATGTTTGACAAGAAGGCCTGGCTTGCAGTCCCTGCTTCAATTCATCCAAAAGGTGTTTTATTGGGCTTAGGGCAGGACTCTGTGCAGACCAGTCAAGTTTTTCAACACCAAACTCACTCATCCCCCCTCCACCAAAGTGTACACTTGGCACGGTTTATTTAGACAAGTACTGTTATCTTGCCAACTGCCAAACCCAGACTTGTCCATTGGATTGCCACACTGAGGAACATGATTGTCACTCCAAAGGATATGTCTCCAGTGGCGGTGTGCTTTACACCACTGCGTTCAACGCTTTGCATTGCACTTCGTGATGTAAGGCTTGGATACAGCTGCTCAGCCATGGAAGCTATGAAGTTCTCTGCGCATTTTTCTTGAGCTGCTCTGAAGGAAAATTAGAGATTTGAAGCAATTTACTCTGCAGAAAGTTGCCGACCCCTGCACAGTATGCACCTCAGTATCCACTGACTGTGCTGTCTCAACCAGTGGCCTACCACTTAATGGTATATCAAAGTGGAAGCAACTGGGAACGACAACTCGGCCACCAACAGTTGACTGTGGAATAGTTAGTAGTACGGAAATTTCAGAACAAGACACATTGTACAGGTAGCATCCAATCACAGTATCATGCTGGAATTCACTGAACTGAGGGCGACCCATTCTTTCATGAATGATTGTAGAAACTCTGCATCCCTAAGTGCTTGATTTTATACACTTGTGGCCATGGAAGTGACTGGATTTGAATGGGTGAGTGAAATACTCTGGGCAATAAAGTGTGCATCACTTCCTTGTTAACGGAAGTAGAAGGTGGAACACAGTTCAGTATGAACACACTGAGTCCATACTTTTTTTTTTTTTTTTTTTTTTTTTAAATGCAGTTATTTACTAGAAGGCATTCAAAGCTCAGTAATCTGGCACCAATTTGTTCATGTTTGCTATACACTGGTAGTTCACTACCCAATATTTGAGTAAACCATTAGCTTCTGGGTAACAAGGAAATGACATCCTTCGTGGATCTTCCTGATTGACAGAACAAATTCAAGATATCAGATGTCATTTCTAGAATCTGCTTGCGCCATTCTCCCAGTTTGGGGGTCACTGCCCCGAATGCTCCAGTTACCTTGTAGACCACTGTTGCTTTCACCTTCCACATCCTCTCTAGCTCTTCTTTCTGCCCTTGGTATGTTTCAAGCTTTTTGTGTTCCTCCTCCTCCTTGATATTATGGTAGCTTGGTATTATTACATCTATCACTACGGCTTTCTTCCTCTGCTTGTCCACCACTATATGTCACGATGTTGTCTGTCTCTATCTGGAAGACCCACAGGATCATTCTCAACCACACTTGGGGATGTATCCAATTTTGACCTCAGGACTTCCAGGCACACATGTTCCTATATGCCAGCCACTTGGTTATGGCGTTCCATGTTTGCCCTGCTGTTATGTGCTGGATTGTCTCAGGGGCATCTCTGCACAGCCTGCACCTGTTGTCTTGCTTTGTGCGGTACACCCCAGCCTCTGTCGGTCTTGTGCTCAGAGCTTGTTCTTGTGCTGCCGTGATTAGTGCCTCTGTGCTGTCAGTCTAGCTTTGTCCAGCCGTTGGTAGGATTTTTCTATATCAGACACTTCTATCTGTTAGTGGTACATGCCATGCAGAGGCCTGTCCTTCCGTGATGGTTCTTGTTCTTCCTTGGGTTTCTGCTGATCATTGGTGGCCATCTTCCTGATGTAGTCATGGATCTTTGTCCAAACCACTATCCTAGATGAAACACTCACCTCAGCCTCCGTCCTTTTGCTTAGCGTACAGTCTCAGGGTGCTGAATTTGGGGTGAAACCCTCCACGCAGAGTAAGGAGCTTTCTTGTCTGCATGTCGAAGTACCCTCTGAACCTGAGTTGCTCCCGATGTATTCATTGGAGTGTGAATGCAAAGGCATTGTATAAGCCCTTTGAGTGCTCAGAAAAGCGTTGTATAAAAACTAGTCAGTTTGCTTGTTTTGGGCTTTTTTTTTTTCTGCTGAGGGTACAGGATGTCTTTACCACATTGGGGGACCAATGGACCAAGGCCATGGTACCATAAAATTGGCAAGAACTTCTTTCCCTCAGCAAGAACACTGAAGATGGGTCTTCCAATATGACAGTACCCCAAAAAATACCTCCAAGCCAATAAAGGAGTGGCTAAAGAAGCACATTAAGTTCATGGCGCGGTCTAGCCGGTCTCAGATCTCAATCCTCTTGGTGGAGCTGAAGCACGGAGGTGCCAAGCTGCAGCCAAGAAACCTAAAGGATTTTCCTTTTTTTTTTTTTTTTTAGCCTGTCATGTCTGGTGGATCTTGCAAACAGAGCTGTGATCTGAATGTATTGTTGTGCCAAACATATTTGCTATTCCAAGATGAGCTCTACAGGTTCTCAATAGGCTCCTCTTGTTAGTGTGTGACCCTTTATTTTCTTTGAATTATTTTTAACATACTGTGTGACAAATTGTGCCAGAGCTGACAGGCTTAGGAAAAAGAAAAGAAAGAAAAGAAAAAGGGAGAGAGAAAGAGGAAGAAGAGAAAAAAAAGAGAGAAAATAGAAAAGAAAAACAGGAAAGAGCGCAAGTAAGTAAACCAAACAGTTCATCACTTGTTAAACATAAAAGATACTGACAATACTTGCAAAATTAAAAATTGTGTGGGGAAAACAACAACAAAGAAAACAAGAAGCATGGTTACACAAACCAACAATTTTGATATCACGTGGGTGTTTGTGTCTGTGTCATGAAATGTACTTACCAATGAGGGCGGAATGCTGCAGCTCCACCCATCATGAGCTAGAGGCGGGCAAAGAAAGCCCCAGGAAGCCCAGGCCACCAGCAGCCTATCAAGACCTACGAAGACCCGAGGCCACTCATTCCAAAGACAACCGCACACCCACCCCAGCAGACGGGAGAGGGAGGTCCCTGACGGAGCCCCCCAAGCTGAGGAGCAAGGGCCCCAGAGAACCTGAGGCGATGAGAGGCCAGGAGAGCCAGGAGAAGGATTTATTTTCTGTAAAGAGGAGTGGCCATAATCTTTCCTCAGATGTGTGCAAACAAGGGCTTCTCCGTGAAGTACAAAGTCATGTTTTGCTTCGAGCTCAAATGCCTATTTCACTCAATAATGTTGCCTTGTAGATAAAAGGATGATTTCCAGTTTCTTCTTCAAAATGCAGACTGAGTGTAATCAGATTCTACCTCTGTATCTGCAATGCACTATGCCTGAGGCCTGTTCAACTGCCTAACACGAATGTCTAATCAACCTATGGCAGCAGTTTAGTGAATTTAAGCATGTAGACGTGGTCAAAACAACCATCTGAAGCTTGAATTGAGACTTATGTGACTGGTCTGAGTTTTTCAGAAACTGCTGATCTGCTGGGATTTTCCCCACACAGCCATCATCGGTTACAGAGGCTGGTCCCAAAACACTGTCAAGTGAGTGAAAGTTGTTTGGGTGACGAGGTGATAGGAAGGCAACAATAATAAGGTTACCATGTGTTAGAGTAAATCGAGGTTTGGTCTTTCGATGCACAACGTGTCAAATGTTGAAGCAGACGGGCTGCAGCAGCAGAGACACAGAGTGCCTCTGCCGTCAGCTAAGATCAGGAAACGACGGTCACATGGGCTCACGGAAACTGGACAATAGAAGATGGAGAAAACATTCAATCTCGATGTAAAATTAGCTGGTGTTGGTGTGTGTTTTATTTATTTATTTATTCTTTGGTTTGTAATCCTGCCCTTGCAGCAAATATACATTTGCTGGCTACTTTATTAGTTACACCTTGCCAGTACCAGGTTGGACCCTGTTCAGCCTTCAGAAATGCTTTCATTCTTTTGTGTGATAGATTAAACAAGGTGCTGGAAACAGTCCTCAGAAATTGGTCCATATTGACACAATGGTATTGTCTGGTTGCTGCTGATTTCAAGTTCAGGTTGGTGTGGATGTAATGGTGTGTAGGGTATTTTCTTGGCACACTTTGGGGTGCTTAGGTAGGCTGTATTGTTTAAACAGTGCTCAGTTGGAGTATTGTTGATGATGCTTCTGATGGCTGCTTCCAGCAGATGATGCACCATGCCACAAAATTCAAATCATCTCAAAAGGATTTAAATTGGCAGTGAGCTCACTTCGCTCAGATGACCTTCAGGCACCTCATCTCAATCCAATAGAGCAATTTTGGGATGAGGTGGAATGGGAGATCCCATTATGCATGTGCCACTGACAAATGAGCAGCAACTGCATGATGCCACTGTGCCAGTATGGACCAATCTCTGAGGACTGTTTCCAGCACCTTGTTTAATCTGCCACACAAAAGAATGAATGCATTTCTGGAGGCTGAACCTGGTACTAGCAAGGTGTAAATAATAAAGTGGCCAGCATGTATATCTGCTGCAGGGGTAGGGTTACTGAAGGGCAATCACTTCTGGAAAATTTTTGGGGCCTTACTTGTGCTCATTGAATTGGTGCCTTGTTTAAATTAAAGTTTTATTGTGTGCGTCCTAATATTTGTGCACCAATTGAATGAAATGTAGTCATTTTCCTATCATTTGAAAAGGTACACTAACCTTCAGCCCCACACCCACTAACCCCCAGTCTGAATACTTGCTGAATCCTCTGTTTACAGAAAACTGACCCCTTTCAGAGTGGCCTGTTTTTTCTTTCTGTCATTAATCTCTCTTCAGTGCTCATGCTGACATCTGCTTTAGGGTGTTTCTTTCCTGCAGTACAAAAACAGTCTGTACATGCGCAGTTATGGACTGACAGTTTTATACTCGTCACAGTAGTTGAGGGAAAGGGGGAACGTGGTAAATGGTGTTTGGTGCTTTCAGCAACTCTATTTATTTTCTCCTTTTTGCCTTCATCAGGTGGCCAAGACTGCTGCCAATCCTGAGTCCAGAGTATGTGGCCAAGAAGATCATCCATGCTGTACTCACAGACCAGATCTACCTGCTATTGCCTAAGAGCATGTACCTCATAGCTGCTCTAAAGAAGTTAGTCTCTGCCTTTCTTGGTTTCTTTTACTCAACAGCACACTGCACACAGCTCTGATCTAAAGTGGCTAATGTTAATACTGCTGTTCTTTTGGATTCCTAAACTTTGCGTTAACCCTGTAAGATTTAGGCCACACTAACAGTAATACAGGGATAGTTACAGGAAAACTCAGCCTACATGTCAAATATAGTTTGGCTGCACTACAGTCTTCACATTGCTGTGTTCTAGGTCAGCAGTGGGACAGTAAGTCATGTCAGTTTTTTTTCAATAGCATATTTAAACAACCTCAGATGACCAAAGTGCTGCACAGGTTATACAAAATATATACAGTACATCAGTCACTAAATAACAATGAATATATCCTAAAATCAAATGGAACAAAGTCAATAAAAACTCAGCTACTCGGCTCAACTGGGCCTGAAAGCAAGCGAATGTAAATGCTTTTTTTTACAATGATTGAGAGACTGGGCTGCTCTCATGTGAGAGGGTGAGGTGTTCCAAAGATTAGTCGCCACCACTGAAAGAGCTGCTTTTAAGCCTGGATCTGTGCAGAGCAGCTGGTTCGAAGACCTCAGTAAAGACTTTCAAAAGTCGAGTTAAATAACCAGGCACCAAACCACTGAGACTCTCAAACAAGCGATAAGATCGCGCTGTTTCCTTCCTGTCAAAAGGTGAGCTGCTGAATTTTGAACAGCTCGAAACATAAAAAGGTCAGTCCCCATTAAAGCTTTGTTGTTGATGCTTAAAATTTGTCATTTTGGCTTCAGAGTGACGCGCAGAGTGCATGTAGAAGGGATTTGTTTTCTTATACTTAAGAAGTGATGAGGGATCAAAAATATGACCTGTAATTTCTGTACCTCAGCCTCACAAGCTGTCTCAACTTTAAAACTCACGATGTACAGTACGGATACAGCCACTTAAAATGGCCAGCTGGCCCGAGATTTAGGCCTCGTTCACACGCTGTTGTTTCAGAAGCGATCTGCGTTTACACGGTGACGCGTGAACCGATGAAAACAGTGTAGTTCCCATGCCAGGCCACAAGTTGGCGATGTTTTCTCTTTGCAAAGCTTGTTTACGCAAGACGTGCACGCGTGGAGGGGCACAGTAGGAAGAGCAGCAAATTGGCCGTTTTGTAAATAATGAACAGTGTGAGAGGTTTTGTGTAGACTGATGAGGTTGGATCGCTGCTGCACACAACGCTGAATTACAAAACGGTAAAAACACAAAGCACAAGAAGCACTCGTGAATCCGCGAGTACTGTTCAATTTGGGCATGCGTGAAAAACTGTGGCCGTCGCAACCATAGTGCGCATGTGCGAGTCACCCGTTTTCAAATCACCCCAGTTTCAACCCTTTACATGAGAACGCAGACCGGTGCGTTTCTGAAACACTCCACACTGGACCGCGTTTCTGAAACACATCATTTTCACTCTGTTGTCGTGTAAACAGGAGGCTGAAAACACTGATGGAAATATTTGCTTCAGGCACATAAAGTAGAGGTTGTGCACGCAGACAGTGAGGGCTGCGCTCTGTGGTTGTAGGTGCACATGCTGGTCACCAATAACCATGATCTAACTGCACTGCTATTGTCTTTCAACAAAAAGTAAAGTGAGAATTTCAGTGTGAATTGATTGTTGCTGGTCCTGTCAGTTTAGATGTGATGTAACAGAGCACTGGGGTTGTATGAATTCTCCTCTAAAGAAATCTGTGGTGCTTTGTTCTAAACATTTAAGGTGAGGACTCGATGAAGAGCTACCGGGGACTGGGGATCCAAAGCTTGGCCCTGCGGGGAACAATAATAATGCTGCTGATGCTCTGCCTTTCCACATCAATTAACAGTCATAGCAGCAACAGTCATGCATGCATTACTTGATGCACTAATGTGTCTGTCACTAATCTCAGTATAGCACCTCTGTGTGACTCATTTTAATACTCTGCATTGCTGTGAAAGGGATAGCACCTGCATGTCCAGCCTCACAGTGCAGTTTTTAATGTAGTGCAAAAACTGGATATGCTGAGAGGAAAAACATTAATGTGGCATTAGCATTCAATGCAGTGTTCACACTTAACGAGCAAACAGTTCTCCCAGCCCCCACTGACCATAATTTTCAGCTGCATTACAAACATCTATTTTTTCTATCTATTTATTTTTTAAATATTTGTGTCACCTGCCAAAGACACAGAGACACTTGGATCACTTATCCGTCTGTCTGTTCGTCACACTCTCAGTAACTCTGTAAGGTTGCATTCAGATTCATACCAGAGATGCATCCGGTAAAAATTCCGGATGAGTTTGAATCTTGGTGACCTTACGTAAAGGTCAAAGGTCAAGTTTTTGTGTCACCTGCTGAGAGGCAGGGAGGCACTTAATGATCTTTTTTTTTTTTTTTTAACCACTCTATCTGTCCATCACATTTTCAGTAACTCAGTAACACACACTGAGGACAACTGCGTGTATACAAAGTCATCATAGGACCGTGAGCCTGAGTGTTGGGAATAAACCATGCTAAATCCAAGGGAAACAGTGTCTCCAAATGCAGGAACCTCCTAAAGCCTTTCCCAGTTTCCTTAGGACTAACGATAAACAAACACTTTAATAACAAGATTTATTAAAAAAATTACACGTCATATCACTAGTTTTACAAATAATGAATGGACTATATCATTTTAAAATGCAATAAATTGCCTGCCAGAAACAAATTCATATGAATTATTCTTGAGTAACTAGAAAAAGCATTTCCTGAAGAAAATGCACTGTGAATGCTGCATGCTGAAAGATTGCAGCTGAAATGCCAAGAAATGCTTCAAACAGCTGAAATTTTATTTGCTGAATGATTGTAGCTGAAATGCCAGGAAATGCTTCAGAGCTGAATTCTGATTGGCTGAAAGAGTTAAAGCAGCTGACAAATGCTGAAAATGAATTTTAAATGCAAAACAGTTGAAATTGTCAAAGTAGCTAAATTAAACTCGATTTGCTTAAAGGGCAGAAGAACAACCTGAAGAAATTTTAACAGCAGCTGAAGAAAAACCATAAAAGACATTGAAATGGGTAAAATGGGCCACCATGAGTGAGATGGCTATGGCAGCTGATGACCTTGGGCCATTTTTACTGAGCATGCTATTCTGATATTGTGTCATTAAAGCTGCTGCTTCTGTGGTTAACCACTAGAGTGAGCGCAGTTACAGCAAAAAAAAAAAAGCTTCAAGATTTGTTTTCTTTTTCAGCTGAAATTTGCAAAAGTGTTAATATAAAATGTTTTAAAGGGTCAAAAATGGCTTGAAAAAATAAACACACACTGAAACTTTGTCATCAACACGAAGGAGAAAGAAGTAGAAAACTGTGGAAATAATCAGTATAATATAATTGAATATGAAAAGATTTAAAGTTAAAAACTTAATGGACAATCTTTCAAGTTTGGGGTAAAGTGGGACTTGAACCTGCTCTCTCTGCTTCTTCTGTATTCATGGTCCCTGTTTCTACCACTGAGCCAACAAGAGCCTCACACAAACAGTGAGGTTTGCAAGCATAGATATTGGAGAGCTCTCCCAAGCTGAATGCTTGCAAATGCGCCAATTCAAAACATCTGCCAGGTGCACTGCCTACCTGCTGAGGTGCAAGGACTGTTTATGCTGATGTTTGGGAGTTTTAGTTATTGGTGTTTATCAGTTATTCAGTGATGTTTTGTTGGTTTTGACTGTGATTGTTGGTTTGTGATGTCAGTATGTTGTTATTCAGGGTGGCTGATAATGGGCCACCATGACTGAAGTGGCTATGGCAGCTGATGACCTCTGGCCATTTTTCCTGTTCATACTGTTCTGACATTGTGTCATTAAAGGTGCTGCTTCTCTGGTTAGCCACTAGAGTGAATGCAGTCACAGCAAATTAAAACAACAAGATTTCTTTTACCCTGCCTCTCGCCCTATGACAGCTGGGATAGGCTCCAGCCCCCCCGTGACCCTTAACAGGATGTGCGGAAGTGAATGGATGGATGGATGGATGGATTTCTTTTCCTTGTTCAGCTGAAATTTGCTAAAGTGTTAATATAAAAGGTTTTAAATGGTCAAAAATAGCTTGAAGAAATAAACGCACACTGAAACTTTGTCCTAAACATGGAGAAAAAAGGTGCAGAAAACTGTGGAAAGAATGAGTTTAATATCATTGAATATGAAGAGATTTAAAGTTCAAAACACAATGGAAAATCTTTTAAGTTTAGGGTAAAGTGGGACTTGAACCTGCTTTCTCTGCATTCATGGTCCAGTGTTTCTACCACTGAGCCAACAGGAGTCTCATACAAGCAGTGAGGTTTGCATGCATACATATTGGAGAGCCCTCCCAAGCTGAATGCTTGCAAATGCACCAATTGAAACCACCTGCGAGGTGCACTGCTTACCTGCTGAGGTGCATGCACTCTGGCCAAATTTGACTCGGCGCAACTGTCAAATAAGTGCTTCTAAATCAAAAACCGTAGCTCCTATGAAAATCATTTTTGAACTGTGAGTGCCACAAGGACCTGCTCTAAACAGTGGTGTCATTTATATTTTCCTGGGCTCAAAAGTGTGGTTGTGGGAGCAGTTTAAAAAAGGTGCTCATTTCTGCTTTGTAGAAAATCAGCTCTCTGAAATTACTATGGAGGTTAATGAAGGAGTTGGAAGGTACTCTCTCTG
Source organism: Archocentrus centrarchus (assembly GCF_007364275.1). Taxonomy (NCBI): domain Eukaryota; kingdom Metazoa; phylum Chordata; class Actinopteri; order Cichliformes; family Cichlidae; genus Archocentrus; species Archocentrus centrarchus. The sequence goes on along the minus strand of NW_022060276.1, from coordinate 1,792,776 downwards.
TTTGAATGCTTACAGTTTAACCCCTTAACTGGCAGCAAATAAAATCACCTGAAACAACTACATAACACCCTCTGGTTATTATTGGCTCTGAACAACCCATTTCATAGCCTATTAATCGGCTGCGTCTGGTCCGCGGGCCGAATGAAGTGCATTTACATGGCAGGCTAGACCCGCCCATTTTGACTGACACCTCATTCGGCCAATCATGTTAAGAAATGGGTTTCCCAGAGCCAATAATACTCAGAGGGCGTCACGTAGCTTTGTCAGGTGATTTGGTGCAGCCAGTTACATGATTGGCCGAATGACGTGTCAATAAAAATGGGAGGGTCTAGCCTGCCATATAAAAGGGACTACAAACGGCCCGTCACCGGGCCCTTGCCAGTTAAGGGGTTAAAAAGTGTACATTTGACAGGGTTTAAAGACACATTTTTTGAAAGTAGAGAAGCAGCTCTACATCTTGAGCATAAAATCATGGCTGTAGAGTGAAGAGTGTGGACACAACGGCAGTTTAGAAATAAATTTTCCACCGTAATGGCATAAAGTAATAGCATAAATCTGCAGAAGAAGCTGAGCATTTTGATACCAGAATGGTTTCTGTAGCATAAACGGTGCTGAAGTTATTAAAGAAGAACAAACAGCTCAGCCTTGACCAGCTTGCATGCAGAAGATAAATCCACCAATCAGTTTAAAGTCTTATGAGCCAATCAGAATGCTGCTACACATTTAGTTCCGCCAACTGAAAACAGCTGTGTAACTGTTTAAATGCACTTTGTGGCAAAGCCCTGTTGAATTTGTCTTGGCGCACCTCCCGAACAACTGCTTATAAATCAAAAACCGTAGTGTCTATCAAAATAATTTTTGAACTGTGAGCGTCACAAGGCTCTAAACAGTGGTATAATTTTTATTTTCCTGGCTTTCAAAATGTGGTCATGGGAGCAGTTTAAAAAAGGGCTCTTTTCTGGTTTTGAGAAAATCACCTCCTGAAAATTACTATAGGGGCGGATGGAGGAGTTGGAGGGTGCTCACAGCGTGGACACAGCGGCAGTTTAGAGAGAAATTTTTCAGCTGAAGAATTTGAGGTCTCTCACTCTAACCTTTGGAATGCGCACTGTAGACGGCCCAATACACAACCATTATAAACGCTAAAAAGAGCAAAAAACCTTCTTATGCTTAAACTGTAACTGTTCAAAAACCATAAAAGATATCAATACAAAAACTAACAGCTGAATAGCTGAAAGTCATGGCTTTATTTTAAAGTTTAAATGGTGTCTCTAGCTGAAGGTATGCTGAAGTTATTAGCTTTTAAATCCTGAAAGGATTTGAAAAGGATCTGAAACTTCCCCATTCATTTTGAATGGCAAAAATGAAGATTATGAAAAGTTCAATATCTTAAAAGTATAAAGGTTACAAAAAGAAAAGTAATAGCACAAATCTCCAGAACAGGCTGAACGTTTTGATACCAGAACGGTGTCTGTAGCCCAAACGCTGCTTGAGTTTTTAGCGACCGAAGGTTTTTGGAGTACAAGAACAATACTGTGAATGCTTAACAGCATTCACAGTATTGTTCTTTCAGCTAGAAAAACCATTTAAACTTTAAAATGAAGCCAAGCCTTTCAGCTATTCAGCTATTACTTGGTGTTTCAAAATCTTTTACGGTTGAAGCACAGTGAGCGTTTAAGTTTAAGGTGTTTTTTCAGCCGTTTCAGAGTTTATAATGGATGTGTATTGCGTTTGCTAGAGTGGGAGCCTGATTAGTAGAGTGGGAGACTTCAAAACTTTAAGGTGGAAAATTTATATTTAAACTGCCACTGTGTCCACACTCTTTGCGCTACAGCCATCATTTTATGCTCAAAATGTAGAGCTGCTTCTCTGCTTTCAAACAATGTGTCTCTAAACCCTGTCAAATGTACACTTTTTAAACTGTAAGCGTTCAAACAGAGGGAGTACCTTCCAACTCCTTTATTAACCTCCATAGTAATTTCAGAGAGCTGATTTTCTCCAAAGCAGAAATGAGCACCTTTTTTAAACTGCTCCCACGGCCACACTTTTGAGCCCAGGAAAATAAAAATTACACCACTGTTTAGAGCAGGTCCTTGTGACGCTCACAGTTCAAAAATGGTTTTGATAGGAGCTACGGTTTTTGACTTAGAAGCAGATATTTGACAGGTGCGCCAAGGCAAATTTGACAGAGTGCATGCATCTCAGCAGGTAGGCAGGGGACCATCAAGAAGCAGACACAGCAGGTTCAAGTCCCACTTTACTCCAAATTTTCCATTGAGCATTCATTCACCAGCTTAAACTCTTTCAGCCAGAATTAAGCTCTTTGAAGCATTTCCTGGCATTTCAACTAGAGACACCATTTAGGCTTTAAAATAAAGCCAACCCTTTAAGCTGTCCAGCAGTCCAGCTGTGCTTTGAAATGTGATAACTTCAGCATACCTCCAGCTAGAGACACCATTTAAGCTTTAAAATAAAGCCAAGAGTGCAGCAGGTAAGCAGCGCACCTGGCAGGTGTTTTCAGTTGGTGCATTTACAAGCATTCAGCTTGGCAGAGCTCTCCAATATGTATGCATGCAAACCTCACTGCTTGTGTGGCACTCCTGTTGGCTCAGTGGTAGAAAAGGGGACCATGAGGTGAAAGAGGCTAAACATCGCTACGGCCGCAGACTGGAACAGCAACTACAACAGTCTGACCCCAGGGGACTGTGGCAGGGACTACGCACCATCACGGACTACAAAGCACCACACACACACCCGGTGAGTGCCGACGCTTCTCTGGCTGATGAACTCAACATCTTCTTTGCGCGCTTTGAGTCGGGAAGCCGACAGCCCGCTGCGCTCCCGGCCGGAGGGGCGGAGACACTCACTGTGACGGAGCGCGACGTGAGGAGGGCGTTTAGACGTGTAAACACCAGGAAAGCGGCTGGACCAGACGGTATTAGCGGACGTGTCCTTAAGACCTGCGCTGACCAGCTGGCACCTGTGTTTACACTGATATTCAACCTCTCACTGAAACTGTGTGTGATTCCCACCTGCTTTAAAAAGTCCATCATAGTCCCTGTCCCAAAGAAACCACACCCCAGCAGCCCCAATGACTTCAGGCCCATAGCACTCACCTCTGTGGTGATGAAGTGTTTTGAGAGACTCATCAAGACATTCATCACCTCCTCACTGCCCACCACCCTCGACCCACTACAGTTTGCATACCGGCCAGACAGATCCACAGATGACGCCATATCCTTCCTCCTCCACAAGACCCTTTCACACATAGACACTGGTAAGGGGAACTATGTGAGAGTGCTGTTTGTAGATTACAGCTCAGCATTCATCACCATAGTTCCCTCCAGGCTGGTCTCTAAGCTGCTGGACCTGGGCCTGGGCCCATCCCTGTGCAGGTGGGTTCACAGCTTCCTGACCAGCAGACCACAGGTGGTACGAGTGGGTCACCTCACCTCATCCTCCCTCACCCTCAACACTGGATCCCCCCAAGGCTGTGTGCTCAGCCCTCTGCTGTACTCACTGTACACCCATGACTGCGAGGCCACGTCAGAGTCCAACGTCATCATCAAGTTTGCTGACGACACTGCTGTTGTGGGACTAATCTCTCACAATGAGGAGACAGCCTACAGGAGAGAGGTCTCCCGCCTGGAGAACTGGTGCCAGGAGAACCACCCCCTGCTCAACGTCAGCAAAACAAAGGAACTGATTGTGGACTTCAGCAGGAAGCAGCAGAGGGACTACCATCCACTTGTCATCAGTGGTGCTGAGGTGGAAAGAGTGGACACTTTCAAATACCTGGGAGTGACCATCTCACAGGACCTGTCCTGGACTCATCACATAAACATCACTGTGAAGAAGGCCAGACAGCGTCTCTACCTCCTCAGGCGGCTGAGAGACTTCAAGCTCCCACTCAAGGTGCTCAGGAACTTTTACACCTGCACCATCGAGAGCATCATGCGTGGGAGCATCACCACCTGGATGGGAAACTGCACCAAGCAGGACTTCATGGCCCTAAAAAGGGTGGTTCGTTCAGCTGAACGGACCATCAGAACCACCCTCCCCAACCTGCAGGACATTTACACCAAGCAGTGCAGGCTGAGGGCCATGAAGATCCTAAAACAGCCCAGCCACCCCGGACACTCTCTCTTCTCCCTGCTCCCATCAGGCCGGCGTTACCGCTGCCTGAGGACTAAGACTGAAAGGTTGAAGAAGAGTTTTTACCCACAAGCCATCCGTCTGCTCAACTCTGAGCCCTAACTGGACCATTATTGCACAATGTAAATATTATAATTTAAAAAGTGTGTATAGTGTATAGTATATAGAGTATAGTGTATAGTGTGAATTACTTTTTTTTATTTTTATTCTTCTTATTTATATGTGTGTGTATATATGGTTGCAGGTACAAAATACATTTCACTGTGCATTGTACTGTGTATAACTGTGCATGTGACAAATAAACACTATCTTATCTTATCTTATCTTATCATGAATGAACAAGAAGCAAACAGAGCAGGTTCAAGTCCCACTTTACTCCAAACTTTAAAAATCTTCCATTGAGCATTCATTCACCAGCTTAAACTCTTTCAGCCAGATTTAAGCTCTTTGGAGCATTTCTTGGCATTTCAGCTAGAGACACCATTTAGGCTTTAAAATAAATCCAAGCCTTTCAGCTGTTCAGCTGTTCAGCTATCCAGCTGTTCAGCAGTTCAGCTATTCAGCAGTTCAGCTGTCCAGCAGTCCAGCTGTTCAGCTGTGCTTTGAAATAGAATAACTTCAGCATACATTCAGCTAGAGACACCATTTAAGCTTTAAAATAAAGCCAAGCCTTTCTGCTATTCAGCTGTTCAGCTATCCAGCAGTCCAGCTGTTCAGCTGTACTTTGAAATGTAATAAGTTCAGCATACATTTAGCTAGAGACACCATTTAAGCTTTCAAATAAAGCCAAGCCTTTCAGGTATCCAGCAGTTCAGCAGTTCAGCTATTCAGCAATTCAGCAGTTCAGCTGTTGAATCTCATTCAGCAAATAAAATTTCAGCTCTTTGAAGCATTTCTTAGCATTTCAGCTGCAATCTTTCAGCTTGCAGCATTCACAGTGCATTTTCTTCAGGAAATGCTTTTTCTAGTTGAATTAGTGCAGCACATCTCTGGTAAATTGTCACAGTAATTTTATGAGCAAAAGCTACCTTTCCTGAGAGCCCAGATTACTAATAACAAGTCAGAATATGCCTGTTTAGTTTGTTTAAGGCCACTCGGCCAGAAAACTGTTTCCAGGCTGCATTCATCAAACTCCGACATCAGAAGCTCATTCTCGTTAACTGGGGCAATAACGAGAGCATGGACTCTCCTCAGGCGATACTCAGTTTCAAGAGTAAAAAAATAACCCAACAAAAATTGACTGTGAAGTTGGAAAACCTTAAATTTAGGGAGTTCACACAGTAGTCTAGATGCCATTTTATTGGTAGTCTCCTAATGTCCCATTTTCTGGAGGGCTCCATGCAGCTGCTTTGTGACTGCTCACACACTTCCAAAGACGACATTTCTGCCCCCACAAAACTCAGCCAAATAGTTGATCAGCTTTACACACCCCACCCACCCCATCAAATTAACACTGTTCTAATACACTTTCATTTGCATGGTTCACTCATGATACAGTACTGTACAAAAATCCTGAGCTACAGTTAATTTGTTTATATTTTTACAGGAAATGGGTGTAGCCATTTATTGAAATGTGCAAACATACATGAATGCACTTTATCAGCCGGTTTCCCAGTCATGGATTAAGCATGGTCCTAGACTAAAATAAAAAAGTCAATGTAGACCAAAATAGGAAAAAGTCCATGATTATACATTATCACTGTACAGGAAACTGATCCTATAAGATTAAAACAGAGTTTCAGCATCAGTATTTCGTATGAATGACTTTATTCTTCAACTCAGCCTGAACCCCTGAACCCTTCTTTTCTTTGTGTAGCCTTAAGGAGTAGCTCTCCAGGCTTCTTGAAGAACATAAAGTCTCTTCTTTGGATGATGGCTTCTGTCTGTCAACATGATCCCATCTGCTTCAATAATGTTGAGGTCTGGACTCTGGGGAGGTGGTGTTCTCGTGTGTGTGTGTGTGTGTGTGTGTGTGTGTGTGTGTGTGTGTGTGTGTGTGTGTGTGTGTGTGTGGTTATTGTGTTTTCGTTTTTCTTCTTCTTCTATCGGGCTTTTTGGGACTCATAAGTCTGTGAATATTGACGCGATCTCCAACATCACTGTGTTTGACAGACAGCTCTAGACACTCACTGTCGTACCTCTGCTGAACACCTCCATAAATATTTATGACAATTTGAACAGAAATATTACATTTGGATTCAGCACTCCATAAAACCTGTTGTAAGGTGCTTTTTTTGTAATAATTCATATTTCATTGTTAAGTGGCTGAACAAACACGCAAACAGCATTGCTGTTCAGGTGCAAGGACCAACATCTAACTCTGGAAGAAAAATTACAGTAGGTGAAACGTTAAAGAAATTTATACCATAAATCAAAATATTAAGCTGTCACCTAACAGAAAATTAACATCACAGCAAACAAACTAAAAATTAAGTTCTAACAGTATCCTCTGGAGCTTGAAAAAGGCGACTGGACTTCTTTTTGTTTCTTGAAGACGTTTCACCTCTCATCCGAAAGGCTTCTTCAGTTCTCAACCAAATGGTGGAGAGACCCAGGTATTTAAACCCCTGTGGGCGTAGTCCCCTGGAGGTGGTTATGACCCTCTATTGATCATGTGCTTGAACACATGTGCCCAGGTGTGAAGGGGGCGTGGGTCATATTTAATCAGTGGTTTCAGTTGAAACCAACTTAGGACTCCGCTCCATTGTTTCCTGTGGCCTATTGAGGTCACTGGAACAAAGGTGTGAATGGGGGTTGAGACGTCTGGGAAGGGAGCTCAGGACAGCACTGTAAGCGGGGGAAAGTTGGTGACGTAATCCACCTCCTCTGTTCAATGATGGTTGTTCACAGTGGACATAGATGGCTTCTTTCACTCCTCTTTCAAACCATCTGTTTTCCCTGTCCAAAATGTGGACATTGGCATCCTCAAAAGAGTGCCCTTTTTCCTTCAGATGCAGATGTACTGCTGAATCTTGTCCTGTCGAAGTGGCTCTTCTATGTTGTGCCATTCGTTTGTGAAGAGGCTGTTTGGTTTCACCAATGTAGAGGTCCGAGCACTCTTCACTGCACTGAACAGCATACACTACATCGCTGATCTTGTGTTTGGCGGGTTTGTCCTTGGGATGAACCAGTTTTTGTCTTAGGGTGTGACTTGGTTTGAAGTATACTGAGATGTCATGCTTGGAGAAAATTCTTCTGAGTTTCTCTGACAAGCCTGACACATATGGGATGACAATGTTGTTCCTCTTGTCCTTCCTATTCTCTGTAGTTTGTGTTTGGCCTTCATTCCTGTGCATCTTAGCTGATTTGATGAAGGCCCAGTTGGGGTAAGCGCATGTTTTGAGGGCTTTCTTAATGTGTGTGTGTTCCTTATGCTTCCCTTCTGCCTTAGAGGGAACACTTTCCGCACGGTGTTGTAGGGTCCTGATCACCCCAAGTTTGTGTTCCAGAGGGTGGTGGGAGTCAAAGAGGAGATACTGGTCTGTGTGTGTGGGCTTCCGGTAAACTTCAATGTTGAGGCTTCCATCTTCCTCGATAAGCACCGCACAGTCCAGGAATGGTAACTTGTTATCTCTGGTGTCCTCCCTGGTAAAACGTATGTATTTATCCACTGAGTTAATGTGACGAGTGAAGGCTTCTACTTCTTGGGTTTTGATTTTGACCCAGGTGTCATCTACATATCTGTACCAGTGGCTAGGTGCCATCCCTTTGAAAGAACCAAGAGCTTTACTTTCCACTTCCTCCATGTAAAGGTTGGCTACAATGGGAGACACTGGGGAGCCCATGGCACATCCATGCTTCTGTCTGTAGAATCCATCATTGTATTTAAAATATGTTGTGGTAAGGCAGAGATCTAAAAGTGCACAAATCTGATCTGGGGTGAAGCTGGTTCTGTTCAGTAAGGAATCGTCTTCCTGTAGTCGTCTTCTGACGGTCTCCACTGCCTCAGTTGTAGGTATGCAAGTGAAAAGTGAAACCACATCAAAGGACACCATGGTTTCATCTGGATCCAGTACAAGATTCTGGACCTTGTTAGTAAAATCTGTAGAGTTTTCAATGTGGTGGGGTGTGATGCCAACAAGCGGTGATAAGATGGTGGTGTTAACCTCCTTGGTGACCTCACCCCCAGTGATGGGTGAGTAGTCTCCTTTTTCCTAGATTCTATTTCCACTACACAAGGCATGCCAGTTCTCTGTATTCATTCCAGCGCCCAACTGTAGCCTCAGTTGAAGTCAGCAGTGCCCAACCCACCCTATAGACCATGTGAGTAGAGCACCAATTTCCTCTCCCGAGTTGCCTAATGGTTTGCCAGAATTGCTTGGAGGTGGTCTGAAAGTCTTTTTTCCATGGCCTCACTGAACTCTTCCCACACCCGAGTTTTTCCACCAAGGTGGTGATCAGTCAACAGCTCAGCTCCTCTCTTCACCCAAGTGTCCAGAACATACAGCTGCAGATCTGATGATAGAATGACAAAATCAGTCAATGACCTGCAACCTGGGTTGTCGTGGTCCCACGTGCACTTATGGATATCCTTATGTTTGAACATGATGTTCGTTATGGACAAATTGCGGTTTGCACAGAAGTCCAATAGCAAAACACCACACACCACTTGCCACTCACTAGTCTCTTGGTAGGACAATGGAGTCACTGGATAGAGCACTCTGCCCAGCAACTCCAAGAAAGCTGGCCACTCGGAACTGTCATTTGGCACATAAGCACAAACAGTCAGGACCCATTCCCAGGCAGGGAAGCAACCCTCTCATCCGCTGATGAAAACTCTAACGTACGTAAGTAAGCCAAGGGGATACAAGAATACCCACCCAAGCTCGCTCCCTCTCACCGAGCAAAACTCCAGACTGGAACAGAGCCCAGCCCCTCTCCAGGAGACTGGTTCCAGAGCCCAGGACTTGTGTTGAGGTGAGCCCAACTATATGAAACTGGTATCTGTCAACCTGGTGCTTTAGCTCAGGCTCTTTCACCCCCAGAGAGGTAACATTCCATGTCCCAGTACCCAGCCTCGATGGCTGGGAAATGGTCCCTCAGGGCCTCCGCCCTTGGCTACCGCCTGGCACACATTGGACCCGACCCCTATGACGCATCTTGTGAATGGTGGGCCTACATGTGGGCAGGCCCATTTTTTCTCTTCAGGCTGCACCCAGCCAGATACCACAAGCTAATGCCCGGCTACCAGACGCTCACCCTCACTCTAGGGTGGGGACCCGGTAACCCTATCCCGGGCAGAGTTAACTGTTCCCTTGGTGTGTATTCCGTAGGGGTCACTGGAATCGCTCTTTGTCTCACCCCTCATCCATGACCAATTAGCCATGAGAGCCCTATAAGGGGGCAATGCCCCTGGACAAGATAGCACCTGGGATCACTGGGGCACATGGTTTTATGTACCCACATTCTATTGAAACTTTAGGCACAAATCAAAGGAAAAATCAAGGTCTGAACTGTGTACAGAGTAGATAGAAGGCTATGAATCAGTTAATTCAAACCTTTGTTGCCATGACGTTACATAGTTCATAGATTTCATAGTCTTGCAGCCTGCAAAGATCAGGAAAAATCATGCCAGCGTTGATGTAATTTCGAGGCATACAAATTCAAATTGTATAATTTAATACCAGTTCTCAATTCCATGCCTAGTCAAAATACAAATAATAATGCATAATGTTGTTTGTCTTACCATTTTATTTTATTTTTATTACAATAGTTGATGGTTTCATGTTAATCCCCATTATGTGTCTGGGTGATTTTTGTTCCAGCAATACCACAAGGTGGGACTAAACGTGATTTTAAAGTAATTAAAGTTTAAGAGAAATTGTATTTCTTCAAAATTAAAATCACATCACTTGCAGAAAATGAAGGTAGGTTTTTCTATTCCCACAAAACTGAGAGATGCCATGTATATCTGTATATAAATGAACTTCATACTGATGGGGAATTTTATGTGCTGTCTTATTCTGTCTTTCCATCATCTTCAGTATTCTACAGTGGAAACTGGGCTACGTCCTTGGCTGTTACATGGGATTGGCATTTGAAGTAGACTGTTACTCAAACATCAGTCAGCACTGAAATTTACATTAAGACATTGTGTTACATTTGTCTGTGTGGTTCTTTTACATTACATCCAGAGCCCATTATCTATTCTGAACATTGTAGCTAGGACTGTTTAAATGTGTAACAAAACATTGTGTAACTTCAAGTCTTTGTTTAAAATTGTCCATGCCAGATGTTGAAGCTTAATGTTGAAATTTACAAAATAGAGCATATAGTAGTAGGGATTAAATAATTTATCGATCATGTAACCAAGCACATTACATTTTTACAGGTGATAGTGTATCTGCATTTAGTCAATGAGTTATCAAAATGAATGCTATATTATATCTAAATGTGTCACTTATTAAAGATCTCTTTACCCTTGAGAAAATTTAAACCCTTTTTTGTTTTGGAGATGCTGTATTGATGAGGGTGAAGGCTGCTCTCTTACCACTTTAGTTTCATTTTGTGAGTTTCTATAAAATTGTACACACGATTGTGATTATAGCATAACAAGAAGTGGGGTCAGATTCCCACCATGAATTCTAATAGATGAAGGGCAATAAAGTAATTCAGTTGCTCAGAATAGCTTTGATTACGCTTTGATTAATGATTAAGTGCACCAGAGATGTTGCTAACAATCCCTAATTACACAGGTGGACTATTAAATTTTAATAAGATGTAAGGGCAAGGAGTCCAGTGTTCCAAACTGAACTACATTCAGAGACTTGTATTACAAAGTTGGATTGTGTCTTATGGTAAATTCAGGGTTTTTTCTCTGGAGCTTGAAAAAGGCGACTGGACTTATGAATATGTTTTAACTTAGTGAGATGGCATTTTACCCAGCTTTCTTTTTAATTTTTTATTAATATTGTGGCTCTAACCCTAACTTCATGCAACCCCTTACCTTGGCTGCCAATGTTATGGTAGGTTTTGAACTAACTTCGTGGTACAGCCCTTATGACAGTAAAGTCTAGAGCCCGCATGCAACTGTATGCAAACTGGATATGAAGTATGGAGCACACAGCTATTACTGTGCTTGTGTCTGTAGCTTGCATCACTTTGTTTTCTAAAGGTGTCTTGTGACCAAGATAATTGTTATCAGTTCAGTTTTTGGGATGGGGCACTGGTAAATCCTGAGTATTTAACTGACATTGTTGTGGTGATTTGAGCAAACCTACATACCCACACTTCAGAAATGGTGCAGGCACTTTTTGGAAATTGGCCTCTTATAAAAAGCAGTGTTTTTGTTAACAATGATGAAATTACTTTGTTTACTACCCTTTATTTCATCATTATAACGAGACAATGATGAGATAAATTTGGAATTTGGTGACCAAAACATGACGAGAGGTCTGTGAGTTTTCGTTGAGATGAAACTAGACAAGAAGGTTAATGGATTTTCCGTCAGTCATCCAAAAAGTATCGCATCTGTCTATTGTGCTTGTAATCTGTCAGTCAAAAGCTAAAACCTATCAGTAACGCTACTGCATCCCATCTAGTTTTGACCACGCCCACCACCTCCATTACTTTAATCCAGGGCTGTTAAACTCAGTCACAGGATGGGCCAAAATTGAAGACACAGTCTGAGTTGTGGGCCGAATAATAATCTTAATTAGCAATATGAATTTGAACGGCCAGAATATAGCAACATTTTCCTCAACAAACTAAATAAAATATAAAATTATATTTTTCTTCAAAAATAATGAGGAAAAATTTATGTATTTCAAGTTGATGAAAATGTGCATAATTTTCAGGTTAAAAACTGAATTTCTGCGCTTCAGTCAGAAAAACTCTGCGTAAACTATGCAGTGTGTTAGTTTTTCAACAAAAAGCACAGTTGCAAACACAGCAGTGGAGACCTGCTCTGATTTTTATTTATTTATTTATTTATTTTTTGGAAATCACACACATAGTCATGCGGATGTTTCTCACACAGCCACCTTTCATCCCGGAGCCCTGCTGAGACTTTTCCTTTACTTTTCATGAAGTTGACAGATTTCCACAGGTAGCTCATCACACCTGTGTATAAGGCACGTCACCAAACTGAGAAGCTATTTCCTTCGAAACTGCCGGTGACTTAAAGCTTTGCCTCTTGTAAAGTTCACTGTCTGTCTTACGGTGCTTATGACTCGTTCTGTCTTCGTGACTTTGCTGCAGCGTTTCCTGCTGTGTGACGCAGTGATGCACTGTCAGCTCACCTGCGCAGGTCTCCCTCTGTATATTCTCCCGCATCCATCCCACCAATCAGTTTTTCCCCGCACATCACAAGCTGAGAAAAGAGACAGATGGTTTACCTCCGATGTCAGCGATCAGGTCCTCTGCCTCTGCCTGTTTGGAAAATCCCTGTTTTCCACTTTTCATTTCGCCATTTTTGGGGGTCATACTACAGTGGCTTGCAAAAGTATTCATACCCCTTGAACTTTTCCATATTTTGTCACATTACAACTAGGGATGGCACGATACTACTTTTTTATGTCTGATACCGATATTTTACATTTGGATATCGGCCGATACCAATATAAATCCGATATTTAAAATTGATCCAGGCATTTAAAAACATAAAAAAAAAGAAAAAAAAAAGAAGTCAACAGTCTCTCACACAACAAAATCAAAGTCTTTTAGTTGTCCCACATACAAGACTAAGGACCAGGGTGGACAGAGCTTTTTAGGCAGTGGCACCAAAGCTCTGGAACTGTTTACCACTCCAGCTCCATTTAGCTGACTCTGTGGCGTCATTTAAAAAGTAGTTGAAAACTTTTCTGTTTAACCAGGCTTTCTGGTTTCTGACTTTATTTTTATTCTTTTTCTTTTAATATGGTAATGTTATTATGTTTTTAACATAGTGTTTTCTGGGGGTGGGGGGGGGGGGGGTGATATTGTGTTTTAATTATTGTATGCTATATAAATAAACTTTACTTACAACAATAACTATCACCTGAATCCTGTTGCTTCTGTGTGAGAAGGTGATGCTTATGGCATGTTGCAAATTTTATTAGGGCTGCAACTATCGATTATTTTAGCAATTGTGTATTTTATTTATATTGATTACCCAAGTAACTGGATGAGAAATACTTTTCACAGTTCACCTGCATATTTTAACTTCCATACTGCAGTTTTTCCCTGTGTGAAACAAACAGGGTGGATGGAGCAGCTACAAAGTTCTCTTTTCTTCACTTACTGATCAGGTGGTTGATGAAGGATCTCCAGCTGTTTCCCAGTAAAGGTTTAATGGAGGTTACAGGGACAAAAAGGCTTCTTTTGGACACTAGAAAAACATTTCCTTCTGCTCCATCTGAGCGCGCCGGCTCCGCCTCTTTCCGCTTGTGCAGACAGACTGCACGTAAATCAGCTGATTGCTGCTATTGCGTCATCAGTGTTCATGCGAAAAACTAGGGGCTGCGTGAGCGCAATCTTGTAATGCTTTATATTCACAAGCATTCTCCTAAATACGTTTCTACCGCAGGTCTATATTTAGTCACAAATCAGGGATTAAAGTATCAAAAATATTTTGGAAGGGGTCCGGTACCGGAAGGGGTCCTTCCGGTACCGGACGGTCACTAGTGCTAACAGCGGCGCTCGCTAGCAGTATGTCCGGGAGCTGAAGTAGAGAAAGAAATAACAGCTGATTCTCAGCACAGCGAGCACAACACACAAACAAGGCAGAGAGCGGTGGAGGCAGAAAAACATGTCAGCGATGATCGCTCAGTGTCAAAGGGAATCCGTCGCAGCGACGGAGGATCTGAGGGGGTTGTTTTCTAACTCCATTCCAGTAGGTGGTGGTAATGCAGCTCTAAGCTGGTTTGGTCAACCGCAAACCCACAAGAAGAAGAAGAAGACTGAGCCCTGTAATGCAGCTAATGTGAGCGAAACGTTATTTAATGTATCGGATTACATTTTTTTTTTATTTCTTTCCGCTATCCGATCCAATAATTTAGCCCAGTATCGGACCGATACTGAATATCGGATCAGCGCATCCCTAATTACAACCACAAACATAAATATATTTCACTGGAATTTAATGTGAAAGACCAACACAAAGTTTGAAAGGAAAACTGAATGCAGTGGTCAGGGAGACAGTGGTAACTGTGGATTAAAACTTGGTGAGAAAAAAACACCACAAATCTTAAGCAGCACCTGAAGGCTCACCACCCTGATATTTTGCACTACTTAAAGATAGCCCGGTGCTGTGTGGTGTCTGTTTTTATATATAATATACAACCTAATTGCCGTGGCAGACAAGATCATGCTAAGCATGTGTTCCTCATCCATTGCTTATATGTTGAGCATATGTATGTTCATTGCACTTTAGCAAATTCTGAGAAATAAAGTCCCAGTTGCCAAAGTGAGAATATTTGTTTGTTGCTTTTTTGGAGTAATTGATTCCACCAATTATTCAGATTCATTTCAATCACAACAGTGTCCTCAAGGTGCTTTGTATTGTGGGTAAAGACCCTACAATAATACAGAGAAAACCCAACAGTCAAAACGACCCCCTATGAGCAGCACTTGGTGACAGTGGGAAGGAAAAACTCCCTTTAACAGGAAGAAACCTCCAGAAGAACCAGGCTCAGGGAGGGGGGGTCATCTGCTGAGAGGAGAGAGACAGATTAATAATAACTAATGATTAAATACAGAGTGGAGTATAAACAGAGTGAAAGAGGTGAATGAAAAGAAACAGTGCATCATGGGAACCCCCCAGCAGCCTAGGCCTATAGCAGCATAACTAAGGGAGGGTTCAGGGTCACCTGATTAGCCTGGAATGCCAACTTCTGATTGGTTGAGGATTGTCTACCATGTTGGTCAGGGATACCTCATGGCCATAAATGTACAGACTATGAGTCATCATTGATCAATATTAAAGCCATACCTACTGATCAGCAATATTGGTCAAATATAAATAACATGGTTGCCTTGTGATTATACATAATCTTATATCAGCATATTATGTAGTATAGGTGCATTATGTAGTCATGTTCCTGTATGCACACGTATAACATGATGTGAATGCATTGTAAGTATGCATTATAAAGATTTACTCTTACAGCATGCTTTAAATTGTTGTATGAGTATTGTTAATATTGAGCTATGTATTTGCTGGAATATGTATTATAACTTTACAAAGCGAGGGGAGACTAAAAGCGGATAGTACTGTAGTTCAGAGGAAGGCCTCCAAATGATGGCAGGATAATTTTGCAGTAGGTGATAAGATGTCTGAAGGGTTTTCTCTTATGAAATGAGGCTGTAATGTTGTCCAGATGACTCTGCTCATTCTGTGGCAGATTTATTAAATAAAATACCCCTTTCTGCTTGTTCTCTGTCACCACTTTGGACTTTATCAGGTCTTGTGTCCCTCAATCAGCTCATCTGCTTCACCTATACACCTTAGCTAGCTCTCTATTGTAGTTACCTCTGCCCAGGAGGTTATGTTATTGGTAGGGCGTGTGTGTCATTCACAATAGCATGAAGTTTTGAATGAATTCTGATAACATAGTGTAAGAGTGGGGTCATGGTAACAATCTATTAAAATTTGTCTTCCATTCAGCAAGGACTCCAAGGTCAACTTAATGATTTATTGGTTGAAAATGCACAAACAGCCTTTTAACTTTCAAACAGCCTTTTAACTTAAATTCATTCTTACAAGTGTTGTGTGTATTGTCAACATGTAGAAAGTACTGTATAAAGATGTAAGATTTGACCTCTGACCTCTCCTTCAAGGTCAGTAGATTCATCTGAAGGTCTTGTCATGGTCCTGGGCGGTGTGCCCAGCGTTTTGGGTTTAGTTTTCACTGAGTTTTGTCATTTCCTAGTTTGTTTTGGTTTTCATTGTTCATCTTAGTTCTGGCTTTATCAGTTGTGGTTTTCTAGTTCCCTTTGTCCCTGTCTCCCCAGTGTCTGTGGTCTTGTGTCTGTTTTGTCCTTTTGTCATGACCCTGTCCTCCTGTGTTTTTGTATTGAGTTTTATTCCCAGTGTTGTGACTAGTCGGTGTCTCTGTCCTGTGTCGGTGTCTCTGTCCTGTGTCGGTGTCTCTGTCCTGTGTAGGTGTCTCTGTCCTGTGTCTGTTTCCCCGTGCCTTGGTCCCTGTTTGGTTTCCTCTGTGTGCCAGTCCCCCGTGTGAAGTCTGCGTGTACCTTGTTAGGTGTTTCCTGTTTTATTTTGACAGTCTCGTGTTCCCTGTACTTTGTGTTTAGTTTTGCTTCCTCTGTGTTATTAGTTTTATTTGTTTCACCTGCTGTTCCCTGTTGTTTCCACGTGCCCTTATTACCTGATGTGTATTTAAGCCCTCAGTTTTCTTCTGTTTGTTGTTGCGTCATTGTCTGTATTTACCCTGCTGTGTTTCACCTTGTCACTTAGTTCTCTTAGGCCTGGGACCCGTCCAGTCCCAATTAGTGATTGTAATTTTTCTTTGTCACAAGCTTTTAATGAATCATGCTCCAGTTCACTCAATGCCTGTTGAGTTGTGCATATTGGATCCAATCCCACCTGCCACGCAGCGCCTCTTGACATGTACACTGCCTGGCCAAAAAGAAAGTTGCCACCAAAAAAAAAAAGGTCACACACTAATATTTTGTTGGACCGCCTTTAGTTTTGATTACAGCATGCATTCCCTGTGGCATTGTTTGGATAAGCTTCTGCAATGTCACAAGATTTATTTCCATCCAGTATTGCATTAATTTTTCACCAAGATCTTGCAGTGATGATGGCTGATTCAAAGCCTTCTCCAACACATCCCAAAGATTCTCAATGGGGCTGAGGTCTGGACTCTGTGCAGGCCAATCCATAAAATCCATAAAAAGAGCAAAGAAAACAAAATATGTACTAAATACAATACTGTTCCCTTAACAGTAAATACTCACCAGAGAGTGAGCAGCCTTGGTGGAGGCTTGCACACTTGGAGTGCTTCTTTTTTATTTTATGTGCTGCTGTCTTTATTACATGACAAGACAGCAGTTTCTAACTGCTAAAAGTTTAAGGCAGTATACTAATCCAGGGCTTGTTAGGGCTTGTAAGGACTTCAGGGTCTTGGAGTGGGAGAGCTTTTTATTGGGCTCACTTTGTTGAGGTCACTTTTCTGATAGTGGAATGATTAATTTTGTTTTAAATCCCTTAAAAAGACTGGTTCAAATGTCTAAGCAGGCTTCATTTTCATTACAGTAAGAAAAGTATAAGTGCACTTCTTTCTGTGCCAAGGATGGACTGATTTTCAGAATTTAATAAACACAATGTCATATGTTAGTTTCTCATAAAAAGTGTGTTTCATGTTATCATGAGTAGTACAAAAAGCACAAAACCTTCATGGGTGCCACAGTGGCTGTCATTTCAGAGCAATAAGATTCCTGGTTCAAATAGTGGCTGGAGCATTTGTGTCATCTTTTCCCGGTGCTCTGGGTACCTGGGAAATTTGGTTAAATTAGATTCATTGGTGATTAATTCTCTTAATTCTGTATAAATTGGCAATCCATATGAGGCAGATAAAGTGCTTGAAGTGTATACAATAAAGTGTTGTTCTGCATTTGGCTAGGGTCAGAATCACTGCTGGTAGCATGAGGTCATACCTGGACCCTACAGAGGCTGCACAGGTAGTCCAACTCCTCCAGGATGGCATCAATACGTGCCATTGGCAGAAGGTTTGCTGTGTCTCCCAGCACAGTCTCAGAGCATGGAGGAGCTGGACAGGGTCATAGAAGGTCCTTAATGCCTCTTCTCCACTGGTACTCAGCTCTACTCAACTCGGTTTTTAATATTCTCTTTTTGGAGGGAGGCATATTAAGCATATCATTATCAGCATCTACGATCAAGAGACATAGTTCTTCTACTCTGTCTGAGCACTCATGCAACACATTTACTCATTAATGCAAGCACTTCCATGACTAACTGAGCTAAGTGCTTACTGTCTAACGCTCACACACATTCATTCTCTGACGCTTGCGTCGGAGAGCAACTTGAGGTTCAGTATCTTGCCCAAGGATACTTTGGCATGCAGCCTGGAGCAGCCAGGAATTGAACCGCTGACCTTCTGATCAGTAGGTGACCTGCTCTACCTCCTGAAGCAATGCTGTGTGTCAGTGAATTTGGGTCACCAGTGTTTAGCGATGATGTGACTGCTGTTAAAGTACAGGATAAATTCAGAAGTGCTAAATGCTGCAAAACAGATTGTGGGATGCTGGAAAAGTACAAGTAACGAATGGGATGTTCTTGAATTGAGTAGTCTGTCTCATCATCTCAACCCGACAGAGCACATTTTATTGAAGACAAAACTGAATGCAGAGACCCACAAACAAGTCACAACTAAAGGAAGCTGCAGTAAAGCCTGGCAGAGCATCTCAAGGGGGAGATGCAGCATTTATTGATATTCATGGCTTCCAGATTTCAGGCATTTAGTGACTGCAAGAGACTGTGGATAAAATTGGCTCTAATTCCTAAACGGTTCATCGCCCACAACTCAGAGGGTGGGTTGATGTGGATGAGTGTCTCTTTGTGCATTTCTCTTTGTCTTTGGATGTGGGGGTGTTCATGTGTACATGCATGTATGGCTGGTCCTGGGTCTGGGGCTTGCTGTACCTCAGCCCCTGTGGGACATGTTTGCTCCCCACTGGTCGTTGCTGCCCACCAGAGAGGTGGCCACTTGGTGGTTCTGGGGGGCATGGCTGGGTGTCTTGGCGTGGTTGTTGGCGTGTTCCCTTGGGGGTTGTAGTTCGCGTTGACACGGGCTGCTTTGGTGTGTGGGGAGCTGAGTCCTAACGAAAGTGTGTGTTTGCTTTTGTTCTTCTCTTTCGGATGTTGTTTTGTGTGTGTGTGTGTGTGTGTGTGTGTGTGTGTGTGTGTGTGTGTGTGTGTGTGTGTGTGTGTGTGTGTTACAGATGCAGCAGTTGACTGTGACTCATTACTTGTTCTTTTTACCGCCCCGCCCACCCTTCTATCATTTCTTTTGCCTGTTCCTGCCTGTGGATGCTGCTGTCATTGGACCATATGTTTGTATATACTGTTTGTATATGGTGACCTCCCAAACAGCTGTGGCTCAGGTGGTAGAGGAGGTCACCTACTAATCTGAAGGTTGGCGGTTTGATCCCTAGCTGCTGGAGTCTGCATGCTGGAGTATCCTTGGGCAAGATACTGAACCACGTTGCTCCAATGCAGCCGTTGGAGTGGGAATGTGAGATAACTGAGATAACTGGCAGTCCCAGGCCGTCAGGGAGTGAAATTTCTGATTCTACAATTGTTTTGGTACAGGCTGTACTGAATAATTTGTTGACAGCCTTTAGTCTTTCTGGCACCGCTCAATGGCAAAAAATGAAATTATCCAAATTTCTTGGTTCATTCCTTCACCGTGCAGACACAGATACGTCTCCAAGATCTAATCCCTTCCAATTCAGCTCCAGATATACTGAGTCTGAGTTTGAGTGTGTACCGTTCTGTATTCCCGTCACAAGCAGACTTACCAAAGCCCGAACGGCTTCCCAGACTTCCCGAATTTCACAATAAGCCAGGTATCCCCAAGTCCAATCAGGAGAAATACTGGTGTCAATAAACCGAATATATATGCCACGCCCTCAGACGACAGTACAGCCAGGCACGTCATTTTCCACCCTCCACAGGAATCCATAACATAGCCAGCTGGATATGCCAATCAGATAAGAGGAAAGAGGGTTCTCCTTTCCCCAATCTCCTCATGGTGAAAATTTGATCAATCAATAGCTGACCAGATCCATAATTATAATTTCCAGTTTGGAAGATGTGTGAAGAGAGGCCCTAAAGCAGCAAAGCAGGGTAGATAAGGAAGAGTTGGGGAGAGAAGAAAAATGCGTCCGTCCCTGCTGAGACCGGTTGAGAAAAAAAAAATGCATCACCTCTCTGAGCACTGATTTGTATTTGTTGTAACTGAACAGGTAAAATCCTTTTTAATCTAATAAATGATTGGATTAATCACCTGCTTCCATAAGTGACACAAGCATGTAAAAGTAAAAGCATGCACACATTTCTCATAGATTAGCATGTCAGCAGAAGTTATGTTCAGGGAGCCACTAAAACTGGCTTTTGAGGAAAGTTTTCCTCTGCCTCAATTCTCTGTTCAAGCTTTTACTTTTTACTCAGCGGAGTGAAGAGGCCCAGCTGACACTATGGCCACTGACACTGACTCACATTTTCAAAGCATCACTACAAGTTGACAAATCCCACATTGTGCTGTGAAAGTACCACAAGCAGTTATGACACACTCTGTGTAGGCAGCCTTTGTACATGGGGAGCTGGAACTGGGGGCCATATCAGCTGCTTTTATAAAAGGGAAATAAAAGGTACCCGCTAACAGCACAGCCTGTTTGCCTTGTTGTTTAGGAAAGGATCCTCTGATTGTCTGCTGTAAGGGGGGGGGGGTATAACTAAGGGAGGGTTCAGGGTCACCTAATGAAGCTCCAGCTGTTATCAAACAGCAAAGTTTGAAGCTAATCTTAAGTAGAGGGTCTTCTGATCCAGATTGGGAGCTGGTTCCACAGAAGAGCGGCCTGAAAGCCGAAGTTTTCACTCTAATTTTAGTTTATCATTCAAAATAAATCACATACTCTTAAACAGATCACTGAGCATGTATCTGCTATAACATGGCTATCTCATTTCACAATAGACTGCATAGTTTAGAAAAAAATGAAACTTCTGTTGTGATTTTTCTTCACAGGGGTGCAGATGTCTCAGTAAAGAACTTATTTTTTATTTTGCAAATAACCTTAAATCTGAGTGTTCCTGCTTCCTCTGTGTAAATGGTGCCTTAGAACATGGACTGTGTCAGCAGTTCTCTTGAGCTGAATAATCTTTACACCAGCGTTTTGGGTGGTTTTTAGTTAATGAGTAACACATAAGCAGTGGTTTGTACGTGGGCTGAAGGTGAGCAAAGTCACCAGTTGATGTCAGTCAGAGGTGTACTTCCCTCTCAGTGGTGCTGGCTTCCCTCGCTCTCCTGGAGCTTCAGTTTCTCCCGTGGTTATTTCACCTGTAGATGCTTGAAGTCGTGGAACGTCATTCACGTTCTGTGACCTCTGGTTGCCACATCGCTGCGTATTGTTTCCAGTGTGTGTGCGGCTTAATCCTGCATCATGTGACTGGAGTCCCTGGAATCGTGAAGATGGCATGGGGTGGATAACCCCAGTTGTAAGGGCAGCAGAAGGGGGCAAAAATATGAGTGCCTGAAAACTACTTAATACTACATTAACAGAAGTCACACTGATTTCTCGAATTGTATTTTATTGCCAGCATAAATCAGCAGTCTGGCTGTATTGTGCAAACTGATGACACTTCCCATCACTTGACCCAAATGAATGAAATCTCTAATAGCTTTGCAATAACCCTGATAATAGAAATTATATTTCAGCATTTTGGAGAGAGCTAAAGTCTCCTGTACTGCTGCTCAACTGTTTTGTTGTTTAATTGTGTTTCATGAGTGCGTGTTTGTAGGCATCTTTTCTTCTCCCTCTGGTCCATTTATGTGAGCACAGGGCTGTTATTCTCTGTTAGAAAGAGTTTTGTCTCTGGAACACAAATGCAGCTCACAGATAGTGCCTCGCCTGTCACCTCTGTTCATGTTAGAGAAAAGCCATTGTATCTGGGCTTTTAATAATCTGCTGTATTATCCTGCCTTGTCCCTGCTCCCCCTTTGAAGACAGTCATTGTTAAAGGGTTGTTAGTCATCCAAAAGTCGCTACCAGTGAGAAATGCAGGCAACATTGTTCTGGCTCTATGAAATTATTACACACAGCCTATTTAAATAAGCACAAATATTTTGTTCCATTAGGGGCTGTTTGTTAGATTGATTTTTATGCTTAATGCTAACAAAGGCATCATCACTGCTGTAAAGTTGAGGAGCTCGAGGTACAGTGTCAGTGTGAATGAAATAAGTGAAGGGCCACACACTGAACACCTGAATCCAAACTTGACACAAACTGTGCTGAAAAATGTTAGAATCTATTATTATATATAATTCAGTTTGTCCCAAGAACAATTTTCTGTTAGAAAATGCAGCCATGCTGGACATTCTACTTAAATGCTTAATATATTTCTATACTGAAAGGCATGACTGCATCCATGGAAGAATAAAATATGAGTTGGATCTTCTATTATGTCCTGTGTTTAGATTTGTGTAGCTAACTTCAGCTTTAGCACTATTAGAGCTCAGACTTGAATGAAGACATTTGAGTTTTTCCACCAAGAGAACGTTCTCCGACGTGTTATCAGCCACCGAGTACACTGTTCCAGCTGTCTGGAACAAAATCTCTTCACTTCTGGGCAGTCCTTCACTGTTAAGTCCACCCAAGCTTTTGTCTCATGGTGTCCTCCTTACAGGATGTTTCCATATAACCAGAGGTGGCAAAAGTACTGACATTCTGTACTTAAGTAGAAGTACAAGTACTTGTGTTAAAAAATACTTTAGTAAAAGTCGAAGTACTGGTTCAACTTCTCTACTTAAGTAAAAGTAAAAAAGTACAGGCTCTGAAATGTACTCAAAGTAAGAAAGTAAAAGTAGTTCTTTGGAGGATGTTTCTACCTGCTATTTTTGTGTAAAACTAACCGAACCTCATTATCTATTATTGTAATAATAT